>NW_018742204.1:8941502-9541502 GCF_001683475.1 Chenopodium quinoa | reverse complement strand
ATTTTTCCAAAAAAAAATAAAATAAAATAAAATAAAATTAAGTAATAGGCACCACAAGGGAAGACTTGGAGGAGTTGGAAGATGGGCTTTACATATAAGGGACTTGTTTTGTATCAATACTATTTCTTAACAACTCCATCAAACCCCTATGAGCACATTTGATAACTCTTATTTAATCCATTGGTATCAAGCAAATAGACCTCCTTCTTACTCAAAAACTACAGGTGTTTGAAATAAAAGATTGATTTGGGCACTGATAATTTCAAGAACTTCTAGGAACATGTGTGTAGGTTTGTTTAGTTTCATAATCATATTATAAAAAATTACTTCCTTCATTTTATTTTACTTGTAACACTTCGGTTTTTTTCACGTTCGTCAATGCATAACTTCAACCATTTATATCTTTAATTATGCATTTGTGAAAATTATAAAAAGATTCTAATAAAGTAGACATTGAGACGAATCTAACAAGTTCCAATATGATATATGACTATTTTTTCTTTAAATGTATGTCACGAAATGTAATTGAAGATAAGTATGTGAAGTGTACACTATCTAAAATGTTAAGAAAAAAAAAACGGAGGAGGTACAAATGTTGAGAAAATGTGCATCTTCACAGGCCATCAAAAGCATTGTCTACAAATCTTTTTTTTTATATATATAATTGTATGATTAAGTGTCAAAATCATTTTTCAAAATACTTAGCTTTATCTAGAAAGCTAGTCCAAGACACTCTTTTGACCATTTCGACGAATAGGCCGAATTTTTTGGGAAGAATGTCAGATCCTCTGAATCCTACTCAGACTGAACACCTTAATCTGAGTCTAAGCAACATATGTAAATTCAGATCCATACCCGTCAGCCTATGTTCCACAAGATAACATTAAGCTTAAGCCAAAAAAGAGCATAATGTGAGTAGATTCAGGGCTTGCCTTAGAGAACACCACGGCCTTAGAGAACACCACAAAAATATATTTTGCTCACATATGGCTGAGAAGTTTCTTATTTTCCTATTTGGTTTTGCGTCTTATAGAAGGACCTTAATATAATGTTTCCCTTAGTTGTCTGACTTGTGTGTTGACTGTCAAGATAAAAATTATGAAAAATACTGAGTTGTGGGAACATCAATCTCTGTCATAAGCATATAAGATAAAGTTAAAGAAGTACTCTAAATCAGTAACTCTTCTAGAATGCTTTTCTACATCTCTGCTGTGATTTCTTACCTATGTTGTTATTCAATTTACTAATATCCAATGAAGATATCAGGGACCTTCAATTTCAGGACACATGGATATGGTAAGGGTGACCAAGATGAGTCATCTACTTCTGTTCAGTACTCAATTCTTCTTATTCTAAATTAGCAAAACAAAGGTTGCTGAGAATTACAATTAGAGAGGTAATCTATGAACAAAGTCCCTCCAAAGATTGAGCTTTCACCTGGAATTCTGGACTACTTCATCTTATTAGTACAAATACCACAAACTATGTCTTGTGCAGACTAAATTCCTTCATATGCTAATTCTCCTCCAATACCCTCATTTTCGAACCCAAACAAACTAGAAGAAAACCTGATGCTGATGGATCATTAGAACTTTTGATAATCTATGAAGCAATAAAACAAATTCTAGAACTAAACAAATACCATATTACATCAGCTGCATCCTTTAACTGACACTTAAAACAATTACGGTACGACAATATTATCTTTAATAATGACAGCTAAGCAAGATATTGTGCCACAAATAGTAGAGTACTCATTAAGAAGAAAATAAGAAAGAAAAAAGAAAAACACTGCAAATCAAACCATTAAAGATCAATTACCTCTGTCATCTGTTTCTGCCCACACAGTACAACACCAGTAGAGTTTGGGTTTGAAATGTTTTTGGATCTACAAAAGGCAGCCTGTTTAATTGCCCCAAAAACAAGTGTTAATATATGATTACACCATCCAATGTACTTAAAAATAAAATTTGCCACACCTATCAACAAAAATTTTACAGTACCTGCACATAGCCAGCTTCACCTGTCCATTTCTCATCCGGTTGTGACAATACTGGAACTATCTTAACACCAGAAGATTCCCAATCTTTGAATCTATCCTGTATAATAAAGATAAGACATAAGAAAAAGAGCTGAAAAAGAGAGAGATTTTCTGTAATTTATTCTATTACATATTTTCATAGACCAACAAAGTATTTTTGTGAACCACCTGATATGCCATCCTTTGCAAATTTCTAGCTCCGTAATAAAGCCTCACATCTGACCTCTTGTCAGCACTAAAGCCAGATTCAATAAGAGATCGGATTGGACTGCAAATTGTCAAGAGGAAATATGGAAGTCAGACAGCAGGTATCGTAACATAGTCATGAAGGAATACAGCATTAGCACCTTAAAAGCAGACTAAGGAAGATTCACAAAAACCAAAAAAGGCAAGCCGCAATGAACAAATACCATCATATGAAACCCAAATACAGCAAGCCAAACTGCAGTGCTAAAGGACTTGTACATCGTAATATATAGTAAGATACAAATCGGTTTCCATTTTATCAACTCAAAAACTAGGAAGGAACTAAGCCCCCCCATTAATCAATTCAACCAAAAAATTCCAATTGCCCAAAGCCTGACGCTATGGTTGGATAACAATAGTGAAGGGAAAGGGAGGTGAAGGAAAAAGAGGGAAGAGAGTAGATCTGTAGATGGAACTTCCATTTTCCTTTCAAATCTCTCCAACAGAGGGGTTTGGTTTATTTAAACGGGAAGGAAATTGGATCCTTCCAATTCCCTATTGCATAGAGTATCCAAACAAAGGATGATGCATCCTTCCTTTTCTATTCTCTTCATTTCCCTCTATTTCTCTCTATCCAAACATAGAGTGAGTAAAGAACAGAGCTTGACATTAAAATCGAAGACTATCGAGAGAATCCCCAAATGCACAAACAAGAATCCAACAGTAGCTATATTCTATATGTAATCCTACTTTCTCGTATTCTATAAGTAAAAAAGCACCTTTGTAACTACACTCTTTAACTCTTTTGTGGCATATAGAGAATAAATAATAGCATCCTTACACTATAGTCACAGAAGTTGAGTGATCATAGAGTTGGTATACAAATGCACAATAAAATTCTGGGAAAATGTCAAGTAATTCAATTGGCAAAATTAAAATATAGTTCTACAACCAATCACGTCAAAAAGAAGAACAATTGAAAATTAATAGTATGTGATAATGAAACGAAGAATACCTGATTCCAGATCCAGTGGCAAAGACAAGAACAGTGGGAAAATCCTCGGGAGGCGAAAGCCGATCAACATCAAAACCATTCCCCATGACAGCGGTCAATTCAACAACATCCCCTTTATTCAACCCACATAGAAGCTCAGCGGTAGAGCCCGCGACATTCTTAACAAGAAACTGAAACTCGCCGCGCTCAGCGGCAAGGAGTGGAGGAGAGGCGATAGCGAGGAAAGAAGGTTTAGGAGAGTCAGGGACTTTAAGCTGCAAGTACTGGCCAGGGCGAGTGTAGGAGGCGGCGATGTGAGGGGCGTCGGAGACGTTGATGGAGATGTGGAAGAGTGATTCGGCGGCGGGTTCGATGAGGGAGATAGGGGTGGGTGTCCAGAGAGTGGTGTCTTGGCGGACGGCGGAGGCGACGAGGGAGAGGAAGCGGTGGCGGTGGTGGCGGAGAGGGGGGGTTAGGCGGCGGAGGAGAGACATGGAAGGGGTGGAGTGGAGGTGGGCATGAGGGTGGTGGAGAGGTGAAAGGTGGGGTAAAGAGGAGAGAGAAATGGACATGTTTGTTTTGGGGGGTTTATATGAGGTTTGGTTAGGTGGAGGAAGGTGGAAAGAAGTAGTAGAGATTTGGAGATGGTGCCGGTGAAGGTGGTCAAAGATGGGAGGTGGTGTGATTTTGTAATGGGTTGAGAAGTCTACTACGAGTACTTACCTCATTGTTTGGAGTTGTGGTGTGAATTGTGATGGGAGGTTTGTAATCACTTATCCAAATCAATTGGAGCCGCATGATCCATGCTTCTCCTATTGGCCTCCAAATTCATTTTTTACACTACCTTCATCACAGGTTATGTGTCACGATTTGATATAAAACAGAAAGGAAAAATGTTTAATCGTTGCACATAACCTGTAACGGAGGTAATACTAGTATTTTCTACAAATCAATTTTTATTTCTTTATCAGGATTTAAATATGGTTTAACGAGTTCATATAAGAGAAAATCATATAAATAAAACATGATTCTAAGAGTTGGTCTTACTCGATAAGAGCTATTAACAGAAGCTAGCACAACCTATGTACCTTTATTAGTTACGTAGTATATTGTATCGTAGCAGTAAGCTTCCAAAGCTAATTGCTTCCTTGATGGAATTATACAATATTTTCTCTCTTTAGACGGCACCCACGACAAGTCCCATTTGAGTTGACCTTTGTATATAATAAGTGATCCTATATTGATACATACGTCTGTATTGTCCATACTCTATTGTAACTGTTTCTGAGGTTTGTTGCATTGTAACTGTTTCTGAGGTTTGTTGCACATTGAGGAAAGTTCGACAACTAAAATTGACTACACTACTGGACATTACCCTAATAGTACTCATAAGAGCCATAACTAGTAGCAATTTCTTCCCTCACATAGTCACATCCTGACCTTTGACAGCCTGAACTCACAGGAGTGACAGTGGCAAATTAATCTTGTAGTTAATCCTTTGTAAATCCCAACCAACATCGCACCCATCAACACACATTCAAACCACCTGTGAATCTGTGATCTTTAATGGTGTAAATCTAAAACACCTGTTTGCTTATTAGCTGCAAGAAGAGCTTATTAATATTATACATTTTCACCTTGAAAAACAGGCAGGCTATATGAAAATGTAATTAGACCATTTAAAATCTGGACTTGACAAAAAGAACAAAAATATACATTGTGTCCATATGTTGTCTCCTGCTCCCGTTATTCAATGACAGGGAGCTGAGGGGGGGTTGGGATTGTACTAGCAGGCTAACCCTCTCTGCTCCGTTAAAATGGAGCGTCATCATCACACTTGTGCAACAAAGATAAATAAGACAAAATGGAAAAACCCTTGTTCATATGTTTGGCTTCCCAAAAAAATCCTTCTCAACTCCGGGAGCTGGTAAAGCCAATGTCAACTAAAAATTATTTTCGCAATTATCAAGGCAAAGAGCCAAAGGAAAAAAAAAAAGTCAAAAAACAAATTATCTCAGATTTCCTTAAGCTGCAGATTCCTTGGCAATCTTCTCAGCCTTGGCAATGACCTCCTCGATTCCTCCAACCATGTAGAAAGATTGCTCAGAAAGGTCATCATATTTACCATCCAAGACACCCTGCAAATTATATGCCACGACCAACATTAGACAAACTGAAATAAATACTTCGTATAAGAAATCGAGAAAGTAAAAGATTGCATGATCACATATCAATAAAAGGAACAAGTGCAACCTGTCTATAATCAATCAACCAAAAGCAAAACTAGACTAGAGCAGCAGTAAACTGATAAATTTACACATTTGACCAGCATGAGAAATTTCAATTACCTGGAAACTCTGGATGCTCTCCTTCAACTCAACGTACTTTCCGGGTGCACCCGTGAAAACTTCAGCAACATGGAAGGGCTGACTCAAGAATCTCTGGATCTTACGGGCACGAGCGACAGTCAATTTGTCATCTTCACTTAGCTCATCCATACCCAAAATGGCAATGATATCCTGAAGATTCTTGTAGTTCTGGAGAACCTTCTGTACACCACGAGCAGTGTTGTAATGCTCTTCTCCCAAGATGTGAGGTGAAAGCATACGAGATGTAGAATCAAGAGGGTCCACAGCAGGGTAGATACCAAGCTCAGAGATCTGGTCAAAACGTAGGAAGTTAGAAGATAAACTAGATGCACTTGAATAAAAGCATTTGGTCATCTGTCATCCCTCAAATTACCTGTCGGGACAACACAGTTGTGGCATCCAAGTGAGCAAAAGTTGTAGCAGGAGCAGGATCTGTCAAATCATCAGCAGGCACGTAGATAGCCTGGACAGAAGTAATAGAACCCTTCTTGGTAGTTGTAATACGCTCCTGAAGACCTCCAAGATCGGTAGCCAAAGTAGGTTGGTAACCGACAGCAGAGGGAATACGTCCAAGTAAAGCAGACACCTCTGAGTTAGCCTGAAATCAACCAAAGAAGCATTGTCATAAATTAAGGGAATCATCCAACAACAGATTTATAATAACGGGTAAAAAAACAAGTTATTCAAACAAGAATTCATACTTGGGTGAAACGGAAAATGTTGTCAATAAAGAGTAGCACATCTTGTCCCTCAGCATCACGGAAATGCTCTGCAACAGTTAGTCCAGTAAGACCAACACGGGCACGAGCACCTGGGGGCTCATTCATTTGACCGTAGACAAGGGCACATTTACTGTCAGCCTACAAAGGAAAGATTAGGCAAAGGATGAGCCAATGTAAAATAGACACATAAATGAAACATCTAATGCAAAATCGTGACGGACCTGCTTTTCACCTAGCTTAATGACACCACTCTCAATCATTTCTCTGTACAAGTCGTTACCCTCACGAGTACGCTCACCAACTCCGGCAAACACGGAGAAACCACCTGATCATGACAACCAACATCATAAACCTACTGAAACAAAGCTATTAAATTCTATGGAGCAAAGGTGCCATTGCAAACATACCATGAGCTTTGGCAACATTATTGATAAGTTCCATAATAAGCACAGTTTTCCCGACACCAGCACCTCCGAACAGCCCAATCTTTCCTCCCCTTTGGTATGGAGCTAGAAGATCAACGACCTTGAAAAGGCAAATCCAGGCAAAGCGATTTATACAAGTCTCTCATACAAAACACCACAATGTCACAGCAGTTCAACGAGGAGATGGGAGTTATATTGTAAAATTCACCTTAATTCCAGTAACAAGAATCTGCTGCTCAGTTGCTTGTTCAACAAAGGCAGGTGCTTCTCTGTGAATGGGGAGATAGTGATCGGTTGCTGCCAATGTCACCACAAAAGTCAGCATAGTAACACCAAATTCCTAAGACTCTAATAAAATTCATTAAGACAATTAATAAATGATTAGAGTAGTCAGCTACTTACTCAGCTCGCCCCTATGATCAATTGGTTCTCCAATAACATTCATAATACGACCAAGGGTAGCTCTTCCAACAGGAATCTACAGTATAAAATACATTTTCATGATTGACAACAATTTTAGACCAAATTATTGAATAACTTGAGGCGGCACCAAAAAAAGACCTCATTTCTTAAAAGCATATGACCCTAACAAACACTTTTTTAACATCATACAACAACACGCCTCAATCCATACAACAAATACAAAGGTTTTCCCTTTCAACACAAACTAGCTTTGGTCAACATCCAGAGATCGCATACACATTACGCCTATTGAAAAGTGTATAACATATAACCCGTTTCATCGATAAAGCCCGAAACAAAAGCAATAATTCAAATGTGTAATCATTCACAACAATAAAATGAGCAATCTCTAATACGGGGTAACTAAAGTAAAGTAATAATCTAAATCGAATGAACAATCTCTAAAAAATCAAGCACCACAACAAATCCAGATCCAACGATCTGGACCCAGATCTAAAATTCAAAATGCAAATCAACAAAACCCTTAAAAATCACAAATTAATTAAAAAACAAAACACCCCACATTTCCAAATCACCAATCCCAAAACAAAAACTTTGACCAAATCAAAAAAATGAGATCTTACAGTAATGGGAGATCCAGTATTCAAAACGGGTTGACCACGAACAAGACCTTCAGTACCATCCATAGCAATAGTCCTAACCATACTCTCACCCAAATGCTGAGCAACCTCAAGCACCAATCGAGTCTGATTATCTTGAACCTCAAGAGCGGTCAAGATCGGGGGCAAACCCTCCTCAAACCTAACATCAACAACAGCACCGATCACCTGACATACCTTTCCAATAGACCCTTTACCGGTAAACTCATCGGTGATCTTACCGGCGCCGGCGCCACCGGATTTAGCAGGGGTCGAGGGCTGCGCAGCAGCAGCGGAGGATGAGGCGTAATCGGCGACGCGGTTGAGGAGGTAGCCGCGGGCGGAAGCGCGGTGAGCGGCGGAGGGTTTGGGGGAGGAGAGAGAAGGGCGGGAGGATCGGCGGAGGTTGCGAGCGAAAGAGTGTATGAGCCTTCGCGACGCCATTGGAGAGGAGGAGAGAGAAAGAGGAGAGAGAAAATGGGGGAAAAGTGGGACTAGGGTTTGGGAAGGTGACTGAGTGTGTGGTCTATATAGGGTCGAATGAACAAGTTTTGATGGTGTTGAGTTAAACGATATCGTTTTTTAGAAAGGGAGGAGTTTTCTCTTTGTTGGTGTGGTATTGTTTTACTAATTCACTTCCTCTACGTGCGAAGATTTTGGAGGTGGTGAATATTTTTGAATTTTTTGTTTGATCCGATTTTTCTTATTTTTCTAATTTTTGTGTTTTTTTTTAAAGGAGTAACTTTTTAATTTTCTTGTAAAAAAAAAAATTATTTTCTTGTCAAAAAAAAAAAAATTAAAAAAAAAACTTTTCTGCTACGTATTTTTTTTTCTTAAAATTTATTATTTATTTTTTTCAAAACAAAAAATTAAAAAATTTGTCATTGATTTGCAATTGGTCGCAACCATAAGGCCAGAGTGCTACTATTTGACAACATACGACATTATAAATGATCATTTTAACTGTAGACACCCATTTGTGTCTCCCCAAAACCAAACCCAATGATTAATACCTTTCGCGTCGAATCTTAATCGAATAAAGTGAAAGTGTGAAAAGTCTAGTTATAAGGATATTTTTATTAAAATATATCTTCTTTCTGTTTTTGAAAATATTTCTTTTCTTACCCTATTTATGAAAAACGTGCATTCCAGTTTAGTTTGGTCCATGATAAGGGTCCAATAATAGTGTAGTTGGATGGGGTTTGAAAAGACCTTTCCAATGATATATTATAAACCCAATTCCGATGAATAATGAGAGAGTTACGGTCAAAATACTAAACTGGACCCGGTTTGATTCTTACATGCGGCCCAATGATATAGAGGAGGGCATGTTATTAATTAGGATTTTTTGTAAATTACCACCCCAAAATGTACCATGTATTGAAATAACCACCCATATTTTTTAAAATTAAAAATAACCACCTTTATTTTACAAAAAACGTAGGTTTTACCACCCAACCTATACTCCGACCAGTTTTTCGAGCATCGGCCCCACATAACGGTTGTTTTTTATTTTCATAAAAGTTGTTTCTCGATTTATTTCCTCCCTTGTTTCACAAACTACTCCCAAACTTAAAATTTTTCATTTTTTTCACAAATTCTACCAATTTTTACTCCAAGTTTTGCAAATTGACAAGCGAATCCTTTAAAGAACGCACTTAAATTTTTTTACACCGATTTGTACAACAAGGTAATTGAAGATCGCACTTAATTTTTATTTCTTTAGTTATTTTGCAATGTTTTAATGAAGTAAAATTCAAGTTATACAATATTTTTTGTTTGGAATGTGTTTTATTAGGAATTTAATGATGTAATCGTTGTTTGATTCATTCAATTTAACTTGAATTGAAAATTAGGGTTCTTCATGATGAAATTGTGGGGCACATGCTTGAAAAACTGGCCAGAGTATAGGTAGGGGTGGTAAAACCTACAGTTTTGTAAAATATGGGTGGTTATTTTTAATTTCAACAAAAATGGGTGGTTATTTCAACACATGTTAAATTTTAGGGTGGTAATATACAAAAAATCCTATTAATTATCATTCCTAAAGCTATTAGGATTGATTATAGTCTTCTAGAATACTCTATAAGGTTCTCTTATATCCTAATGGAGTTAGGATTGATAATTATGTTTCAAAGAGTTTGAAATTGAATAAAACTACTCCTTTTTAGAATCCTTGTTTTGTACGAAATGGAATATATTCAGATTTTATTTTCGTGCCTCATAATATTTATCCAAATCTTATATGGTTTGATAGATCTTGGAATTATCTTTCCAATGATATATTATAATATTAATTCCGAGCTAAAACGAAAAAGATATGAATGGAATACGAAACTCTATCCAAAACTGACACCCTTCCACTTTTTCGGTCATATCTTTTTATATACAAAATATTTTAATCTGATTCTAATTGTATTGGAAAGTAGACTTCAAGAGCTTTTCAACGACATATTATTTGACTTATTTGGATTTCTGGATCAAAAGATATGATAAAATAAAAATACGCAAAAATTGTCTTGCACCGCCCGACGACAGATTCGTCGCCTGGCGACGAGCTCTGTCGTTGGCGACCGAAGGGTGTTTTATTCCTTTTCGAACTCTAATTCTTTTCAATCAATTTCGGAATATTTTCTTATAAATAGGGTCCTTGGACCTCCGTTTTTCAATAACCAGAATTCTCTAATTCTTCTTCTTCTCTCTCTCTAAGCTAAAGCTTATTCTCTCTCTTCTCTTTCTAGCCTAGCCTTTTACAAACACAATTCTTCATACATTAGCACTAGACACACCTAGCCAAGTTCGAGGGTGCCTTCGTCCTAGACGTGAAAGGTTTGATATTTCTGCGGGTTTGGTCTCAAATCTCTATTTCAATCATTTAATTTAATTGTTTTGATTTTATTATTTTCATTGAATTTATTAACGTGTGTATTTTGTTATTAGAAAGAGGTATGAGACATCCAGTTAAGTAATTTAACTGCTTTATTGATCTTTTGATATAAAAATCATGCTTAGATTGTTATTTTGATTCCTAGTATCATGTTATGATGTTTTATTGCTTCCTAGTATCATGTTTACGGTAACAACTAAAATTTCTAATATCAAGTATGATTAAATGAATGCTTCCTATTTCTTTCCTAATATCATGTATCATGTTAGGGCTAAAAGATTTGATCTTTAATGTTTAATGACATGCTAGGGTTTGTTATTAATCCTGTTAGTATCATTGCCTAGGATTTTGCTATTAATATTATGTTTTATTTTTAACATGATTATGATTGTTATTATGATTATAATAATTACTATGATTATTATGTTGCTTGATGTTTATTATTATTGTTATTGCTTGATCACACCTTTTGTGCATGTTTAAAGGGAATTGGTACTTATAATCACGCTTAATAAGATAATAAATAATCTTGTTGATGGTTAACATGATTATAATTCAAGTGATCGCCAATAAAAATTTATTTGTGCATTAATATTCAACCAACATAGATTAAACAGGTTTAGGGTAAATCTATTGATTGCATGTTAGTCAGAAAGCGCACATAAATACGAGTAGAATAAAGTAGAGGCCTATTATTAGGGCGAGTTCTTTCTCTTTTAGATTGTATTTGTACATTCATCCCCGAACTTCCAATCTTGGTTCCAGACCTATTGGAGTTAACGATCTCCTGGATCGTTAAGGGTGTAACATTCACCCTGTGAACGGTTTACAAGTTCCTAAAACTTGTTGGCGACTCTTTTGCTCTAGCTTAGCTTCCTTCCCTTTGGACACCACCATGCTTAAGTGTATGGTCACAGTGGGGCTCAAGTGTGGGATGGTTTGAAATATTCCCTACACTAACCCTTTCCCTTAATTTATTCAACCCCTCTCTATAGCCACTTGATGCGTTATCGTCTCCACCCCAACCACCTGTTTTCCTACCGCAATCACTTAGCTCCTACCCACCACAACCATACCTCGTCAAAGTAAGCCCATGCCACCACCACCTTTAATCAAAGTCGTTGTGAACATGCCTTATCAAAGGAAGGATCGGTCATGGAAAACCCTTGCTATCACTAACGTAGTTACGTAAGTACTGAATGTTTAGGTCAAACCCATTTTGGATCACTTTTTTAGGTTTTTGGCTCATGGGTGTCTGTCGGAGACTCCTACATCATGGTATACGCGTTCGTAGGAGATGTCCTTACAATGGTATGGACATTTTTGACAAACATCCATGCTATAATTTAGGTATCTCACGCAGACGCCTATACCAGGCCACAATGGAGACTCCCGGAGATTTAAAAACGCTTATACCATGGTAGGGGTGTCTATGTTAAACGTATTTTTCATGGTAAAGGCATCTGTGTAAGACGTCTCTCTCCACAACATAGTATAGACGTCGTACACAAACGTTCATAATTTATTTGGTAGTTAAGAAGGTTGCACTCACAAGCCTTTTTTTTTTTTTTTGGTGAATGATAGCTTATTATTTGTTCGACCGTGTGTAAAAGAAGTAGATGAGATGCTCGATATTTTATAAATCTATGAAGCAGTATCAGGTCAGATTTTGAATATGGATAAATCTAAGGTCGATCTCTTTTAGACTAAATGTGGAGCTTGCAAAGAAAAAATTGCTTCAGACGATTTAAGGCAGTTGAAGACCATGAAAAATATCTTGGGCTTCCTACTTATATTGGTGCGTCTAAGAAAAATATTTTCCAAATTATTCGAGATCGAATCTAGAAGAGGATGACGGGTAGAAGGAAAAATTTCTCTTGCAAGCGGGAAGAGAAGTGCTCATCAAAGCTATTGCACAAGCCATTTCGCGCGTATGCAATGTTTTGCTTTGCCAAAGGGTATTCTTGAGGAAGGTGAAAAGATGTATAGATAATTCTTTTAGTGGTTAAATGTGGCCATAGAGGAAATTAGCTTGGGTGGCATAGGAAAAAATGTTTATGCCCAAGAAAGAAGGGGGTATAGCCGTATAGGTATGTGGTTCAAGAATATAGAACGTTTTAATGAAGCACTCTTAGTGAAGCAAGGATGGTGAATCCTCAATAATGAGAGCTCTTTGATGACTAAGGTGTTAAAAGGGAAATATTTTCCATATACTTCTTTTCTGGATGCAAAAATTTGTCCTACAACGAGCTATACTTGGAAATCTATAGCTAATGCTTGATGGGTCCTTGAAAAAGGAGTAAAGAAGATGATTGGGAGTGGGTAAAGGATGAAATATAGGAAGATATGTGGGTGCGTGCCTACGTTACTAGAGTTTCGAATTTTTAGTTTGCCAATCTAGGAGGGGGCATGGTCCCAAGTTTGTTAGTGAGTTACCTAAAGATGGGCATTGGGACATTGACTTGCTGCATGAGCCTTTCTCGAAAGCTGAGGTGGAGGCGATTTTAAAATCCCTGTTCATGTTTAACATTGATGGTTTTTGGTCATGGAGACACTCCAAATATGGAGATTTTAGTATGCAAAGTGCGTATAACATGCTGAAAAATAGCAAAGCTTCTACTTCTCCTTCATATGGTGAGTTCAAGTGGAAAAAATTATGGCTTGAAGTCATCCCTCTAAAAATCAGATTTTGTTTCTAGGATAGAATATTGCATATGCTGGTTACTTGTCTTGAAGTGCGCATTGTTTGGTCGCATTTTGTTATGAGGTTACAGACTTACAAGTGCCAAATTTTGAAGGAGGTAACTTTCGTCAGTGGTGTGTCAATGTGGCTAAAGATTGTTTATGGACCTCGGTGGTGGAGTGTTTTTAGGTTCATTTTGTGGGGCTTGTGGCTCTATAGAAACACCTGGGCGTTTGATAAAGGAAAGTTGGAGGGGTGTCATTAGTCACAAGGCAATGCAATTGGTGAGTGAATATGAAGTTATTGATGTAAACGGTGGGAAGAGGGGGGGGGGGGGAGTGGAAGAGAAAATACTTCTAAGTGGAGGAATCCTATGGGTGGAATTTATAAGGCTAACTCGGTTGTTGCGGTATTTGATAGGGGTAAGATTGGTTTAGGGGTGTGGTGAGGGACTCAGAAGGTGATGTTGTGGTGGAGACTTGTAAGCAGATCAAGGGCAGTGCAAATGTGGATGTTACCGAGGGACTAGCTATTCGTCATGCTCTTAGCATCACCATAAAAGTTGGATTTCACAACCTCGTCCTTGACACCAATAATCTGAAGTTATACTATGCACTTAAAAATAAGAAATTTGAACCTTTAGATTATGGGAAGCGCATCAGGACATCCTCCAGTTAGGCTCCTCGTGTAGCTCGTGGTCTTACTCATTAGTGAGAAGATCTGGAAACGAAGTGGCTCATTACTTGGCATGTTTAAGTAGAACCTATGAGGGTTGTAGGGTCTAGTTAGAGAAAGTCCCTACCATAATTCAATCTTTTGTTTTGGCTGACTCTGCTATTTATTCCATGGTTTGCTTTTTGTTAAAAAAGAAAAGAAAAAAAAATCGATTTTTAGTTTTGAATTTATTTTACTGGAAATACGTATCTTATAATATTTTGATTACAATATTACAATGAAAATTATACAAAAAATAAATATAACAGAGAAGTATCACTTTACCAAAATGGTAAGGAGGACCCTGATTAATATCAACCCTCATGGTTTTTTGCAATTTGGAGGATGAGGTCACAAGGCGAACTTCTCACCACTACACCAAACTTTGAGGCCCTTGACCCCATAGTTATTGTACAAGTATTTATTTATAAGATACCCTTCCATGGCCTCTTATAGCCAATTCGCAAATTCCTTTCACACTAGCTGAATAGATTTAACTCTGACTTTTCTAAATTACTAGAAAATCATATAGAAGTATATAATTAAGCCTGTCATATTCTTTCTACAATTACTTGCCCCTATTTCTTCAACATCTTGGTTTGTAATTGAAGCGCCAAGAGAACAAATCTTATAATCCTATAAATTTCTGCTGTTTTATCAAATTTCTGCTGTTTATTAGTCTCAATAAGCATAGTGATCAAAATGTATGAGCTACAACATGACAATTCCTTCTTGTTCAAATGCCAAGTTCTCCGTGAAATGCTTGTATGTAATGTTTGCATAAAGCACGCTCACTAGACAAGTTACCACGGAGAATTGAATAACTCTTCCCAACGACCATGTTTTTCATAATAAACCTCTGTGAAAATGGATAGTTGCTGAGTTTGTTATCACCAGAACTACAGACAGGAATGATCAGCAAGATTAATTAAACTGGAAAATACAGGGTGATATCTAAAAAAAGCACAACATTCCAAGGTACCTTGTCCAAAACTCCTAATCCTCCAAAATCACCCTAAAACATCAAGAGTTAAAATTGGCTTAATTGTGTAGAGTAGAGAATAAAGAAAACTATTTCATCAAATCAGCTGACTGAACTGGTATAAAGCAAAACACACTAAAGTCGATGTACAATTAACAATGAACCCACATTAGGTAATGTAAAGCAAGGTCAATACTTGTGCAAAGGCTAGGATAACTCCTGAAACCAAGAGAAAGATGACTTCCTCACAGAAACCCTTAACAATGATAGAAAATGCTAAAACAAGACGACAATCAAGTTCAACGAAAAACTTAGTCTTTCGTAATTACTTGCTGAGGTCAGCAAGGTGTCCATTCTCAGGGTCAATCTTTCCTTTCACCTCTGTGCCAACCTCTTGTTTTGAGCAGCTGCCATTCAAATGGCAATTGGTATTGGTATCTCCATGCTGCAGATAATTTCCATTTGCTTCAGATGGTTGACTGCCCGAAGCAGCAAGTTCTTTCACGCTGCTGTGGTTTGCATGCTTGTGATGGTGATGATGGTGGTGACGATCACCTTTCTTGTGTCTATGTTTGGCAGCTTCATCACAGTTATCATCAGATGATTTTCCTAGTGATCGGCTCCTCCTATCATGCTTGTGGCCATGAGAATCCGAAGAATCAACACTGTGTGATCTTCTGTGCTGTTTGCGGGACCTCCTGTGATTTCTCTTTTCCAGCGAGTCATCATCACTAGAAGAATCTGAGTCATTAGACCTGGATCGACGATGACGCTTGTGGTGCTTGGAATGGCTTCTCCTCCGATCATCCGCTTCAGAGTAATCAGAAGAATCAGAGTCTGACTTCTTGTTGCGTTTGTGGTGCCTCTTGTGAGATCTCCTCACAGCAGCATCTTCACCAGAAGAGTAATCAGAACTAGAATCCTCGGATCTTGAACCATTGCGAGATTGCCGACTGTGCTTTCTCTGAGAGCACTTCCTCCTTCTTCTATCTTCTTCAGAGCTATCACAATCATCACTGCTGTCATTTGAGTCCGAAGAGCGTCTCTTTGACCTATGCTTGGATTTCTTCTCCCTCTTCTCATCCCCAGAATCAGAATGGGAGTGCTTTCTGTGCTTCTTATGAGATCTTTTTCTGGACTTTCTGTCCCCATGACTGCTGTCAGATTCACTCTCACTCTCGTAACCAGATACAGATTTTCTTTTATTCTTTTTTGCCAACTTTGCCTTCCTTTCTCTGGCTTCGGCATCAGCTCTTGCTTTTGCAGCAGCTTCTAGCCTCTGCTGCCATTTAAACGGGGCTTCTTTCCTTTCCAAAACTCGCTTCTTCTTCTCCTCGACCAACTGAATGAACTTCTTGGCATCCATTTGGATTCAAAAACCAGCTCAAAAACTGCATTTTGGTATGAAGATGCAGGAAGTACATCTCATAAAGAGAAAAATCCAGGTTAGTTCTTCTATCAACACTTAAGCGCCAGAAATTCAAAATGAGTGGAGGATGTATAAACAAATATACCACCCAGCAAATAAGCTTTCCAGGAAAAAAAATGAAGCAGACAAAAACCAAGGAGACACATTAAAATATGATTCACAAACTTTATTCAAGATCAATATAAAAAACAACATGCAACAACCTGAACCTGAAGCATATGTATGTAGAACTGTAGATTACCAAGGCAAAACATACTTATAAAGATTGCTATTCTTTTGAAACAATAATCACCATATTGTATAGCAAGATCGAGTATTTAGTGTAATAATGAATCGAAGAAGGACAATGAAACACTAATGGCGATTAACCTATTTCCCGCCCCACCAAGGAGAAAAGAAGTGCTATAACACTCTTTGCTATGGGATTTATCTATACTCCCATTCAACTTGACAATTGCAGTCACCTAAATAACAATACACTTCGTATATGGAAGGCAAAGACTAGAACTAAACCATAACTGTCAAATACGGAGTATTACTAAATCATATTCGAAATCAGGCCTTAATATAAGGGCTTGTTCTCATTGACTGAAATGAGAACAACTGAACTGAATTTATTAGAGCTGAACTGAAATGAATATTTTATAAAGGAAATGAAATGAAAATAATCGTATAAGAAGAGGCACTAACTCTATTTTGCAACAGAATTCCAAAAGCCGGTGATAAATAAATGCGTACACAACTACACACCACCAAAATACTCTAACAAAATTCTCAATATAACCCCTCTTCCCAAAATTCACTTTTGAAAACCATAACACCGATAACAAAAATTCAGGGAGCTCAGTAGATTGGCCAATTAAGCAACTACACGGTGCATCGAGAAATCGAGAATTATCACCTAATAGCAACTGAGATCAATATCATGATTCGCCCAAATTCATTTTCAAAGAACTGAGCAATACACAATCTAATGAGCAATACACATACAGAATCAATTAACATGCTTTCTATATCAGCATCTACAAGATTTATTCTGTAGCAGCAAAACCATGGAAGCTCTGAAACGTAATTCTTACCTTGTGCAAGAAGTTTGATTGATCAAGACCCAAATGACGAACAGAATTCGAAATTGGTCAGGTGGAAACCCTAATCAAGGAAGTGAATAAAATTTGAGAATTAATGGAAGCAAACCCTAAATCGCGCAAATAAATAAAGGGGAAAACAGCAATAGAAAACCCTAACGATTGAATTGAAAAAAAAGTCAAAGTGTAGAAGAATTGAAGTTACCAGGTACAAGAAGTAGCAGAATCTGAAATGGAGACGACGAAGAGAGAGAGGAAGACGGATGAGGTGGGAGATCTACAGGAAAGAGAGAAAAAGAATTTCAGAGTTATATATACTACTTGTATTATATCTTCCAAAAAAAAAAAAAAAAAAAAAAAAAAAAAAAAAAAAAAAAAACTACTTGTATTATACAGTACAAAGTACAACGAACTAACTACGAATATCACAAGGTCGAGATTGAGTGATAGCTTGAGTGTTTAGAGTTTCCCTCCCGATTTCAACCTTTTTAGGAGATCCTGAGATCGAATAATAAGCATACTCTATCTATGCTCCGTATATAAATTCGCGCGTTTTGTTGTATTTAATGTTTTTTTGCTTACTGTGCCAGATAAAAAGTTTTACGGCTGACGTGTAAATATTTTCTCGTCGTTTGATGGGTATGAACTTGAGGTAGAAATGTTATTTTTTTTACATTGAATAACTTTCACTACATTAATAGATAGGTTTGTTTCGTCAACGCTAACCAAACACTCACGAACATTACCAAGACCATATTGAGGGTGACGAATGGTGTTACAATCAAAGTTACGTTATGTTAATGGTTTTTTTTTTTCATTTTTATTTTTTTATAAGATACGTTAATAATTGTTATTCATACCAAATATAGAAAGTTATATTTCTATCCCGGATTTAGAAATGAAAAAGACTTATTGGTCCTCATGAAAAACATGTTTTTTTAAGGATCATGAAAAACATGTTTTTTTTAAGAATCATGAAAAACATAATTTGTTCTCATGTTGAGTATTGTATTTTCCTAATTTACAGCGTGTATTCCAAGAGCGAGTGATGCTGGCCAAATATGCCTCCTACTACTTCATCTTGCGATGTTTACTGGCTATAGGTTGCTCAATTTGCTTGTTATTCCTCCTAGATATATAGCAGGATGTGATATGATAATGTGATGGATGATGCAAGGCATTAAGTTCTAGTACTATCCTTTTTTCATACTCATTTGGAGAATATAGTTATGCGTTCTTGCTTTTCAAATTACCTTACAGGATCTTAGCGGACATCTTCTTTGGCACCCATTTTCGCATCATCTGTCATAGATTAGAAATAGCTCTACTGTCTATTCATTTTGCTTGTTAATGCTGGCCAAATATGCCTCCTACTACTTCATCTGTCATGTTTCCATTTTGCTTGTTAATCATCGACTTTTCATTTGGGTTAGGTTTAGTAACATCTAGTTCCATCAGAAATCTAGCAAATGATACTCCTAAGTCATCAAGTATGTTCTCTGCAAATACGGTATTCCCAAAAAAATTCCAATTCATCATAGAATTTGCACCGAAACAATGAAGTGTAAAGAGTAGGCAAACTAATCCACATCTCTTAGAACCTCATGGAAATTAAAATTTTCTGACCAAGCTTCACAATCTATGCTTTGCACTACCCCAACACTAGGCGTGTCTGACAATAAATCACCACTGTAGTAGCTCATTGTTCAGACAATATATCAACTTCTACTTTGTCTGATTGCACCACTGACTTAGTCCCTTTATCGTAGTGGGGGAAATCAAGAGTTATTCCTTTAGCTGCATAATTAGCACCACTGACGATCTGAACAATATGCTGTATCATTTCATCCTTGCCTCATTAGCTAGAGCTCAAAAGCATTAATGATACTTTCACTGCCACAACACTCAATCCTCCTATATATTTGGTGCCCCACTGTATCATGAGGTTGCTCTATCACCATCAGGTAGTCTCATAAATGCTCTCATGACATGCATTAACTGCTCGCATGACCTTAGAATCTACAGGGATAGCACTCGGATGCAGAGATTCAACTATCAAGGTTTTTCTATTCCCAATTGTGAGCTAGGTTGAGAGATTTTGTTCAAATCTATCAATATTTGCCAATCATCTATGGCTTGAGTATGTCATGAAGATCCTTGACCTACTACTGAATTTGAACCAACCATGCCATTTGATATCTTCTTCCCCGTAGGAAGCAGGTTAGCAAGAGACCTAAACATGCGCCCTAAATCGCCATGAGAAAAATTTATTTCTCCTAATAACTTTCAAGAGCAAGTGTTGTACAAATCTTAACTGGCCTTTTTTCGCATGTAAAAGCAACATTTACTTGAGCAAAAGTTGAGACACAGGTAACTGCCTGCTCACTAAACCTGCAGCACAAAGCAAGAATTTCAATCATAAACATCTTCTCTGAGCAATACACTAGATAATTAGGGTCAAATTTGTTCCATATATTCAGTTCAAGTGTTCTTGCATCTTAATCACTAACAAAATTGGTATACACAATACTAGCAAATATTACTGCAATAAACAATTATACATGTTCTTCAATCATTAACTTTACAGAGGAGACATTGATCACCATTCTTCATCTCGATTCCATCTTGATTTGTGATTCAATTGCATTGATTGTGCATGAAGCATCTATCTTAAAGAGCATATTTTTCTAGAATACCGGCTTTGACTGCACATCTTCCATTTTTGGGTAACTAGCTTCTCACATCTCCACATGAGCTGGCCTCAGCATGTACAAAATTACATCAACATATTCACAGAGGCTCTAAAATGTAGTGTCATCTTTTGCTGATAAGACATCACATTTCTGATCAGTCGTGCAGAACTTGCTCATTGGTTAGCCAAGTTGGCAAAAGAAGTCTTCAGAAATTTACTTCTTCCATCCCAAAGCTTTGAGATCGTTTTCTTTCAGTTCAACATATTTACCAAGCCTACAATAGACAAAGAACTAAGAACATCACATATCTATTATAATATAAACAGAGTAATTTAAACACGGTTTCTACTCTATGCAAAGCATCATAATAAACACCCCAAAGACATCTACCTGCTTTTCGGTGAAAATAAAAATAACACTTCCTCTGTTGCTTTAATACTTGCTTTAATAAAAATAATACCCAATATACTATTTGTTAATACTTGCTGTAGTTAATGTTTGCAATCAAATAGACAAGTTTTTCCCTCCCTTTTTTTCCCAATACCTAAAATCTTGTGCACTCTTCCCATGTTGCAATATTAAAGGAATGGATGAAGTACGATGTATTCATCAAGCATCAGTAAATAAATATAGAAGTGCATCTAAATTCCATTTACTAGAAAAAGGCAAGTAAAGTGCAGCTATACAAATACCTACTACTTTATCCGAAGGCTAAAGAGATTAGGATAACTGCTACATTATCTGAAGGCTAAAGAGATTAGGATAACTACTACTTTATCTGAAGGCCAAACACATAAGTAGCCATGCTAAAGGAACCAAACTTTACAGACATACCAAATTCACTTGTCAATTGTCATGCATAATCAATACATTAATCCAAGGTTTGCTAATATTTTCGAAGTTACTCATATTTAAACTTGCATTAACAGAAAAACACAAAAACTACTGCACTACTTTTTCTTTCCTAAACTTTGCACAAGTTAGGTATCCACATATATCCTTATTCCTCTAATAGAAAACTTCTGATTTTCAAGGCTATTGCAAAGGCTAGTAATGTAGTCCAGTCCACTGCACCCAATGACCAAAAATAGCAACCACAGTCAGGGTTTGAAGTTTTTTCCAAGTGGCATTTGAAACAGATTCCATTAACAGCTTCATAACTTACTATAATTTGTATTTCTTAATTATTAGAGCTAAATCACACTTCAAATCTACTGGTAATCATTCACCACAAATTTAATGTTAGATTTTACACCTTATCCCTTATTGTGCCTTCGGGGATTTGGTGTAATGCTTTCTAATGAGAGGGGGAAAAATAGTTAGTGGCTAGATTTGGACACTGATAGTTCAGAAAAATAATTAGCCATAGCGAAAATTAGTTTTTACTTTATAGGGACATCCCAATAGGGAATATGGAGTAAACATCTAGGATTGGAAGGAGTCTTGTCTATCTTAAGTGTTAGCTTGGTTTCTATCTTAAGTGTAAGCCATACTGAAAATAATTTTTGGCATCCTTCTCATTTATAAGACATACTTCCCAATCACACCCATTTGCAATTAAAATAATTTTGTGGTTCAAGCATAGCCTTCAATGCTACACTACCAAAGTACCAAAAATTTTGTTTTTCCTAGCATAAGGAGACCTATTAGAGTGAAATGCTTTTGTGGTTCAAGCATAAGCTCCAATGCAGCACTACCAAAGAGCCAAGAAAAGTTTTTCCCTATTACAAGGATATCTATTACAGTGAATTACCTAGAAGCATTTTGGTACAAATTTGGATAGCTTCAATTTGCTGATTTCTCCTACTTCTGCCATAAGAATACCAGCAACCTTATAGTGAGTTAGCACATGACCATTTTACATCAGCATAACAATCTGGTCTCTGTAAATCCAAGATCATTTGTCACATGATCATCCTCCCACTAGCTACTATAAAGAGATAAGGTGTTACAAGGGATGTTGATATAGCAAACTAATTATTCCCCTCTATGCGCCCCCCCCCCCCCCCAAAAAAAAATAAAAAAAATAAAAAAAAAAAACACACACACTCACACACAAAAACAAAAGATGCACACATTATTCTCTTAACAGTCGAATTAAACATGCAAATGCTATATATTACGCATTGAAGGGGCATTTTATATAAATAATGCACTCAGCCACATTTTACAATGATTGAGATGTATTAAGCACAACTAAAACATGACCACATGAACATAAAGATACATAAGGTTATCCTCCAGAATGTGGAACTTAATCAAAATATCTAGACAAGTGGAAAAAAAAAAAAAAAAAAAAGAGAAAAAATAAAAATTATTAAATTACCCAAGGTCAGAGGAAAGCTTGAAACCACCAATACGTACACGTTTTAGGGAATGGATCTGTATGAGAAAGGAAGGGAAATTAGTTGAAATTGATGCATGTGACACACAAACATAATAAAATGAGATGCTGCCATTTCTTTTATGTAGTCAACTAGCAATATGAGAACTTATTGAGAAGGGAACTTTTTAAATTTGTTTTCCTACAGAATAGACATTAACCATCATTTTCACCATCAAAGTACTTTAACATGATGAGCCATCAAAATATTCCTGCATAATTGTACTACAATAATAAATTTTTCAATGCAAAATGTGCAAACCTCAACTTATCATACAAATAGTACAATAAACATTCATGCTAATGAAGTGAGGCTAACCTACTACATTATCCCTTTGTTTTAATACGTTGGCTTGGTAAGCATCAGATTAAAGTTAGTGGTTTGGCTCCATATCAAAGGTTTGACCAAATCCAACACCTCATGTGGGTGCGGTTAGCATCCAGCTTGCTATATAAAAAAATGCTGATAGAGGCAGCGTTTTTGGATTGAGAAGGTTGGAAATATATTATTTATTTCATTTAGGCTCTGTATAACTTAATTTCCAATTGAGTGGAGCCTCAGTCAAGAACAGGCTTAAAAAAAAAAATCCTCTTCTAAATCTTAAATAATAATAATAATAATTCATAGTAATAAGGAAATAAAAAAGAAGTAAAATTCAACAAAGTAGAAGAATTATACTAATAAAAAAGAGTAATAGAGAATAATGGCAACCAACCAAAATTGAGTGAAGCCTCAATCAGTTGCATCCATGATAGATATTATACTATTTTGAGTTTTAATTCTAGGGAGAAAGTTTAATCAACTCTCAACCAAGAATTAAAATACAACATTTCAAAATCTGGAAAAATATTGAGAAAAATAACTAATGATTTTTCTTGCATGTAAATAAAGTGTATGGAAGATGAATTGTAGTAAGAAGTCCATGGAAATTTGATAAATTGGCTTTAAGTACTGGGGAGATAAGACTGAAGCGGAGAATCCAGAGAAATTTGATAATATGGCTTTAAGAATTGGGAAGATGAGACTGAAAAAGGGTAAGTGCCAAAAAAAGTTCAGTATTTTGTATATATGTCTAATAACAAAGAATAATCTGTATGGCACAGCATTAGTGACTTGAAGAAGGAAATACAAATAACAAATGTTTACTATCAAGCCAAAAAGAGGAAAATAACCTCAAGTCCAGCTTTTTTCACCAGTTCTCGAACCTCATGGTTTCTTCCCTCATTAACCTATCAATATAAGAATGGCAGTAAGCTGTCAGATGCTCAGTTACCCAACTAGACACAAAGCAATGGAAGCATCAAATAATTATACTCCATAAGTACCAAAACAGAGGCTTGGGGAACGATTATTGTATCAATATCAGTTCCCTCAGCTCCAATAGTCATAGCATAGAAATACAACTTCAATACTTCAAAAAGGGAAACACACACACACACAAACACACACACAATTTCATTATATTTTAAAGTGAGTTAAATCTGACATCATCTGTTCCATTCAGTCACAAAATTAAAAAAGGCAATATTACATATTTACTGATTTCCAGATTTACAGGACACAAGAGCATTAATTGACTTTGCTCAACCAATAGTAATGAGACCCATCCAGCTTGTCTACTAAAGAAGCAGTATAAAGCATGATTTATCTTTCTATACAGATTTATGGATTTACCACCTATACATTACATCCAATCGGTACCTTTAAACCACAAGAAAAAATGTCCCAAAGAACATAAGCCGTGTGGTCAATTTGTTTGTAGAGGCTCCAAAACTATGGCAAACTTAGATCCATCATCAAATAGGTGAGTCTCCTCAAACATGTGTGCTCAGAATAAAAAGGCTGAAGAATATTATTTTCATGCATACTGTGAGATGGCAACTATTATTTGAAGCCAGCTGTTTAAAATCATCAACATAGGAGTGCTCACCCTATGCTTTGTTCCATCTGTAAATTATCAATGTGCAAGTTTGAAGGAACAAAGGAAGGAGGTTTACACAAAGAGCACACTTGTTTAGCCTTTAGTTTTAATCGTTGAACATAATTCCAGAATCTACCAGTTTCCACACTATCCAAACAGTGTGGGACTTCTCTTTACTTTCTTCAGAATGACTAATGCATCTTTGTTTTTCATTAAAAAATTCGATAAATTTCTTTTATCAAAATATGAAGCTAAAAATTACTACTACCCTCGAAGAATTACATAGAGATAATGACAGAGAACTATTCAACTAAAGAAACTGAGAACAATACCAGACTTTATTTATCTTAAGATTGAAAATTTTATAAAGAGATTAGTCCATTGCAAATCACTGACACAATTAATGTACAATACCGTGATGCTTACCACAATACGCAGACGAGATCTGAGAATATCTGGCTGTCGAGGCAAGAGTTCTACGTATTCAGGCGTACAATGCACACCATCAATGATTGTTCCTTGGATAATGGCCACTAAGTGTCGTTTATGAACTTCACCATTAACAGTGGCAATGTATCTTCATGCAAAGAAAATTCTATCACCATTCATAGATTACATATACTTTGCAATACAGCAGTGTTGTGATGAGTGATGATTCAATTAAATTATAAGTACCAGAATTCACCACAAGCCACCAACAAATCAAATCATGTTCTCACAGACAAAAAATTTCTTAATTTTGTAAATATATAAGGATTTGAAGAGAAGATAATTATGAAATGCAAATAAAAGAAATACACCAAACTAAGACAGAATAGAGGCACGATATTAGTATAGCATGCATTCAAAAGACCATGTGACAGGCACCAAGCCTAGAGTATCAATAGATGCAAGTGGAAGATTAAGACCATGGTTTAAAAATATGGGTTTGGTCGCGATCACTGGAAAGCCACGCAGTGCTTAGATTAAGCATATGATGCATTGATCATGGTTTGTGTTGCAGTTATCGCAAAGTGAATTTGACTTCGATGGTGTGATGCTCTATCTTGAAAGGGGCTATGTTTTCTAACTTGCCAATTTTGTGATGCTCCCTTCAAGATAATTTAGAAAATCAAAGAGATAGCTAAGTTAGAAAACATAGTCCCTTCCAAGCTATGATGCTCGGACTCTGGTAGCCATGTTTGACATTGGTACATGTCCAAGTGTCCAACTTGGCAATTTTGTGAAAAACCTCAGTGGCCCAAAATGAAGAGTTAAATTGACTTATCCATGTCTGAGTGTCAATGATCCAACATGATTACTTGAGGAAAGTGAAGAATAAGAAATGTGTAGCTTTCAAGAATAGCAAAATTATGACTCCAACTGGTTGTGACTTTCTTTGGAAAGACATCCTAGAAAGTGTCTCAAATAACAATACAAGCTACTAATTATAATGGATGTCAGCTTGAATGAAGTGTTGATAATATGTCAAAATCAGATGATGAAATTTGCAGACGGGAACTCAACCAATGAGTGAGGATTTTACATAGCAATATACAAAAGAAATTTCCCATAGGCCTATGAGGGATTGATGGCTATAAGCCTGTAACCAAGTACCAAGAAAAATGATGTATAGGTGTTAAAAGCAAAGGCAAATCCTATCAGTATGTGAATTATCAAGGATATGCATGAAAGTGCAAGTAATCAAATTAGAACACTAAAAGGGGATGGTGTTTTATGCTATAAATATAAGAATTCATAAGGTACGTGTTTTGAGTCCATTTCTTTTTGCCTTTGTCAAAAATGAGCGTTCTAAAAAATTGGGGGAATTCCATGGTGTGTCTGTCTGCCTTTGGTATACACACAGGACTTCATCAGGTATGTACTTTCAGCCCATTGCTCTTTAAATGATCTTTTTAAAAATATTAGAAGAATAATTACACAGTATAATGTATTTGCTGCCTGAATAAGCAGCATGATTTTATGTTCGAAAAAGCATAATAAGCTTCTAGCCTGCTACTGCTTCACAGACAGCACAAGTTGCTAGTAACCCAGTGCCATTTTGAGTTCAATGATAATAACCAAGTGGGATAAAAAATTATGCATCAAAAATTGAAAATAAAGTTAATTCAGATTTCTGATGCTTCTACATACAAGCTCATAACACAAACTAAACATCTTTTCAAGTGGAAATCTAAAATATCAAATGTTAACTTCCAAATGGAGAGTAATAATAAAAGAACTACTTACTCCTTTGTTAAATTAGAAGATGGATGTGATACTCTTTGAGCAAAGTCACCTGGATAAAAGAAGCAAATAGCTATAACAAAATCTACTAGACTTGAGGTCATACTTAATATTTTAAAAATTGAAAGCTATACAAAGTACAGCAGTTACCATCATTGGTTATAATAATTAGTCCAGTAGTTGCAACATCTAGGCGTCCAACAGTAAAAAGCCGTGGCTTTGGCTCTCCAGGATTCTTTTTGTCCTAAATATATATATATACATACATATTAATTGACGTTAATAAAAGAGATAATATGCATTTGAAACATGACAACATTTCAAAAAACAGAGATCACAAACAGAGAAATTTGAGGGGCTAAAAATTGGAGTCAACAGTGCGCATACCCAACTCTTCAGAAAATCATCACACAAGGATAAAATAGACTTGGACTCTTTCTCACCAGAAGAGCATATGTATCTGCAATGATATAATCATATTAAGCAGGAATATAAATCATTTCGGGGTACTAAGTTGAGACGAACTCTGACAGAAGACATGCACAAGACAGTAAGAATTTTTTCTTTCTTATTCACAACTTTGAGAATGGAGTAGAGTTGGTGAGTGTCTGACCCTTTAGGTTTGTTCAGAGCAAGATACACCTTTGATGGCAACTTTTTAGGTAGGCGGCTTCCCTTGACATAAATAATATCCTTGGCAGGATCAACTTTTGTCTGTGCATCACCACTAGTTAGTTAAAATTGCAAATACAACAAAACAAATCACTGATGGAAAGTGAAACAATAACCATGGAAGAAGCAAGTCAAATCAGTGACACAAGATATTCAGACACCCTAGCAAAAAATTAGAAGCAGTAACTTAAAAAGCATAGCAAACCTTTTTTTTTCAGGAAAATAACTAACTAATTTATGTGAGTGTAAAGAGCAGTTAACCTGAGGTGTATCGCAGACAGAACCATTGACAGTCACCTTTCCCTGAAATATGAGCTCCTCACTGCTTCTCCTTGATGCCACTAAGATGAGAGATGCAAACTTAGAACAAACATAAGACATATGCCACCGACTAGCAATTGGCAGTAGAACAGTATTCCAGTAATTCATTCTAACCTAAAATGACAGATTCCCCCCACTCACATTAATTTTTTTCTTCTCTGTAATTTTTTAATCTATTATTCAATCTAACTACATTTACCTCATGTCCTGATAGCAGCCTATGTATGCGATTGGTTTTCAACTTTGTTGGCTGCAAATTGAGACTCAAAAAGACCTACAATCTTACCTTATCACAATGCAACATAAAGCCTCTGTTGGGTCTGCATTGAGATTGAACTAATTCAGGTAGGTGCAGCAAGTATATAATGTGGAAAATTGTGGGAATAAGTGAATAACCACCAGCCTATCAAGAACTAATTCAGGTGTATTCAGGAAAATCTGATAATGTTTTCTGTTAAACACAATCAGTAACCAATATAAGCAGAACCAAGGCACAAAGAGATCATCCAATGACACCCATAACCTGTCAATCAGAGGGAAAAAAAATAAAACCCCAATTCATCGGATGAAGTACCACATGGTATGTTGTGTAATACTGTAATTTGCATAAACGATCCTCATTAAAGTGTTGCAGCTGCTGCTATGATAAGGTAACACATGAAGTCAGTGGATGCCCTGCATACTACTGAAATGTAGAGTGACTCCAGACTATGTTGCCCTGCATACTATTGAAAATTACAGTGACTTCAATGCTATATTTTGCTTCTGGTCTTTATACTTTCTCCATTTCACTAAAATTGCAACACTTTGACTTATGCACAATTTACTCTGCTTTGACTAACTTTTACGATTTATGGTTACGTAAAGATATAGGCATGTGGGATCTTGTTAGATTCACCTCGATTTATATTTTTGATAATATCAAATTTTATAATTATAAATTTTTGAAAATTAAAGATAATGAAATAAGACATTGGAGAGCGTGAAATGAGAACCATTGCAATTTTAGTGGAACGGGTGAAGTATATTTCTATATATTACCTATTCATAAACCGCGTGATTGGTAGTTTGACCACAAAAACCCCAGCAAAGCAAATACAGTGAAGCAGATCCATACAAGTGATTTCATATTAAGGGACGAAGAAGGTAAGAACAACGAAGAGCTGGTGAATTGAAGGTCACTTAGAAACTAATAAAAAATTTTAAACCATCAAACAATGAAAGCTAAAACTTGAGTTATGAATTTATGATAACTCAATGAAGTGCAGTGGCAGCAGTAACGGAAAATTACTTTACCCAGAAAATCACCTGCCTCAGTTAGCTAGCCAGCAGCTCATCAGCACACAAACACCATATTAAGCTAGCTTCGTAAAGCAAGAAGACAATTTGATCCTAGATCTTAGTCACAATAATGAGAAGTCAAGAAAATTGATAATTGAAGTGTGTGGTGGGACATGTGCAGGGTCTTTGATTTAAATGGGAGTAGATTATCTCAAAAGTCAAAACGCATTTGCTGTGTCTCACATGAAAACTCTGTACGTAAAAAGATGGTGTTTTAGTGAATACTATGTTTTATTCAATGATTTTGCTAAATCAAACTTTTTAAGCTTAACTAATACTTCCTCCATTTTTATTAAGATGACTAACATTTCTAAAAAGAAAATGTCACAATACTTGATAGTAAACTCTTTTTAATAATCACGAATCATCCACAAAAAAGATGGTGTTATAATGAATACTATGTTCTATTCAATGATTTTGCTAAATCAAACTTTTTAAGCTTAACTAATACTTCCTCCATTTTTATTAAGATGACTTAACACTCCTAAAAAGAAAATGTCACAATACTTGACAGGAAACTCTTTTTTATAATCACAAATCACCCACAATTAACCAGCCTCATACCCATCCTAATTAGGGCTGGCAAAAGCTGACCTAACCCGACAACCCGACCTGAACCTAACCCGAAATAAATGGGTTTTAATTAAAATTTTCAACCCGTTTATGTAATTGGGTCAACCCGAACCCGACTTGAAAATAAACAGTTCGGGTTCGGGTTGGAAATCCCAACCCGAAAATAACCCGCCTAACCTACTTAACTAATTTTGGTCAGAAAATCATATCCCATTTAACCCATAAGAAATTTTTTCTTGGGTCAAGGCCAATGCAATAGATAGTCATATAAATATAAACTAAACCCTAAATAAAATTGATTCTTCATTTCTACCGCCTTTCCTCCTATCAATCATTCTCTCTCTTCACTAGGCTCATTCGCTCTCTCTCCTGATCTCCACTATAGCGGCATACCACTTTCCTCTAACTTTCTTCTATTTCACTAATACACTAATTGAGGTAGTAGATTAGCCGATTAGGTGAGGATTTATTCTTAACTTCTCTTCTGCAATATCTAGCTCTTGAATTTTGATATTTCATTACCATAAATTACCCATTGAAAAGAAGAATAAATTCAACCAAGACAAGCTGGAGAATATTGATTATTGATTTCTGCAAAAGTTATTTTTTGTTGAAAATTGTAATACAATACGAAGTAAGTAGTACAAGTATTTGTGAATGTAAATATGTATTAAATGATTCAATTTTTTAAAAAATATTAATGGCTACATTGTGTTAATTCGAGTGGGTAAATAACAATTTTGTTTGGTTTTAACTTTTAAGACTCATAAACACGCTTTAGAAAAATCAGGTTAAATGGGTTGGGTTCAGGTCAACCCGTTTATAAACAAGTTGGGTCGGGTTAGAATTTCTGACCTGTTTATGTAAATAGGTCGGGTTCAGGTTTTGGGGTGTTGACCCGTTTATCTAAACAGGTCGACCTGAACCTGACCCGATTGCCAGCCCTAATCCTAATGAACTAATCTCTAAATAATCAGCCCAACCCAAAACTACCATCCCTATATTCCCAACACCATTAATCCTACTAAGCCACCACCACCCTTATTAAACCACCACGGAAAGCACCACTCCGATAAAACTAACCACCACCCAATCAACCTTGTCTAACGAACCACCACCAAAAGCACCACCCCGACTTATCGAACCATCACAGAACCACCCTTTCCTTCCTTGCTGGATGACCACCCCAACCACTATACCACCACCACCCCAACCATCTTTACCCTCAACTCTATTATCTCTCTCCTCAACCCTTTTCCTTCCTCACCTCAAATTGTCTTTGTTATCACACACACCACTGCCATCTTTGCTGTTCTAGAGAAAGAAATGTAAAGGCAAAAAGAACGAGGAAGAAAATCAGATCTGAAAAACTACAAATGCTTAGTGGTGGTTTGATTTCTTAATCAACTTTCTCCTCTTCTCGAAAATTCAAAAGCCCATTTTTATGGTGGTAGCTTAGTGTGGTATGGTGGTGGTTTGGATGTGAGGGTAGGGTGATAGTAGTCTGATGCGGTTTGGTGGTATAGATGAGGGTGATGGTTCTTGTATATTAAATGAGAACGGTGGCATTGGTGGTCTTTTAAATGAGGAAGGCAGCTAGGGGTGTTCGTGGTGCAGTTTGGGACGGTTTGGATCCCAAACCGCAAAATTGCGGTTTGCATTTTTTCAAACCGCACCAACCGCACTTCTAACCAAACCGCACCGCAAAAGAGTCAAATTGAGCAATTGCATGGTCTCCACTTATATAATATATAATAAAACGAATAGAGTATAACATTCAACCCATTCCATCCTTACAGAGTTGTCGATCCTTGAAGAAAAACAACAATTTCTTATAGGAAGAATGAAACACCATTGATAGCGGTCGATGGCCGGTAATGAAAAATAATGATGAAGATTAAAGTTTGGGCCTTTTGGAATGGAGGGAGACTAGTCAAATAATAGGCATGCTTTATAATTATTATTTATTATTTCTTACATATTTTTAAAATGGTTTCAATCCTAAAAAATATTCACTGGAAAAACAAACGACACTAGGTGTTGATAATTTTATGCAGACTAAAAAATCTTAATGATCATCACTAATAAAAATTTAATGATTACTTCCCTAGTTCCTAATTATAGAAAATATAAATTCTCACTTTGCTATTTCTACTTTTGCTTTCATTTCCACATATGTACCATTTTCAAGTTACATAGTTATGAGGTTGTTGATTAAGATGATCTGCCGCTTTCAGATGCGTAAATCTCCATAAACTTGGAGACAAAACGCTTTACTACAGGCAAAAAAAAAAAAAAAAAAAAAAAAAAATCATCATGCCTAAGCCTAACTTTTATGCACTCACATTATTTATGATCCAAATCTTTCTTGAAGTCCTTTGAAGCCTCCATTACATAAAATGTCAAATGATGAATGGAACCCAACGCCTAAGCTTTTTCTTTTTTTTTTTTTTTTTTTTTAACTTCAATTCCATGACATTTAAAATGAATAGCCAATAGATACTAATGCATTATATTGCTATCCTATAAGCATAAAAACAACAAGACTAAAGTTCTAACAAGCTTGGATTTTTCATTCTGTGACAAAACTTTTCTAAAGTATACCAGTACTTGGTGCATAAACACGAGCATAATGCTACTGGTACAGTGTACATTGTTTGCTAGTATAAGGATATCTAAATTCATTATCTACCTTCCTTAAAATTAACATTCACTATGACGCTTGAGCCTGCCATGCCTATCAGCATTAGTAAAAGCATTGTTCTAAAACTCTTCAGTTCTCTTCGGGTACCAATGTCAATTCCACCACATAGGTATGAACAATTGGACACTTCGATTTAAACCAAAACATGGAAAAATAGCTGAATTTTAAACACTTGGACACAAACCCATGTCAACCACAAACCAAAAATACATTGGCTTAGAGCCTTAGACAGAAACTCTTAGAGCAAAAACTAAGAACATGGAGCTTTTATTCTAGCACTTTGTAAGTTATGCTAGCATGATTCTCTCTATTTAGAGCAAAGAACAATAATACGAAAAGACTACACAAATACACAATTCCGAAGAACAGGTTCATGTTCGTTCAAAGGGTCGACAAAATCATTTATCACAGCACATTATATCCAGCAATCCAATAGCTTTAAGAGCAATCATCTGAGTTTTCAACCATTTACATAAAGGCACAAATTTAATTTAGGAACAAGATATATAAGAAGCTAAAAATGGAAAGAATTAACAATTAATAAACATTTATTATACCGATTTACTTGTAAATTGTCATAAATTCCCAACTTAATAATAAAAAAGCAAGTATATTAAAGGGCTGCATATAGCATTACCCTTTAATTTAATTGAACTTTTTCAATCAATTTCCCCCAAATTTAAGTAATTAGCCTAAATACAGCAGTTCTCATGAAATTCACAGCATATTTGTCAAGAAAATCTAATAATCAATCATACTTAACACGAATTTCAACGTGTTAATCCACAATTAATTATAATAACACAATTATACAGTAATCAAATTCACACTTGAATGAAATAAAATTCTCTCACCTCCAGCAGCAGCAAGTACCTTAGCAAGACGCTGAGGCTTCTCCCCAAACTTCTCATTGTAAAACCTACGAGCAGCTTTCGAATAGCGAGGCTCTTCAACCATCTTTTTCTTCGTCGTCTTCGCCGCAACCACCTTCTTCTGCTTTCCACCTTCGGCAACCGATTGAAATGAGCGCGTCGTGGGAAGTGCATGGAGAATCCATGGTGCGGAAAGCTTGGGGGAGGACAACAATGGCGGATTGTCTTCGATGGAAGAAGGGAAGGAAGTGAGTGAAATGCGAAGGCAAGGAGAGAGAGTGTGGAGGTAGGTGCGGTGGATGGAGAGGAATGATGGTCGAGTGAACTGGAGGGTTGAAATTGCTAGTGTTGTTGAAGCGGTGGTGATGGTAATGGCCGCCATTTATGGTGGTTTGTGATGGAGGTGGTGGGTGTGGGTGTGGGTGTGGGTGTGGATGTGGGTGTGGGGGGTTTTGGATAGGGGAGTGGAACTGTGTAGTGCTGAAGTGCTGAGCGAAACAAAAAGGAGCAGTATTACTATTTTCGCCTTTTCGGACGTATGACATATTGAAATATAATCTCCTCATATTTAAATATTTGCTTCAATTTCATTATAAATACTCCCTCTGTTTTTAAATACTTGCTCCATTTCTCCATCCGCGGAGTTTTAGGAGAAATTGAAGAAATTAATAAAATATGGAGGTAGTGGGGTTGGTGGAAGAATAAAAAATTGTAAAAAATCAAAAGTAGTGGAGAGAATTGAAGGAGAGAGAATATGAAATTAATATTGTTGGGTCCACTTGGTGAGAAAAATTAATTAAATATTGTAAAAGTTTTCCAAATAAGGAAATGGAGCAAGTATTTAAAAACGTCCGAAAAAGGAAAGTGGAGCAAGTATTTAAAAACGGAGGGAGTACAAGCTAAGCGACACACGAAAATTCGTGTGTGTAAATATAAGAGGCTCGTTTTTTTTTTTTTTTTTTTTCAGATGGTAGTTTTTTTTAAGGTGGTAGTTTTTTTTGTTTAGATGGTGGTTTTTTTTTAAGAATTGTAGCTTTTTTAAAAAAAAATAAAAAGACAAAATTGAGAGGGGTGTTTTGGGAAAGTGAAATTTATCACCCAAAACCCCCTCTCACTTTATAGAGAGGATATATATAATTTTTTTTTATTTTGCCGTTTCTAAATACTTGCTCTATTACTCTATTTGGAAACTTTATAATATTTAATTCACTCTCTCACCTAGTGGACCCAACATAAAGTATATTTTATTAACTTCATATTCTTCTTCTTTCAATTCTCTCAACTACTTTTGCTTTTTACAATTTTTTATTCTTTCACTGTACCCCACTACCTCCGTATTTTATTATTTCTCTAATTTCTCCTAAAACTCTGTGCATGAAGAAATGAAGCAAGTATTTAAAAATGGAGGGAGTATTTTGTAATATTCAGTTTTTGTACTAAGGGTATGTTCCAATTTACTGAAAACAACTGAACTGAACTGACTTAAATAGAGCTGAATTATACTTGTTAGAGCTGAACTGAATTGAACCGAAATTATGTTGGACAAAACAGGCTCTAAATTTAATAAATTAAACTAATTTATGGCTTTTGCAATGCTTCAAAATTTGTTTATAATTTTTGGGAATAACCCCTACTGTTGTTGTCGTTTTAGTAAATACCAATTAACCATCAACAGGTTTTTTTTTTTTTAAAAAAAAATTATCATGTAGTGTTTTCAAAAACATTAAATTTTCCCACCACATTACCCAAGCCTTCATACATGACATCATCATGCCTTCTTCTTTTGAGTTTCATGTTTAACTCTTTTTTCGACATAAATTAAAATTGAATTATGGAAAAGCATTTGGTAGTCAATTCAACATAATTCAAGCTCACACATTAATCACTATATATGTGTAAATTATAATTTGTTGTTCTTCATTCAAGGTTTTTACAAAATTTGAAGGATTCAAACTAAGATATATTTGTTAAAATTAAGCATTATTTACATTGATGAACACTATATTGAACCAATATGTATGCTCAATTTAGGAATACTAATCATATTTAGAAAAAACTATTGATTTTATGTTTTTTTTTAAAAAAAAAAAACCCAAAATACACATGAACCCTTTTTCATAACAATAATTAGTAATAATTTGTGACCAATCACATCAATTTCGGTACTAATTGAAGACATAATATGTGAAATCGATGCAAACTAGTCCCAACTTCGTAAATTAATCACTAATTAACAAACCCCAATTTCATTTTAAAACCTTATATGATGAACACCATTTTATAATTAGCCCCAATTTCATAAATTAGGTACCTAATTTAATGGTTGGTTTGCATAATTTGGATTTGCAATTAAGAAATTGAAGAACAAGGTTAGGTAAGGGGAAACAATTTGAATAAAAATCTGTCAATGGGGCCCATAATGACGTCATATATGTAATCTAATTAAGTTTCTAATTATATAAACAAACTTTAAAACACTTATAAACCTTTTAAAACATGCTAAAATTATCTATAATTACTTGATTTTTTTCACAACTATGGGTAATTGAAATTCTTCAAGAAACCCTAAGTTTAACTTTTATATAAAAATTTCGGCAATATGGAGTATAAATGACAGGGTAAAGTCGTATCCCCTAATCAAAAGTAAATACCTAAGTCCTCTAACTAAAGTAGATAGGGAAGTAGGGTCGAACTCTACAGGGAAACAAGTCTTTTTACTCCTAATTAATTATTATAATCTAAATTATCTAAGTAACCAATATTTTTGGGAATAAATTCTATACTACGAAGAATAAGTTTAGGGAGAAAAACAATAATAAGAAGGCCTAGGGTCACAGGTTCACCAATAATTAATATTCCGGGATAAAACATAATAATTAATAATTAACATTGCACAAATAACATGATTAACATACTCTCGCAATTCATTAAACAACATAGATCTAACAGGCTCTCGCAATTTACTAGATCTAAGTTCCTATTAAAATTAGTCTTTAATATTAAATTAACATCTGCTCGATTCATCAATTCAATATTGCTAAACATTCACAATCAAATTACATCTGCTCGATTCATAATCTAATTGCAAAGAATTAAAACAATTCAATAAGAAATTTTCATGCAATACCAATAATCAATAATAACAAATTATCCCTTCATATTAATTATGGATCCCCATAAACCCTAGAATGAAACTACTCAGACATAATCATAACTAAACTAATCAAATAAATAAAACAAAACATAATCAAAGAAGTAAATGAAATAGCTGAAATTAAAGGAGAAGAAATTGTTACCAAAGGAAATCTGAATTAATGGAAGTAATTAAGAACAAGAGTTGAGAGAGAATTTAAGAGAAAGAAATATCCTAAGTAGAGAGAGAAAATCTAAAAAAGAAGGTAATCCAAAATTACGTACATGATTCGTACTTAAACATTCCTCAAAACAAAAATTAAAACTAAACTAATCAGGTCTGAGAAAAACACGCGCCCAATCGGGCTAGAGGCCGCCCGATCGGGCGCGCCTTTTTCCTTGCGCTTCTTCTCAGCAGCGTCGCCCGATCGAGCTAGATGCTCGCACGATCGGGCGCGCCTTATGCCACGCACTAGCACCAAATGCATGCCGCGCCCGATCGTGCTAGCTTGCCCGATCGGGCCCTTGCTTCTCTTCGAGGCTTGGACTTCGATTGGGCTTGATTCCTCGGCTCAATCAGGATTTCCTCTTCGGGTCTTGAATACTCGGTCGAAATACCTCGGTATCCCAATTACCGAGCCCTTAATCACCGGCTCGATGACTCTAACCGGCCTTGGGCTTCAAAGATGGTCGTGCTCTTCTAATTTCCGTAGTCGCTCCATGAAAAACCCGAGAAAATGCTCCAAAGGTGCAATTTCCTACAAAACTCAACAAAGACTACGAAAACACTAAAAAACACCAATTAGCAATAAAAGTGGCTCGAAAGAGCCAAAAACACTACTAATTAAGACCAAGGGACGGGGGTAAATTACTATATAAAATGGACATATCAAACTCCCCCAAGCCGAACCTTTGCTTGTCCCTAAGCAAAGAGCTCATCAATGAACATATAAAACATGCCTCACCCCAATAATCAAATCAAGCACAAACGATTCAAGGCAAATCTAATGAACATGCTTCAATATCAATAAATCTTATTCATCCAATCACCCTTCCTCCCCAGCAATTGTCAAATAGAGCAAACCACAAGAGCATATAGAATTCAAGACTAGTGCTCACACACTCAACTCTCATTTATGTGGCGAGTAAAAGATGTACTCGATCGCTCTCCAACCAACCCCTTTACTTGTGAACAATGCCCACCCATCTCACACTCTCGTGTGTTTAAAACAATGAACGCTCAACCTACTAGTCGACTCAAAATATGTCAAATCATAACTTGCATTGATAAACAACACTTTCACATTTACACAACTCTAAGCACAAGGTCGGAAGGTCTTTAAAGCTTGTAATGTAAGGATAGGGTAAAGGGTAGGATAAATTTGGGAATATGTGAGAGAAAAACTATGCATTAAGGGAGCCAAATCCTAACAAACCCATGATCAAAATAAATGATGATCATACATCTCCTTCAACATAACTAACTCCAACAAAAATCCACCAAATACAACTCCAAACAATATAAACAAACCCATTACTTACAAAATTCACTCATAAAAATATGATAATGTAGAACTTGAGTGAAATACAAACTTTGAACTCATTCTCTTTTTTTCTTTTCAAACTTGAATTTCTTTCTTTTTTTGAGTTTTTGAAATTTTTTTCTTTTTTTTTCTTCTTGAACAACCTTCAAATAGAACATTTGAGCATTAATTTTTTTTTTCTTTTGCTCTTTTTTTTTTAACTCATATTGGAAATTTCAACTTTGAAACACAACATATCAATATTTTCCAATCAAAAATCAAAGAACAATCACGCTTATTTTATTCCCACATTGTACAAATAATGTGCACACCACAACTCCCTCACCTCACCAACTAATAGCTCCCCCAATCCAAGCTTGGGACTAGTAACCAATGGGGCTTATATAGGCTTGTAATGTGGCAAAATAATAAACAATAAAAGGGCACAAGCAACAACATGGGTAACAAGAAGGGAACAAATGTATCTAAATACTCTGAATGCTACCTAAAAGAATGAACGCCTTCGTCCTCTTCATGTGCATAATAATAAGTGTAGGGAATAATTTCAAGCTTTAATCCCACTAGCTTGAACCCCACTGTGATCATACACTAAAGTACGGTGGCGTCCAAAAGGGAAGAAGTTAGAGCAAAAGAGTCGCCAACAAGTTTTTTAGGAACTTGTAAACCTTCACGAGGTGAAGGTTACACCCCTTAACGATCCAAGAGATCGTCAACTCCATAAGGTCTAGAACCAAATAAGGGTTCGGGGATGAAGGTACAAATCCAACCTATAAGAGATTGAACCTGCCCTAATAATAGGCCTCTACTTTATTCAGATCGTATTCATGTGCGCTTTCTGACTAACATGCAATCAATAGGATTAACCCTAAACCTGTTTATCTATGTTGGTTGAATACAATGCACAAATAAATCCATTATTGGTGATCACTTGAAATTATAATCATAATTAACCCTAAATAAGATTATTAATATCTTATTAAGCGTGATTACAAGTACAAATTCCCTTTAAACATGCATAAAAGTGTGATCAAGCAATAAAATATCAATATTGTATCAAGCAACATAATAATAAAATCATAATAATTATAATCATGATCATAAAATTATAACAATGAAATAATCATCATAATAACAATCATATTAACCATAATAATAATCATGTTAGTCATAATAATAATAATTATAAAATTATAATCATAATCAAAACAATTATAAAAATAATCATGAATCATGTTAAAGCATAAAAAAAATAGCAAGATCCTAGGCATGATACTAACAAGATTAATAACAAACCCTAGCATGTCACTAAGCAATAAAAATCAAATCTTTAACGCTAACATGATACTAGCAATCATAAATATTAGGAAGAACATAGGAAGCATCGTAACAATCATATTTAATATTAAAATTACCCTAGACATGATACTAGGAATATCATAATAACAATATAAACATGATGTCTACATCATAACATCAATAAAAACCATTAAAGTACTTACTTTGATGCCTCGTACCTTTTTCTAATAACAAAATACACACGTTAGTAACTTCAAGGAAAATAATAAATCAAACAATTAAATTAAATAATTAAAATAAAGATTTGGGACCAAACCCTCAGAATTAAACCTTTCACGTGTAGGGCGAAGGCAACTTCGAATATGGCTAGGTGTTTCTAGATCTTGTGAATGCGGAATTTTGTATGAAAAAGCAAAGTAAGAAGAACGAATTGAAGAATGCTAATTAAAACTAATTGTAGAACTTGTGAATGATGAGAATTGGTGAATGATTAGAGAGAATAGGGGATGAATGAATGAATGTAGATGAGAATTGATGATGAATCGTTTATGAAAACGGAGTTTTTAATACGATATTTATAAAGAAAATCAGCCAAAAAGATAAAATAAACAAAACAGAGTCTGACGCTCAGAAAACAAAGCTGGCGCCAACCCTGGCTAGCTGGCGCAAGGCACCAACACTAGCGCCAGGCGTCAATGGCTAGCGCCAGGCGCCAGGCCTGGTTCCAGGCGCCAAGCTCAAATTTAACGCGTTTTTGAAAATCCGATAAGTTTACCGTACTGGAGGATAAAATCATATAATTTCCTCAAAAATTCTATTTGATTTTAATTAAAACTCTGAAAAGTCAACAAAAGTCAATTTATCAATGCTAATTGAATTAGGAATGAAAAGAACCTTCTAGAAGATTCTAGAAGACTAAAACCATTCCTAATTGCATTAGGAATGATAAATCATATTAAGCCCTCCCCTAGATCATTGGGCCGTACATAAAGCTCAAACCGGGCCCAGTTTGGTAAATTGGCCATAACCTCCTCAATATTCATCGGAATTGGGCTTATAATATATCGTTGGAAAGGTCTTTGCAAGCCCCATCCAACTACACTACTATTGGACCCATATCATGGACCAATCAAACTGGATTGGCTGTTTTCTTAAAAATAAGTTTTCAAAAACAGAAAGAAGAGAAAAGAAATTAAAACTTTCCGCAACACTAGACTTTCCACACTTTCGTTTCATTCGATTTTGATTTGACGTGAAAGGTACTCTCACTGGGTTTGGTTTTGGGGAGACACATTTGGGTGTCTACAGAAGCCCCCACTTTGACTGAGTTTGGAGAAACGCGAGTTTCGAAAACAAAAGTCAAAGTAGTGATAGGGACGGAGAATGATTCAGAACTTTCTGCGATCCTAAATCAATCTTGCAACGCCGATACCTGCAAAACTAGAATTAGTTAAACAGATTAAAGAGTTAAGAAACGCGTATCTTACACCGTCGAGCACACGTCTCTGAAAGTAACCGATTGTTTTGATGACCTCCTGGAAGCTAAAGAATGCCATCCCGCTTGAAAACCGCTACGCCTGTAACTGCTTCCAAATTAGAAGATTGCTTCGCCTGAAACGCTCCTCCTCCGCTATGATAATTTTCCACGTCCAAGGGAATACCATCGAAGATTATTTCTCTTGAAACAATCCTCATCCGCATTGATAATATTCCACATCCTAGGGAATACCATCGAAGATAACTTCGCCCGAAATTACCTCCAGTTGTTTGTGACAACTTTCCGCAAGCTAGGGAATGCCACCTTTCTGCTTTGACGTTCTGAACAAAGAGCTTCTTTTTCCCGTTGTGATAGTCTTCGAAAAGATCACTGCTTTTTAATATTTTCTATGCCAGTACGTCGGCGCTTTGCTGCTTGTGAACCAATATGTCGGTGCTTTTGCTGTGATGACAATCCTCTTTTCTTTGGGAATAGTTGCCAACACAACTCTTGTATGATGTATGACAATCCGATTTAGGGAAAGTTGTCAATGCTTCGTAACAATCCATCCTTGGAAATATTGCCACGATGAAGCGACAATCCGTATCTCGGAAAATTTGCCAAAATCCAATTTTTAGAAAAGTTGCCAATGCTTCGTAACAATCTTTCATAAGAACTTTGCTACAATCGACAATCCACATCTTGGAATATAACTCTTGAAAGCAATCCATCTTGGAAATTTGCCAATGTTATGTGACAATCCTTTTGGGAAAATATTGCCACTATTGACAATCCGCGTCTTGGAACATTTGCAAAAAAGAGTCGATCGACAATCCTCTTCGGGAAAATTTGCCACTTGCTGAAATGAATGACAATCCACGTTGAGGAACTTTGCCGAAATTTATGATGAATAGAGACCTACAACAATCCTTTGGGAAATTTTGCCGTAGGGAACTGGGTGCATGACAATCCAATCTCGGAAAACTTGCCAACGAGCCGACGAATGTATGACAATCCGAACTTGGAAAAACTTGCCAACAAAGAAGGAGCACGACAATACACGCTTGGAAACTTTGCCAGAGATGACAATCCAATCTTGGAAAAATTGCCGTTGAAGAAAATGCACGACAATCCGTTTTTGGAAATACTGTCAGTTGGGGATGACAATCCAATTTTTGGAAAAATTTGTCATTTTAATAAGAATGCGCGACAATTCATATTTGGAAATATTGTCTTTTAAGTGCTTGCTTTTGAACCGATTGTAATGAGCCAGTGTTTTAGGCGCTTAAGCTAAGTGAGACGATCTTTCGTCAGGTCGATCACTTAGACTGTAATCAAACTGACTACTTAATCATGTCAAATCGCTTATAGGGGCTAACTGGCATACCAAGGAACCCGAAATTGCTGTATGAAGTCGAAATCACCTTTTTGTGAGGCTTCGAGCTCTGTCGCTACTGAAATATCTCTGGCGCCAGGCGCTGGAGTAGGGTCTTCCCTGTTCTGCTGCACCTGTATTTATTTTTGACTATAGAACTTTGCCAATTTCTTTTTAGCCATCTTAGTTTGACCTAAGGTTTAATTATCTTAGGGTTGACCTAAGGTTTAGCGTTGCTTGACTCATTGACTTGACATGACTCAAAGTATAAACTTGGCTCGATATGTGATTGACTCGAGGTTGACTCGACTCGAAGTGAAATGACATGTGTGACTTATGACCCGTGTGTGCATAGTGTTGATTATGCGACTCAAAAATGAAAAAAAGAAAAAAATTTCCGTCATTTTTGTGGAGGGTACCGACTTTCTCCCGAAAAAGAAAGACACGAAAAAGAATCGAAGTTTTGAAGGTGCATGTTGAATGAGCTTAGTCAAATGTTGTTTGATACCATCTCTCAAGGTGCAAGGATTAATCCATCCTAGGCTATCTCAACTGTTGACTCAATGAAAGTATTTGGGTAACTTAGGCACGGAGGCTAAGCATTTCATACTTCGTGATGCAATGATGATAATGATTGATAAGTGATGCTGATATGACAAGGCATGCTTCAACGTTGTGTTAAGATTCCATGACAAAGGGTTCCTAAGGGAAGTTTATTTGGTCATGTATCTGTGATGTGTGTGAAAGTGACACTAAAGTTAGGCCGCAAGAGCTAAGTGTGGAAAGATATATTGAGAAGAGTCAAATGATGGTGACTCTTAGGCTAGGTAAGCTAATAATATAAGGATCAAGCCCCCAAGTCTAGCTCTAAGTGAATAGGGATGAGCATTGGAGATCCCTTGATATGATAATGGTGCAAGTGTGTGAATGTGAATATGAATGCATGTTTATTACGGCCGCACCTCGATGTGAGGTTGCCTACGTATCCGTTAGGAATCAGGCCGGACGTAGCTCTACCGAACCTCGCACAAGTGTGTATACCTCAAAAGGTCTTTTTAAGGGTTGTAACGTGGTTAGGCTAAAGGTTTAAAGAAGAAGGGGATAAAGGCTCAAGACCCTAGATAAGCCCCCAAGGTGTGCAACCTTGCTTTTTAATCTCTATAATTTTATGCTTGAGGCTTTCTACTCTTTTTTTAGCTCTTTCTTTTGTTTTAGCATTTATTTCATTTTTATAAGTGTGGGCAATCTCGATCATGCGGTCTATCACTCACTTGGAATTCATGTTTCTCAGGCACGGTACTGAGCACTCGATAAGAGACGCAATCTGAGACGTGTTCTTATCGAAGATATTTTCATATCAAAGACATTGGAACACTTGCCCTTTTTTACACTTTTATTATTATTTTTATTTTTTGCTATTTTAATATTTTGAAGTCACTCAAGCTTTTATGAAATTAAAAATTGCATAAGTTGCGCACCATCCCATCCCAAAGTTAGGTAGATGTAGGTTGAAAAATGAAAGGTCTATCGTTAGACGAGGCTCAAAGTGGTTTATGAAGAAAGGATTGCATATTTGAAGGGTGAAAGGAGATATGATGTGGCTACAAGGGTGCCTCAAATCATTGGTATACCTTGTGCTTAATTCCACATAGATTTTTTTTTTTTTGGGAAATGTAATGAAATGATCATATGCAAGGAAATAAATGCTCATTATATAAAAAAAAGAAAATAAAGAATCTACAAAATTAATCTAAGAGAAAAAGAAAAGGTGTCTATGCTAGACTTATTGGGGAAGGAGTAAATAAAGAAGAAATAGAAAAAAGAGGTCACGAAATCTTGTCGTTGAAGCTCGCCTCTTGTCTTGTGTCGTTCACTTCATCATCACCCAGTCTTCTCGCTAGCTAGAGGCAATGGGATCTTATTTGCCTCTATGAGATCTTGAATGAGGTTTTGAAACCTGTAGCATTCATCAGTAGTATGACCGCGCCCTCGATGGTACTTTCGGTAGGAGTTTGGATTCCATCTCGAAGATCGATTTTCTGGCGTTGGATCCTCGGTAGGGCCAATAGGTTTGATTAATCCTCGATCGTAATGACGGTCGAAAGCAGCATCGTAGGTCATTCCAATGGGTGTAAACTCTCGCCTGGGTTTCCTTTTAGATCCTTGATTGTCCATGGCTAAGACATCATTATGGTCAAAGGTACCAACATTATTACTGGAGTGGGCATTTTCGGAAGAAGAAGGATTGTCGCTCTTCTTTCCTTTCCAGCCACCGTGGTTGCTGTTGTTAGTAGCTTTTTGCTTTGCGAGGTCGTCTTCGATTTCAATTCCGATGTCATAAACGACCTTGAAAGTATTCAAATTGTGTTGATATTTCAAATGCTTCGAATACTTCTCTTGAAGATTCTTGATAAACATCCTCACAGACTCCTTTTCGGTGGGGACCTCAATCATCTTAGCGGAATTTTCCCTCCATTTATTAAACAAAGAAGTAAAACCTTCATTCTCTTTTTGTCTTAGCATCTCAAGTTGTCTATGATCGATTTCAACTTGAATATTGCACTTGTATCCATCAACGAAAAAGTTTACTATCAATTCCCAGGTAGAGGTTTTCTCCTTGTCGAGGGAGAAGTACCATTGTTGGCAAACGGTTTCAAGAGATAGTGAGAACAGAGAAGGGAAGACTTTCTTATCGATGCCCTTAATGTTCATTATAGTTTCGAAAGCTCTTAGATGAAAATAAGGATTATCTGTTGCCTTGAATTTAGGGATGTCAGTGGCGTTGAACTTATGTGGAAGAAGTTCCTTGTCCAGCGAGACCCCTTGTGAACTCATGCCCTGAAATTTATAGTCATTAGATAGTTCCTCAAACTTTCTTGCACGAGGTTCATTTGTTGTTGCTTCACGGGATCATCAACCTTGAGTGCGAGAAGCTTCAGTGTTTCAGTCACGGTAGCCAGTTGGTTCTTAAGATCATTGACTTCTTCTTGAGTTGACATTATCTTCTTAGCCTTCCTCTTTTGACGAATCGGTTTATCAAAAAGCGAGACCTGAATAAAGAGGTTGTCCTTGATTAATCGCCCTTCTCTCCTTGACCAAGTACTGTGGAAAAGGAATTTGGGGATACTTATTGTTAATTATTTGACTCAAACTTTATTCAACATGCAATGGATGGAGGAAGTGAAGAAAGATTGGAATAGAATGTGAAGAAGATTTAGATGGAGGGATATGAAGGATTAGGAATAGAATGTACCCCCAACTCAAATGCCGCAAAGACCGACTCATGCATGAACCTAAGACATGGTCATGGTGATGTACTCAAAGTGTGTGCTAAGACTAGTGAGTGTAGATGGTGCGTTAAGACTCGTGTCATGACCATGTGGCTAGACTATGTGACTAAGACTCGATTAATGACTCGACAAGGTGTTACTGACAGCGAAAATTAACCGAATTAATTAGCAAACTGGTTAATTAGATACTAGGTGATGACTCGACAAATAATCCGAACTGTCGGCCAAGCGACAGGACTGGCGTCACATTGTGGAGCTTGGCGCCAGACAACATAGCTGTCGTCAGGCGCTACACTCCATAGTGTGGCGCTACAGCTCAAACCTTGGCGCCAGTATTGGAGCTTCGGTCTGGGACTGTTTTCGGTGTTATTAGTCAACTGGGGTATGCCTAAAGTCATACTGGGTCAATTCAGATTAAAATATTAGACTTTATTGACTCAAATTAATTAATTAATTAATTAATTAATTAGGCAAAGTTCTTTAAGTCATTAATTTATTTAGTCTCAACATAAGTCAACAAACGGTTAAGAGAAACATAGAATATATATGCACCACAAATAATGCACAATTAGTCAAGTAGGCACAACATGATGCAATAAGTTCGCAACCTAACCATGGCTCTAGTTCTCTAAAGTTCGGGATATGGTTTAGTCAATAGAGGGTCCATGGTTAATTGTCCGGATGCACCGCGCGGAAGCCTAACCGTGAAGGGTTGGCACGAGTGGATGGGACACCGCGAGCTTTAGAAAAAACTTGCTTCCATGGTTTGGTGAATTCAACATCTCGGATGTACCCTTTGTTGCACGGAGCGTTCAATCGGGTAGATGGAGCATGAATTCCCAGAGGGTTATGTCCATATGTAGAACACATAGGGTTTCAGAAAAGTGAGAAAAAATTCAATCAGGGAGTAGGATCGAGCAAACAATACAAAAAATCGGTCGAAATTAGAACGCATATTTCTGGCTCGGTATTGGGGGAAATTGGCGCCAGCAATCAGAGACTGGCGCCAGCTTTTAACTGTAGCGCCTGGCGCCAATATTGGCGTCTGGTGCTACGGTTAAAATGCTGGCGCCAATGCTCTGGCCCCTGACGCTACTTCCCACACGCCTCAACAGCTTTCTGTGCTCAATAAAATTTTCCAGTTTCGCGTGGTGTTATTTCAGTCCTAGTTGTGAAAGATATTTCTCAAATTTCCTACGTGTAAAATCCTATGTTTTTAACTCATTACGGATGGTTTTTCCAATGAGATATTTTTTATGCATATGACAATAATGTTAATCAAAATTACGCACATGAAATACTTAGACCGTTTCGAGTCTCATCCACTCATTCTAAATCATTGCCAAAACAAATTCAGGAATTAAAATAGAAATCCTCCCTAGTGGAGTCGCCAAAAACTATAGGGAATAATTTCAAGCTTTAATCCCACTAGCTTGAACCCCACTGTGATCATACACTAAAGCACGGTGGCGTCCAAAAGGGAAGAAGTTAGAGCAAAAGAATCGCCAACAAGTTTTTTAGGAACTTGTAAACCGTTCATGAGGTGAAGGTTACACCCCTTAACGATCCAAGAGATTGTCAACTCCATAAGGTCTAAAACCAAATAGGGGTTCGGGGATGAAGGTACAAATCCAACCTAAAAGAGATTGAACCTGCCCTAATAATAGGCCTCTACTTTATTCAGATCGTATTCATGTGCGCTTTCTGACTAACATGCAATCAATAGGATTAACCCTAAACCTGTTTATCTATGTTGGTTGAATACAATGCACAAATAAATCCATTATTGGTGATCACTTGAAATTATAATCATAATTAACCCTAAATAAGATTATTAATATCTTATTAAGCGTGATTACAAGTACAAATTCCCTTTAAACATGCATAAAAGTGTGATCAAGCAATAAAATATCAATATTGTATCAAGCAACATAATAATAAAATCATAATAATTATAATCATGATCATAAAATTATAACAATGAAATAATCATCATAATAACAATCATATTAACCATAATAATAATCATGTTAGTCATAATAATAATAATTATAAAATTATAATCATAATCAAAACAATTATAAAAATAATCATGAATCATGTTAAAGCATAAAAAAAATAGCAAGATCCTAGGCATGATACTAACAAGATTAATAACAAACCCTAGCATGTCACTAAGCAATAAAAATCAAATCTTTAACGCTAACATGATACTAGCAATCATAAATATTAGGAAGAACATAGGAAGCATCGTAACAATCATATTTAATATTAAAATTACCCTAGACATGATACTAGGAATATCATAATAACAATATAAACATGATGTCTACATCATAACATCAATAAAAACCATTAAAGCACTTACTTTGATGCCTCGTACTTCTTTCTAATAACAAAATATACACGTTAGTAACTTCAAGGAAAATAATAATCAAAATAATTAAATTAAATAATTGAAAGAGATATTTGGGACCAAACCCTCAGAAATTAAACCTTTCACGTCTAGAGCGAAGGCAACTTCGAATATAGCTAGGTGTATTTAAGTCTTGCGAATGCGAAATTTTGTATTTGAGAAAAGGCTAGTTTAGAAAAAGAGAGAGAGAGAATAATCAAGAAAATCTTGATGAGAGTTGGTGAATGATTAAGAGAGAATTAGAGAATTAATGATTGCAAATGAAAACTGATTGTAGGTGAGAATTGGTGATGATTGAAAACTGATTGTAGGTGAATGAAAACGGAGTTTTTAATACATTATTTATAGAGAAATCAGCCAAAAAGATAAAATATCAAAACAGAGCACTTGGCGCACGCAAAACGAGATTGGCGCACGCAAAACAGAGCTGGCGCCAGCACCGGCTTATTGGCGTCAGGCCTGGTTCCAGGTGCTGATTTCAGAAATTCACGCGTTTTTGTTTTTTATCATATCTTTTGATCCGGAAGTCCAAATAAGGCATATAATATGTCGTTGGAAATCTCTTAAAGTCTACTTTCCATTCCAATTAGAATAAGATTAAAATATTTTGTAGATAAAAAGATATGGCCAAAATAGTGGAAGGGTGTCAGTTTTGGATAAAGTTTCATGTCTCATTCATATCTTTTTCGTTATAACTCGGATTTAATATTATAATATATCATTGGAAAGATAATTTCAAGATCTATCCAACCATATAAAATTTTGATAAATATTATGAGGCACAAAAATAAAATCTGAATATATTCCACTTTGTACAAAACAAGGATTCTTAAAAGGAGTAGTTTTATTCAATTTCAAACTCTTTAAAACATAATTATCAATCCTAACTCCATTAGGATTTAAAAGAACCTTCTAAAGTATTCTAAAAGACTATAATCAATCCTAATAACTTTAGGAATGATAATTAATAATAGGCCCTCCTCTAGATCATTGGGCCGCATATAAAAACCAAATCGGGCCCAGTTTAGTATTTTGGCCATAACTTCCTCGATATTCATCGGAATTGGGCTTATAATATATCGCTGGAAAGGTCTTTTCAAACCCCATCCAACTACACCATTATTGGATCCTTATCATGGACCAACCAAACTGTATTGACTATTTTGTTAAAATAAGTTTTCAAAAACAGAGAGAAGAGAAAAGAATTAAAACTATTCGCAACACTAGACTTTCTACACTTTCACTTCATTCGATTATGATTCGACGTGAAAGGTACTCGTCAATGCGTTTGGTTTTGGGGAGACACAAATGGGTGTCTACAGAAGCCCCCACTTTGACTGAGTTTGGAGAGACGCAAGTTTCGAAAATGAAAGTCAAAGTATCGATAGGGACGGAGAATGATTCAGAACGTTCTGCGATCCTAAATTACTCTTGTAACGCCGATACCTGCAAACTAGCGTTAGTTAAACAAATAAAAGAGTTAAGAAACGCGTATCTTGCACCGTCGAGCACACGTCTCTGAAAGTAACCGATTGTCTGCCGCTTTACTGTTGTTTTGATGACCTCCTGCAAGCTAGAGAACGCCATCCCGCTTGAAAACCGCTACGCCCGTAACTGCTTCCAAATTAGAAGATTGCTTCGCCTGAAACTATCCTCCTCCGCTATGATAGTATTCCACATCCAAGGGAATACTACCGAAGATTGCTTCCCTTGAAACAATCCCCATCCGCATTGATAATACTCCACATCCAAGGGAATACTATCGAAGATTGCTTCTCTTGAAACAATCCTCAGTTGTTTGTGACAACTCTCCACAATCTAGGGAACGCCATCTTGCTGCTTGTTTTGACGATCTTCCGCAATCTAGGGAACGCCGTCAATCAACGTTGCTACATCTCGAGCCTTTTCTTGAATCATAGTGACAACCATTCCAATCATAGCAAAAGTCGTTGAAGACCGCCTCATCATGAACCACTCTTCTCATATCTTGGTGACAACCTCCATAATCTTAGCAAACGCCGTCGAAGACCGCCCATCTCGTGCTATCTTCTCAAATCTTGGGTGACAACCTCCACAATCTTAGCAAATGCCGTCGAAGACCACCCATCTCGTGCTATCTTCTCAAATCTTGGGTGACAACCTCCACAATCTTAGCGAATGCCGTCGAAGACCACCCATCTCGTGCTATCTTATCAAATCTTTGGTGACAACCTCCACAATCTTAGCGAACGCTATCGAAAATAACTTTACTTGAAGTCATCCTCAGTTGTTGCGATAATATTCCGAAGAAAATTACCAAAGACCAACGTTTGTCGATCTCTAAAGCTCGCCTGAACTTTGCTTCTGCTAAAACCAGTATGTCGGTGTCTCCGTGATGAGCCAATTCTTAGGCGCTTTAAGCTAAGTGAGACGATCTTTCGTCAGGTCGATCACTTATTTGCGGTTGTAATCAAATCGACTACTCAATCATGTCAAATTGCTTATAGGGGCTAATTAGCGTACCAAGGAACCCGAAATTGCTGTATGAGGTCGAAATCACCTTTCTTAGAGGCTTCGAGCTCTGTCGCTGCTGAGATATCTCTGGTGCCAAGAATTGACTTTGTCGCTGAACGCTGTGATAGGATCTTCCCTGTTCTGCTACACCTGTATTTATTTTGACTATAGAACTTTGCCAATCCCTTTAATTATCTTAGGGTTGACCTAAGGCTTAGTGTTGCTTGACTCATTGACTTGTCATGACTCAAGGTATAAACTTGACTCGCTGTGATTGACTCGAGGTTGACTCGACTCGAAGTAAAATGACACATGTGACTCATGACCTGTGTGTGCATAGTGTTGACTCAATGTGACTCAAAAATGCAAAAAGCAAAAATTTTTCCGTCTTTTTTGTGGAGGGTACCGACTTTCTCCCGAAAAAGAAAGACGTGAAAAAGAAGAAGCGAAGTTTGAAGATGCATGTTGAATGAGCTTAGTCGGATGTCGTTTGATTGATACTATCTCTCAAGGTGCAAGGATTAATCCATCCTAGGCTATTTCAACTGTTGACTCAATGATAAAAGTATTTCGGTAACTTAGGCACGGAGGCTAAGTACTTCATACTTCGTGATGCAATGACGGTTATGATTGATTAGCAATTTTGATATGACAAGGCATGCTTCAACGTTGTGTTAAGATTACATGACAAAGGGTTCCTAAGGGAAGTATATTTGGTCATGTATGTGTGATGTGTGTGATAGTGACACTAAAGTTAGGCCGCAAGGGCTAAGTGTATGGAAAAATATATTGAAAAGAATCAAATTTAGGCTAGGTAAGCTAATGATGTAGTGATCAAGCCCCCGAGTCTAGCTCTAAGTGAATAGGGATGAGCACAGGATATCCCTTGATATGATCATGGTGTGAGTGTGAATATGAATGCATATTTATTACGGCCGCACCTCGATGTGAGGTTGCCTACGTATCCGTTAGGAATCAGGCCGAACGTAGCTCTAGCCGAACCTCGTACAAGTGTGTATACCTCAAAAAGGTCTTTTTAAGGGTTGTAACGTGGTTAGGCTAAAGGTTTGAAGAAGAAGGGGATAAAGGCTCAAGACCCTAGATAAGCCCCCAAGGTGTGCAACCTCGCTTTTGAATCTTTGTATTTTTATGCTTGAGTTCCTACTCTTTTTTAGCTCTTTTTGCTCTTTTATCTTTTGCTTTAGCATCTATTTTATTTTTGTAAGCGTGGGCAATCCTGATCATGCGGTCTATCACTCACTTGGTATTCATGTTTCTCAGGCACGGTACCGAGCACTCGATAAGAGACGCAATCTTAGACGTGTTCTTATCGAAGATATTTTCATATCAAAGACATTGGAACACTTGCCCTTTTGTACACTTTTATTTATTTTTTTTGCTTTTGCTTATTTTTGCTATTTTAATCTTTTGAATTTACTCAAGCCTTCTTTAGAATTGCATAAGTTACACACCATCCCATCCCAAGGTTAGGTAGATGTAGGTTGAAAAAAATGAAGGGTCTATCGTTAGACGAGGCTCAAAGTGGTTCATGAAGAAAGGATTGTATAGGTGAAAGGAGATATGATGTGGCTACAAGGGGTGCCTCAAATCATTGGTATACCTTGTGCTTAGTTCGACATGGTTTTTTTTTTTTTTTTTTTTTTTTTTTTTTTTTTTTTTTTTTGGTTTAATGCAATGCAATGAAATGATCATATATAAGGAAATAAATGCTCATTTTATTAAAAAAAGAAAAGAGAGAATCTACAAAATTAATCTAAGAGAAAAGAAAAGGTGTCTATGCTAGACTTATTGGGGAAGGAGTAAATAAAAAAGAAATAGAAAAAAGAGGTCACGAAATCTTGTCGTTGAAGCTCGCCTCTTGTCTTGTGTTATTTCCTTTATCATCACTCGTTCTTCTTGTTAACTGGAGGCATGAGAAGCTTGTTATTATCAATCAAATGTTGGATAGCCTCCTTTAGCTTCCAACAGCTCTCGGTAGTATGACCCCTACCTTGATGGTACTTGCAGTGTTCGTCTGGATTCCAACTAGGCAATCTTTTTTCAGGTGCGGGATCTTGAATAGGTCCAATGGGAGTAATGAGTCCTTTGGCATGGAGTCGATCGAAGGCAGTATCGTAGCTCATCCCAATGGGGGTGAAGTCTTTCCTTAGTTGCTTCTTAGATCCTTGGTTATCTATGGCTAAAACTTCACTGAGATCAAAGGTACTAACATTGTTACTAGATTGGGCGTTTTCGGAAGAAGAAGGATTGTCGTTCTTCTTTCCTTTCCAGCCACCGTGGTTACTATTGTTAGTAGCTTTTTGCTTTGCGAGGTCATCTTTGATTTCAATTCCGATGTCATAAACGGCCTTGAAAGTATTCAGATTGTGTTGATATTTTAAATGCTTCGAATACTTCTCTTGGAGATTCTTGATAAACATCCTCACAAATTCCTTTTCGGTGGGGACATCAATCATCTTGGCGGAAGTTTCCCTCCATTTATTAAAGAAAGAAGTAAAGCCTTCATTCTCTTTTTTTCTTAGCATCTTAAGTTGTCTATGATCGGTTTCAACTTGAATATTTCACTTGTATCTGTCAATGAAAGCGTTTACTATCGATTCCCAAGTAGAGGTTTTCTCTTTGTCAAGGGAGAAGTACCATTGTTGGCAAACGGTCTCGAGAGATAGTGGGAACAGAGAGGGAAAAACCTTCTTATCGATACCCTTAATGTTCATTATGGTTTCGAAAGCTCTTAGATGGAAGTAAGGGTTATCTGTTGCCTTGAATTTAGGGATGTCAGTGGCGTTGAACTTATGCGGAAGAAGTTCCTTGTCCAGCGAGACCCCTTGTGAACTCATGCCCTGAAATTTATAGTCACTAGATAGCTTCCTCAAACTTTCTTGCATGAGGTTCATTTGTTGTTGCTTCACAAGATCATCGATCTTGAGTGTGAGTAGCCTCAGTGTCTCAGTCACGGTAACCAATTGGTTCCTAAGCTCATTGACTTCTTCTTGTCTTGCCATTATCTTTTTAGCCTTCCTCTTTTGACGAATCGGTTTATCAAAAAGTGAGACTGTAGGCGTCGCTCGAAGTGCGCCTACGTTAAAAGCATGTGTGAATATGCTTGGCATTCATAGGAAGTGGGAATTGACATTACGATTAGGGACAAAGAAAGTAAGGAGCCGCCAACAAGTTTTTAAGGAACTTGTAAACCGTTCACGGATCATAAAAAGGCAACCACGATTAAGGGACAACGATAGGCAACAACGATTGACCCGTGAAGGTTACACCCCATTCATAATCCATGAGATTACTAACTCCATATGGTTAGGAACCACGAAAGGAGGATCGGGGATGATGGTACGAAGTTAGTCATGGAGCCACATTCGCCCGTATTAGCCTCTACTCGATTCTTATATTGAAAAGCATTCCTGTGATCTCAAAGGCATATAAACAAAATATTCAATTCGCTCCAAACTATTATTTAACTAAATTGGTTGAATATTAATGCACACATATAATTCTAAAATATTTGGTGATCACTTGAATTAATTAACAAGATTAAAAAGGAACCTAAACCGGTTGTCCAAATTATCTTATTAGGAGTGATTTTCAATTACATATTCCCTTTAAACATGCAATATGGTGATCAATAAAAAATAATAGAATAAACATTAATATTGGAAGCAATTCAATCACAATTCCAACAACATAAAATCGTTAGAAAAATAATAGAAATAAAAGGAACATGATTCTTACTTTGATTTTGTTTGTTTGCAACTACAAAATAATAAACGAGTTAGTAACTTCAAGGAAATAATAAAACGATGATTAAATTAAATTAAATAAAGTAAAGTTGATTTTGGGGCCAAACCCTCAAACAGTTCTACCTTTCACGCCTTGGCTTAAGGATAGAACCACGAGTAAAGTATGGACTCCTTTGAGCACTTGAAGAAGGAATTTTGAAATAAGAAGGGTAGGCTAGTGTTTTAGGCTAAAGCATAGAAGAGAGAAAAATAAATCAGAGAGTTAATTGATGCCCCGTACATCAGAAATGAGGGGGTATTTATAGGGAAAATGTGCTGAGGGAGCACACAGAACCCTAAAATGATAAAAACCCTAAAAAAGTATCCCGTGACACGGCAAACTGTACCGTGACACGGGAAGTCCCACCATCAGACGACACACTTTCCCGTGTCATAGTACATTTTTGGAGTGACGCGGGAAATTTTCAGAAAACGGGATAGAAAACGCGTCAAGGGTTTTCGCGGAAAAGACACGGAATGTCCCGTGTCACGGCAAACTTCCCGTGTCACGGGAAATCCCACCGTCAGACGGGAAGGATTCCCGTGACACGGTGGGTACCTGCCGTGGCGCGGGAATTTCCAGCCTATTTTTCCGTCTAAATACATTTTTAACCCTAATTTCATTCGGCATTTTAAGTGCCGATTGATAATTTCGGGCCTTTTCTGACTTATTATATTTGGGCTAAAATAAGAAAATAATTAAATAAAAATAAATAAAAGGTTTGGGCCAAAATTAAATAATAAAACAATAAAATAAAAAAGGTTTGGTCTAAAATTAAATAATAAGTTTGGGCTGAAATTAAAACCATGCTTTTACCAAACAACAAGACTAATCCATGGACTGTTCAAAAGTATGAATTTAATCAAATACGATTTTTTAAGCACTCTCGGGATTAAATACTAAACCCCACCAATAGTGGCGGTGAAAGGTTGTTCATCATCGGGTTTGGTTTTGGGGAGACATTTTTAGGTGTCTATAGAAGCCCCCACTTTGACTGAGTTTGTAGAAACGTCAGTTTCGAAAACGATAGTCAAAGTAGCCGATAGGGACGGAGAATGATTTAAGACGTTCTGCGATCCTAAACACTCTGTATACGCCGATACCTGCAGAAAAATGTTAATTCCACAGATAAAAGAGTAAAGGGATAGAATACATATCTAGAAACTGTGTATTGGTGACAAACGAATTTGGCAGCTTCCTAAGCTTGAAGGAATCCACCGAGTGACATTTGTTGAAACGCTTTCCATGCTTGAGGAAAGCTGATTGAAGAGCTTGGTTGCTTCATAAGCTTGAAGAAAGCTACCGGATAATACTTCCATGCTTGAGGAAAGTCAACGAACGAATTTGGTGTCATTCTATGCTTGAAGAAATCCACCGATAATGCCTTCCATGCTTGAGGAAAGCCGACAAAGGAATTTTGCGGTTTTCTATACTTGAAGAAAAATCCACCGATAACGCTTTCCATGCCTGAGAAAAGCCGACAAAGGAATTTGGCGGTTTTCTATACTTGAAGAAAAATCCACCGATAACGCTTTCCATGCTTGAGGAAAGCCGACAAAGGAATTTGGGGTCACTACAAAAAAATAAAGCAAAGGTAACAATGCAAAACCATTGCCTAATATAAAAAAAGTGTTGTCTTGTAGCTAAGACAACACATATGAGGCGTAATTTATGCCCCCGTTGTCTATTCATAAGGCAACACATTTTTATTCAAAGGCATCAATTTTGAAAGCTTAGGTAAAATGATACATAAGGCAACACTTTAACAAAGACAACAAATGAAAAATGTTGCCATTTAAGAAGATAATTTAAAAATGTTGTCACTCCCAAGCATTTAGTAGTTGGTAGGGCTCGAACTTATGACCTCAGAGTCACAAGGTGAGTTCCCCACCAACTCTACCAAACTTGCTCATATATATATATATATATATATATTGTCATTTTAATATAAATGTTGCTATAGATGGTAACATAGATATTAATGTTACATTTTTTAAACAATAGTTTTGTTATTTTATCTTTTCATGCAACAATTATTATATTTGTTGTCTTAGACAAGAAAAATGTAACACTTTAAGCGACTGTTGCCTTATATAGTCTAGAGCAACACTTTTTTTCTGTTACTTTAGTTCAAGGTAACAAATAAGTATTGTTGCGTTAGATTATTAAGAGTAACATTTCTGTAAGTGTTGCAATCTTAAGTGTTGCCTATTCTCATTTTTTTTGTAGTGGGTTTTTCTATACTTGAAGAAAAATCCACCGATAACGCTTTCCATGCCTGAGGAAAGCCGACAAAGGAATTTGGCGGTTTTCTATACTTGAATAAAAATCCACCGATAACGCTTTCCATGCTTGAGGAAAGCCGACAAAGGAATTTGGCGGTTTTCTATACTTGAAGACAAATCCACCGATAACGCTTTCCATGCTTGAGGAAAGCCGACTTGGCGTTTTCTATACTTGAAGAAAACTCCACCGATAACGCTTTCCATGCTTGAGGAAAGCCGAATTGGCGGTTTTCTATACTTGAAGAAAAATCCACCGATAACGCTTTCCATGCTTGAGGAAAGCCGACGATTACTGAAATTTGTAAGCGTATGATGGTTCGATTATCCCCGCACATGGGCCGCAGATGATTCACACCTTTAAGTCGATTATCCGGCCATATTAGGTGCTTAAAATGCCGAAAAATAGACTTTGATGCTTGCTAGGGGTAAAATGGTAATTTTAGTCCCCTTTAAGTATCAATTACAATTTTCCGCGTAATTCCAGCGAAAAATAACTGTCCAATTTATGCAAAAAATCGTGCAACCTTAGTCAAAATGTCTGGAATATTCGCAAATAATTGTGTAAAGCCACCGTGTCACGAAAAAATATTCCCGTGACACGGTACAGATCCCCGTCACGCGGTGCTGCTTCCCGTGACACGACAAGGGGATCCCGTGGCGCGGGAATCAAGTGGCTGAAAAACGGTCAAAAAGCATCTTTGACCAGTCAAAGCTTGTGCACCACACAAAATCAAACCGTTACGTGGGAACGGGGTCCGTTGCACGGGATTTTTTGGTTTTAAATATCAACATTTTTCTCATTTTGGCTCATTCTCTTTCTCGTCTGATTTTCACCAAAAAACTCGAAAAAAATTTTCTTTTGCTCTGTTTTCCGTGTCTCGGCTTCTTCTCACAGGCGCTCGGTGTCATTTTCCATCGGCCGGCGTTCACTACCGTGTCACGGCAGTTTGCTTCCTCTCTCTCTTTTTTTTTTTTTTTTTTTTTTTTTTTCTGCGACTTGCTGCTGCTTATTGCTGTTACTTCGCTTGAAGTTTCCGTCGGAGTCGCCGGAGCTACTTGTCTTTTCAGGCTCACCGTGACACGGGACAGACTCACCGTGTCACGGCGCTATCTGACTGTGTCGCGGCGGTCTGCTGGATTGCCGGATTTTTTTTCGAGCTTTTGTTGCTCGATTTTCCACCGAATTTTCTCCAAATTTTTGCCATACTCCTCATTTTCGAACCTCTACAAGGATCTATGTAAGTTCTTCTTAATTTGTGTCTCAAATTTGCTTCAAATAAGTAATTTCATAAAAAACCCTTAAAAATCAATTTGGGGATTTTTGATTTTGAGGTTTTATGTTGAAATTCTTGCCATGATTTTACTTGTATATGTATGTATGTGTGTTTGTGAGAAATTTGAGACAAAAATTGCATGATTTGATGGAGAATTGAGCAAATCACCATTTTTGGGTACTACTTTTGTGAAATGATGTTCATGTTACTTCTTTGCACTTGAAATGGTGAAAAAATGGTGGTAAACCTTGTGAAATATTTCATGATGTGTTGATTCATTGTTTTTGTGCAACTTCGAAACATATTTTGCGTATGTATTATATTGTCATGGAGAACATAGTATCATGCGGCTAGGAGAACTGTAGTATTAGTTTGTCATGGAGAAACTAAATACCATAATTTTGCCAATTTTTAGCCTGGAGGTAAAAATTTAGCGTATAATTTGATAAATAACTAAATAACTTAGGAAATGATGCTAAGTATTTAGATCTTTATTTTTATAAAAATGCAACTTGAATTAAATGTCTTAGGAAATGATGCTAAGCATTTAGATCTTTATAATAGCATGCCTAGGCGGCGGGATCGCGATCTTTCTACCCATGGCCGGCGTCAGGCTTTTCGGGAGGACACTCCCACTATTCCTGAGGGTATGGACGACGATGCCTTAGAGTCCGAGCCTCGGGCTTCTACGAGTAGAGGTAGGCGGGTTCCACCTCCGTGGACTCCAGACTAGTTGGTTTTCTGCCGTGAAAACCATGTTTCTCATCGCCCACTCTCCGACATAGTCGACGGCACGCTTCGCCACCACGGTTCTGGAGCCGGCGATTTGATTCCTCGACTTCACCAGATCATTACGAGGGATCCTGCTACGAACGCCCTGTGGGAATCGGCTGGTTTAGTAGATTTCTATACGGCAGTTGTAGGGTTTTGCAGCCCCCGGGGTTGTGGTGCGACGGTCGTTCGCGCATTGTTGGAGTATTTTTGGGATACTACCAACACTTTTATTTTTCTTGGGGGGAGATGATGGTGATCCCTCTAGACTTCAGTATGATTAGTGGGTTGCGCTTCACCGACCGGGCTGTAGCTCAGATGTCTGATCTGTCTTGGGGATCGGCTGAGGCAGCTGATTTGTTAGGTCCGATCGTTCAGCATATCAGGACCCGACCAGTGTCTCGAGGTTGTCCTAGGAGCGGGCGATCGGAGCTGGCTTCAGTTTTAGCTCGTGGCTTCGACATGGAGGATACATCGGCTGAGCAGCGGGTGCGAATCTTCATCCTGATTCTGATCTCCATGACCCTTTCTCCTGATAGGAGTTCACGCGTACTCCTTTGCTACCTCCCCTCTTTGGTCAGGATCCATGAGATAGGATCCTATAGCTGGGCCAGCCTTGGATACGCCGATCTTCTCTTATCGCTACGTCATGGCTGTCGGCAGCTGAATGACGAGTCTCCCATCACCGTCTATGGTCTGTGGAGAGTCGTAGAGGTGATGATCTTTTCCCCTTTTGTTTTACTTTAACTTGTTCGACTCATGTGCTAAAGATTAATTTTCATTGCAGCTATGGTTCTACGAGTATTTCCCAGGCTTGGCTCCTCGCCGGCGTCGTGGAGCGGTCCATGATTTCCCTGTCGGGGCCAGCTAGCGTGATCGAGGAGAGTCGCGGGTGGAGTCTGTCCCTGCGCTGCGTGGGCTGCTACGCCGAGGCACCTCTTCTGTTGGCGTAAGAATTAGTTTTGTTTCCTGTTATTTTCCCTCTGACGTTGTTTCCGTTGTTTCACGCAAACTTTTTATGGTTTTCAGGCTGCCATTGATGTCCAGTATCGTCCTTGGGCCGGGATGATTGATCTTCCTGAGGCCTTGCGTCTTTCAGCGCACCGCACCATTTTAGTTGGTACCGGACGCTTTGTCTGGTATTTGGGGGAGCGTGTTGTTTGTCAGCATAGCGGCGATCGTTTTGTGGTGCCCTCATCTCCACCATAGTCGATGCTGGACTCACGCTTGATTAGGGAGTTGATAAACAGGGGAGAGCGCTATACTTTTCCATGGCAGGAGCTTGTGCACATGGAGGGTGATTATGCGCAGGACTTGCTTCCCTCTCTGGCTTCTCCACCCCGTCTTCCTGAGGTATGATTTCTTTTGAGGATCTTTGTTACTAGTCTCTGTTTTAAATAGTCGAATAACTTGATTATTCGATCATATTTTCAAACGACTATTCGCCCTATGGGGAGGATCGAGATTCCGCCTCAGTCTGTCCGCTATCCAGGGCCGATTGGTATCATCGAGGACCATATTGCTGACGCGCCAGAGGGTTACAAACAGGCGCAGGAGTCTCGCCCGAGGTCTTTGAGCCGGTAAGTTTTTTGATGCATTATTCATCCTTTTAACACCACTTGTTACTGACTTTTCTTTGTTTTATCCTCAGCCTAACCGCCCGGAGATGATGGGACTCATGAAGGTGGTTGACGCCCTGAAGTATTGCATCATCAAGCTTCGGCGTGGTGCGAGTTGTCGGAGCTCTAGCGACGTTCTTGAGGTATCATTCATTTTTTTTTGACTTCTACCATTTGTTTTATTTTGCGTTGTTGACACCTTTTGATTTTGTATCTTTCAGGAGCGACGGAGGTCCCGCTCGCGCTCGAGGCATAGGGGCTCGGACGAGGAGGAGCTTGGTCGTGGTAGACGATCTCCTGAGATTCACCGGCGTTCTCATTCTCAGCGAGAGCCTCAGGTTACTCAACCGTTTCAGGAGGCTCAGTGGCAGCAGCCTCAGTCTTCCCAGCGCTTTCCGGGCCAGAGTCAGGGGCAGCGGCAGTCGTTTTCACAGCCTCCATAGCTTGAGCTTGGGTCTGTTTTGACTCCCTTGGATCCTGGTTCATTTTCAGCTCGATTCCGGGATTCCTCCACCGGTGTCGGGCTTGTTCTCAGTTCCGATGTATGGGACGATGCCTTCACCGACGATTCCCGTGTCTTTGAGCCAGTCTACACCGTTTTTCGGCTGGACGGGTCCTGCCTTGAGTTTGACTACTGCTGGGGTCACAGGGACTAGTAGGGACACTACTCCCCGTACTCGGATGATGGAGGGACTCTTTGGCTCACCGTTCCCATATTCGCAGGGTGGAGATGATACTGATTCTAGCTCTAGAGATTTTTTACCGAGGGTTTTTATTTGTACATACTATGATGACACTTGACATATTTATTTATTATGACTCTTTTGTACATTATTCATAGTTTATGTATTTATTATTGTGTGTTAGTGTGTGCTTGAGACTCATTGTGTGTGATCGTGTATTTATTAATGACACGACAAAAAAAAGTAAGTGGAGTAATGGAGGGTACCGACCTTCCCCAAAAGAAAAAGAAATAAAAAGACAAGCAAAAAATAAATAAAATGATAAAGAAATAAAATATTAAAGTGATGAATAAATAAATAAAAAATAAAGATAATAAAAATAATAATAATAGAGATAAAAAAGTTGAGAATTTTATTAGAAATAAAACTCTCAGAAAACTGAAAAATAAACGGTGAAGATAAAATACTATAAAAAATCCGGATAGATACGGGAAAAGATGAAAAAAGAAAATGCTTAAGGTGCCGTGACACGGCACTATGCACCATGTCACGACAGAACATGCCGTGTCGCGGCAAAAGTTCCCGTGACACGGTGGGACTCCCCATGTCACGGTACGCGTATTACTCAGCGGTGTGTTTTACGCGTATGAAAAGATAATTTCTGGGCTGTTTCGAGCGCTTTTCTATAAAATAAGACCAGTTTATTCATGATATGCATAATTACGAAACACAAAATAATTTAGAATTTCATATTTCAATAATCATGTCTCAGAATTTTGATAATACGTTGCGCGACTGGTCTTATTCTTTGACCAATGCTGAAAAAAGAGAGTTAGAATTATTTTATGTCAGGGGTTTGCTAGCCCTGCGACATGTAGCTATTGAACATGATTTTCTTAGGGCAACATTAGATTATTGGAGTCCAGAAACACACTGTTTCAAATTTGATTATGATGAAATTTGTCCCATGCCGGAGGAATTCGGTGCAATCTTTGGATTTCCTGCTAAAAATCTTATTGCCATGCCTAACCTACGTGAATATTACCAAGATTTTGAACGCCATCTGAATCTAACAGATCCAGATTTAAATAGAATTGTTTGTGGTAATGAAGTAGAATCGCCCTATCTCTGGGTCTTATCATGTATACCGTAGAAGGGCATATATTTTTTGCATATTTAGCAAGTTACTATTTGCAAACGGTAGGGTAGGACATGCTTGTCTAGCGTCTGTGCTTGAGCATGTTGAATCCGGAAGATCTCCTATGCCGACGTGCCTTGGAGAAACATTTCGTGGCCTTGACGAAGCAAAAGCTGACCGGAAAGCCATCAGGAAGGGCTCGTTGGTACTGCTGCAGGTAAAAATACGCTCCGAGTAGCCCCCATGACACAAAACAGGCACCGTGTCACGGTGGGTGTTTGCCGTGACACGGTGAAACCTACCGTGTCACGAGAATTTGCATTTTTTTTGCACTCAGGTCCACCGCGCCATGGTGAACTGTACCGTGACACGGTGGAATGTCCCGTGTCGCGGAAGAACCCCCCCTTTTTTTGTACTTAGGTCCACCGCGCCACGGTGAACTGTACCGTGACACGGTGGAATGTCCCGTGTCGCGGCAGAACCCCCCTTTTTCTGTTTTTTTTTTCTTTTTTTTTATCGTGACGCAATGTTGAACTGACGCGCATATTTGATCAACAAAGGGAGGATTTTTATTTTTTAAAGTGGCCGGACCCCCTTGAGGGGTTGCCTACGTATCCTAAAAAGGAATCAGGCCAAACTTAGCTCTATTGGGTCATGAACCCATGCGACTAGGCATAGAATTTCTTGAGTTGATCTAAGTTGGTTAAATTGTGGAAACCATTACCGTCCATGTCTACCAATTGTGCCGCTCCGCCAGACAAGATGGCTTTAACAATGTACGAGCCTGACCAATTCGGTCTGAATTTTCCTCTTGGATCTAACACATTTTTACGAAGCGCCTTAAGCACTAGGTCACCTTCTTTGATGTTCCTGGTCTTGAATTTTTTATTAAAATGTCGCGCCATACGCTGTTGGTAAGTTTGGACATGATGCAAAGCTGCCAAGCGTTTTTCATCAAGTAAGACCAGTTCATCGTATCTTGCTCTAATCCAGTCGACTTCATCTAGTTGGCTTTCCAATGCGATTCGAAGAGAAGGGATTTCGAGTTCGATTGGTTGTACAACTTCAACTCCATAGACCAAAGAGAAAGGGGTAGCCCCCGTTGATGTACGAACAGAGGTTCGATAACCCCAAAGGGGCGAAATGTAGCTTACTTGGCCAATCCTTGTAATTTTCTGTCATCTTTTCGATGATAGTTTTCACATTTTTGTTGGCCGATTCGACTGCACCATTTGTTTGTGGTCTATAAGGTGATGATCTGTGATGCTTGATATGATATTTCTGTAATAATTCCGCGCATTCGGCTTGGAAATGTGTTCCATTATCACTGATCATCTCATGTGGTACCCCATAGCGGCATATGATATTTTTCTCAATGAATTGAGCTACATGTTTCGCCGTCAGTTTAGCATATGAGGCAGCTTCGACCCATTTGGTGAAATAGTCGATTGCTACGAGAATGAATTCATGCCCCCCTTGTCCTGGTGGTGTTATTTTTCCAATGATGTCGATGCCCCAAGTGGAGAAAGGCCATGGAGAAGTATATGTGTAGAGAAGCGAAGGTGAAACATGCTGTAAATTTGCGTAGACTTGACACTTCATACATTTCCTGACGTATTCGTGACAATCTCTCTCCATGGTAGTCCAATAGTAACTTTGTCGTTGAATCTTTTGGACTAACATCTTTGCATTCATGTGTGTTCCACATATACCGGCATGCAGGTTTTCCATGGTTTTATGTGCTTCTTTCTTGGCTATGCATAAGAGATTTCTTCCCATTGCAGTTCTCTTGTGGAGTTCTCCCCTGATGAGCACGTACTGTGAGGCCAGGAGCCTCAAAGCTTGGCGTGCCCTTTTATCAGTATTAGGAGGGTATTCTCCTCTTGTCACATAATTAAGGATATCTGTATACCATGGCTCTTCATTTTCTTTTTGTGGTTCTTGTTCATCGTCCAATGCGTGAACATAAGCCGGCTCATATCTTCTTTCTATGGTCAGTGGCATTCTGATTGTATCAGTTGGAATTCGCACCATTGATGCTAATTTAGCTAGTGCGTCGGCGAATTGGTTTTCTTCTCTTGGCAAATACGTATATTCCACTTCATCTAGTTGCTCCGTGAGAGTTTCTATATGAGCTTGATACGTAGCGAGACTTTCACTTCTCACTTTCCATCTTTTGGTGATTTGGTTAATGATTAGTGAAGAATCACCGTAGATTCTGAGTTTCTTAATTCCCAAGGCGACAGCTGTTTCCAACCCCAAAATGCATGCTTCATATTCTGCGGCATTGTTAGTGACATCAAAGTCGAGCTTCATGGAAATTGGGATGTGCTCTTCATTGGGTGATACAAGCAAGACTCCTACACCACATCCTTTTTGGTTTGAAGCTCCATCGAAATAGAGTGTCCAGCTATCATCTTCAGTCATGAGTAAATCTTCGTCAGGGAAATCGTACTCATCTTCTTCTTTTTCTGCTTCTTCTAGCGGAAAGTCTGCTAAGAAGTCAGAAACCGCAGAACCCTCGATGGCTTTTTGTGGCACAAATCTCAAGTCAAACTGAGCAAGATTGACTATCCACCTTGATAATCTGCCATTGAGTGTTGCTTTTTCGAACAAGTATTTGAGAGGATCCATCTTGGACACGACATGCGCTTTATGAGTGAGCATGTAATGTCTTAGTTTCTGAGCGGCCCATACAAGTGTGAGACACAACTTCTCAAGTGGTGTGTATCGCGTCTCATATCCTTGAAGTTTCTTACTCAAGTAATAGATTGCATTCTCCTTGCTTTCGATCTCTTGCGCTAACATTGCCCCCATCGTTTCTCTTGTGACCGTAAGCTAGAGTTGAAGAGGAAAGTTAGGTATTGCTGGCGCTAGCACGGGTGGGTTTGCCAAGTACTCTTTGATTTTGTCGAAAGCTTTTTGGCAATCGTCATCCCATGTGACTGGGACATTTTTCTTGAGCTTCTTGAATATAGGTACACATATCGCTGTGAGCTTTGATATGAACCTACTTATATACTGCAACCTTCCAATGAAACCTTGAATCTCCTTCTCGTTTTTAGGTGGTGGCATGGCCATGATCGCCTTTACTTTTGTAGGATCTATTTCAATCCCTCGAGAACTGATCACGTATCCAAGTAATTTGCCTGACGTGACTCCGAATGCACATTTTGCTGGATTTAATCTCATGTTGTACTTGCGGAGTCTTTCAAAGAACTTGCAAAGTGAAATAATATGGCCTGGGTGATCTTTAGACTTAACGATCATATCATCGACATAGACCTCCACCTCTTTGTGCATCATGTCGTGTAACAATGCTGTAGCTGCTCTTTGGTAGGTGGCACCCACGTTTTTCAACCCGAATGGCATTACCGTATAGCAATATGTACCCCATTGCGTGATGAATGTGGTTTTCTCCATGTCTTCTTCGGCCATCAATACCTGATTATATCCGGCGTAACCATCCATGAATGACAGGAGTGCATGGTTTGCTGTATTATCGACTAGAATGTCAATGTGAGGTAAAGGGAACCCATCTTTTGGGCTTTCTTTATTGAGATCCCTGTAATCAACACACATTCTGACCCTTCCATCCTTCTTTGGAACTGGAACCACATTTGCTATCCATTCTGGATATTTGGATACTCTGATGAAACCTGCGGCCAACTGCTTCTTGATTTCTTCCTTGATTTTGAGAGCCACATCGGGTTTCATACGGCGCAACTTTTGTTTGACAGGCTTCATACCTGGAATGAGTGGTATCGTATGCTGAGCTATATCCCTGTCAATTCCTGGCATATCTTGGTATGACCAAGAAAATACATCAACAAATTCACTAATCAAGTTAATTAGCTCTTTGCGTTCATCTTGACTTAGTGTTAATCCAATTTTTCCTTCTTTAACAGTCGTATCATTGGAAATGTTAACTATTTCTGTATCTTCGATAACTGTTGTTTTATTTTCGTGTTCTTCCATTGCTTTTATTATTTCTTTGTCATTTTTATTATTAGCAAAGCAACATTGATCAGGGTTAGGGGAATGACTCGCATCGTAAGCAAAGGTACTCATTTTATTGAATTCATTGGCTAATACATCAAGAGGGGCAAGGTCGGCTGCGACCTCACCGGAATTATTAGGACTAGAAAGAGGGGACTCAACAAGAGACTCAGGATTGAACTCTATAGCAGAAAGAGGGTCGGCCTCAGACTCTAAGGACTCTTCTACAGACTTAGACTCAGACTCGGACCCAGACGACTCAGACTCATCAAACATAGGACCTTCGCCAGCGGTTATTTCCAACTTCTCTCCACTTGGCGTAGTGATCCTCAATGTCTTGCGCCATCCCCTTGAAATGTTGTCAGCTTGGATGATTAACTCGGAGGGGTCAAAATCCTTGTTTTCTATGATAGCTTGAACTAGCTCGGAGTTATCATTGCGGACCGGCTTAAACTCATTCTTCTCCAATCCAAAAAGGAGGTTGATTCCTAGATCATCAGAAATCGGGCTAGCTGGCTTCTCGGTTGTGAAGAGTTCTTCATCTTCATCAACAAAGTCACAATCGAGGAACATCTCGAATCCCGGCTCACGGATCCCATCATGGACGAATGGTTCAGGGAATTCATTGCATGGGAAGTCTTCCTCTTCTTTGATGTACTGGCCATTGAGGGTGAACGGATATGGATCCATGGCCATTTCCGTCTTCGTGATTCGAGCATTATTGCGAGCCTTCATCTTCAATAACGCTTATTTCACATCTTCTTTTGTTGGCTTGAATCCCAAGCCAAAAGTATCCTTCTTGAGTGCACCAGGATGGCCCCAAGATTCAGCCATTTTCTTCTTGAGTCTAAGGGTCATTCCAGGGAAATGACCTTGCTTCTTCAGAATGGCATTGAGATTGGTGTTTGAATAGGGATCGAAGTCGAGATGGAACTTTTCCTCCTCTTCAATCACGAGAAAATCATCTAGTGAAAACCCCCAAAGATCTTCATCTTCTTCGTCATGTTCAACATGGACGATAGGAGTATCAATAACTTGAATGCGCATAGGAGAAGCATCAATAGTAATCGGAACCCCTCCAACTATGGCTTTCACTTTCTGGTGCAGCGATGATGGAATCGCCTTTAGCTCATGAAGCCAAGGGCGTCCTAACAACAGATTGAAAGAGGCCTTAATGTCCACCACTTGAAATTTGGTGCGACGTTCAATGGCCCCAGTAGTTATATTTAGTATGATAGTACCCACGGCTTGACGACGAGTATTATTATGTTGGCCCCCTTCCGGGGGCAGATCCTTATCAGAAAATGAAATCAGATTGCTAGTACTTGGCAATTCAGTAGTGAGAAAGTTGACCAGTCCTTGAGGAGTCATGTCATCATCAACTCCTATCTTCACCAGAGCATTCATCACAGCCTTTTGATGCTCGTGGGAAGTGGCCAAAAGCTTCCATACATTCATCTCCACCTTGGTCTTTTGCAGTTGTTTGACCACATCGTTGTTCACAGGGTCGATGGGATCAACTATTGGATGTGATTGTGAGGAGGTGGAGGTGGATTAGGTTGTTGCAATCGTCCACTTCTGGTGAGAACCTTGACCTCAAAGTCCCCCCAAACATCTTCACTTGTGCCAAGAGATGAACAGGCTATATCCTTGAGATAGACGTCTTCATCATCACTATCCCAAATCCCATTCACTTCTTCAGTACTTAAGATAAATACAACTTCCGGCAGAGGTTCATTCACAGGTTGAATGAGTATCGACGGATCAAAGGAGACTTCATCTCCCATGATAGCCAAAGCATCAAAAAGAGGACCTATTTGAATGTTAGGCTTCTTGCCCCCTGGAGGGACAGGAAGTTGATTAGCATCGATCAGGTCTTGGATTGCATCCTTCAGCCTCCAACACTTCTCAGTGTTATGACCCTTTCCTTGATGAAACTTGCAATAAGCATTGGGGTCATAGCTAGCGGTCCTATTCTCTGGCCGAGGTTCTGGAAATGGTCCGATTGGCATAATCAGTCCTTGACCATGCAAACGGTCATAAGCAGCATCATAAGTCATTCCCAAAGGCGTGTAAACCCTCCTTTGGCTTTGGAATCTTTGAGGAGGAGCATTAAGGGCCAGCACATCATTGATATTGATACTGTTGGTAGCATTATTGGGCTTAGAAGACGAAGAAGAAGGAGTGTCGTTCTTCTTGTTTTTCCAAGTGTTGTTATTGTTGTTGCTACCAACAGACTTCATTAGTTCATCCTCGATATTGATTCCAATATCGTATACAGCTTCAAAGGTACTCAGAGGTAGAAACTTCAAGTGTTGCTTGTACTTATGAGTCAGATCGGCAATGAACAAGCGAACCATTTCTTTCTCCTTGGGGGGATCCACTAGGAGCGCAATTGTTTCCCTCCACCTGCTTAAGTAAGTGGTGAAGCCTTCATTCTCTTTCTGTTTGAGAATGGAGAGATCACGTTCAAAAGTCTTGGCCTGAATGTTACATGTGTAACGATTCATAAAGCTTTCAGCAACATCCTCCCAGGTCGCGACATGTTTGGATTCCAAAGAATAGAACCACTGTTGATAGGCATGCTCCAAGGAAAGAGGGAACACCGTAGGGAAGAGTGTCACATCTACTCCCTTAAGAGCCATGGTTGCAGAAAAAGCCTTCAAATGGAAAAGCGGATTATCAATAGGCTTGAATTTGGGAATGTCAACAGTGGAAAACTTCTCAGGAAGCTTGTCTCTTATGGACGAAGAGGTGACAGGTTGTTCAACATAAGTGAATTCTTAAGAAATTTTGATCATCTGTTCCTTAATCTTGTCCATTGCAGCGGTAGTGACATTGTTTTGATTGTCTTGTTCCACTGTGCTGACTCTAGTGGTGAGTGTCTGCATCATGTCAGACAATTTTTCAATTGTCTTGTTGAGGTTCTCGATGTCTTCCTTAGTGGCCATTGGTTGAAAGTAGACAAGAGATGGATCTTGTGGAGATGATTGAGGTGGTTTCCTTGTACGCCTCTTTGGTACAAGAGGTTGTTGAGGTATGGACTCAAACCGTAACAATCTACCCCTGCTTCTTGACCAAGTGTTGTGACACCGAAACAAACACACCTTTAATGACCAAACTTAACCTTATCCCATCCGGATTAAAAAGAATAATTTTTTTTTATTAAAAATCTGAAATTCTACTTGTTTAAAAAAAAATGGGAGGATACCATCCGACTTAGTCCGAAAAAAAAACGACACAAAAACAAGACTACCCTAAAAATATGGTCAAAAAAATAGTGTACGACTCAAAGAAAAAAAGTGTGTGAACACGATATGTGAGTGATTAAGTGAAGTTGTGGACGCGTGTTTTGACCGTATAGCTAGACATGACACCATGCTGGACACAGCGTTCGCACAAAAATCGAAAAAAGACTGACGTGACACTTTCCTGGGCACCGTGTCACGGTGCAGACTGTCGTGACACGGTGTAGTCTACCGTCAGATGGTAGACAGCCCCGTGTCACGACACTGTTCACCATGGGGCGGCAGAACCTGCCGTGACACGGTGCGCAGTTCCAGGTCAGTTTTGTGATTTTTCCAGATTTTAACCAATTTTAGGTCCGTACTAATTACTATGTGAGAATAAAACCCTCGGTCATGGGTTAAACAAAAGAGTAAACACATGAAGGTTAGCACCAAACAACCACATAGCATTTAGGCACGATGATGTAAAAAAAAAGTTCGCAACCTAGAGTCAAGAACTATGTTCAACTATTGGTCAAGCTTTGGATTTTAAAAGGGTACCATGGTTAAGAGTTTGGACGCGTTAGCAAGGCAGCCTCCCTTGAGGGTGTATGCCAACGGGCGGCTCCGCGAGTTCGTGATGAAATCGAACTCGACTCCATGGTTTTGGTGGATTTAATAACTCGGATAAACCCTTATTGCCATGAGCGTTTTTGGGTTGATAGAGCTTAAATCCCCCGGGGCTAAGACGCATGTAGAACACATACGTTTTTTCAGAAAAATCGAAGGAAGTCGACTGTGAGGAAAGAAAATAAGCCACCGGACTGAATTTAGGACTGTCATGACACAGCAAAAATTCCCGTGTCACGGTACTGTGCACCGTCAGACGGTACACTGTACCGTGACACGGCAGATTTTGCCGTGGAACGGTAGTCAGAAGATCTGACTGGTGCCCTGTTTTCCTTCGCGCGCAACCAAGTTATCCAATTTTTCCTACGGGATAGACCTAAATGCGACGTTAAAACGTCTATGCAGATGCAAAAATGCCAAATTAATCACAGGAATATTTTTTCAAGAATCTTTCAAGTCTCATCCACTCATCTTAATTAAATACCGATCACTCAAATCGATAAATAATCAAGAATCCTCCCCAATGGAGTCGCCAAATTGTAGGCGTCGCTCGAAGTGCGCCTACGTTAAAAGCATGTGTGAATATGTTTGGCACTCATAGGAAGTGGTAATTGACATTACGATTAGGGACAACGAAAGTAGGGAGCCGCCAACAAGTTTTTAAGGAACTTGTACACCGTTCACGGATCATAAAAAGGCAACCACGATTAAGGGACAACGATAGGCAACAACGATTGACCCGTGAAGGTTAAACCCCATTCATAATCCATGAGATTACTAACTCCATATGGTTCGGAACCACGAAAGAAGGATCGGGGATGATGGTACGAAGTGAGTCATGGAGTCACATTCGCCCGTATTGGCCTCTACTCGATTCTTATATTGAAAAGCATTCCTATGATCTCAAAGGCATATAAACAAAATATTAAATTCGCTCCAAACTATTATTTAACTAAATTGGTTGAATATTAATGCACACATATAATTCTAAAATATTTGGTGATCACTTGAATTAATTAACAAGATTAAAAAGGAACCTAAACCGGTTGTCCAAATTATCTTATTAGGAGTGATTTTCAATTACATATTCCCTTTAAACATGCAATATGGTGATCAATAAAAAAATAATAGAATAAACATTAATATTGGAAGCAATTCAATCACAATTCCAACAACATAAAATCGTTAGAAAAATAATAGAAATAAAAAGAACATGATTCTTACTTTGAGTCTGTTTGTTTGCAACTACAAAATCATAAACGAGTTAGTAACTTCAATGAAATAATAAAACGATGATTAAATTAAATTAAATAAAGTAAAGTTGATTTTGGGGCCAAACCCTCAAACAGTTCTACCTTTCACGCCTTGGCTTAAGGACAGAACCACGAGTAAAGTATGGACTCCTTTGAGCACTTGAAGAAGGAATTTTGAAATAAGAAGGGTAGGCTAGTGTTTTAGGCTAAAGCATAGAAGAGAGAAAAATAAATCAGAGAGTTAATTGATGCCCCGTACATCAGAAATGAGGGGGTATTTATAGGGAAAATGTGCTGAGGGAGCATACGGAACCCTAAAATGATAAAAACCCTAAAAAAGTATCCCGTGACACGGCAAACTTTACCGTGACACGGGAAGTCCCACCGTCAGACGACACACTTTCCCGTGTTCTGGTACATTTTTGGAGTGACGCGGGAAATTTTCAGAAAACGGGATAGAAAACGCGTCAAGGGTTTACGCGGAAAAGACACGGAATGTCCCCTGTCACGGAAAACTTCCCGTGTCACGGGAAATCCCACCGTCAGACGGGAAGGATTCCCGTGACACGGTGGGTACCTGCCGTGGCGCGGGAATTTCCTGCCTATTTTTCCGTCTAAATACTTTTTTAACCCTAATTTCATTCGGCATTTTAAGTGCCGATTGATAATTTCGGGCCTTTTCTGACTTATTATTATTTGGGCTAAAATAAGAAAATAATTAAATAAAAATAAATAAAAGGTTTGGGCCAAAATTAAATAATAAAACAATAAAATAAAAAAGGTTTGGGCTAAAATTAAATAATAAGTTTGGGCTGAAATTAAAACCATGCTTTTACCAAACAACAAGACTAATCCATGGACTGTTCAAAAGTATGAATTTAATCAAATACGATTTTTTAAGCACTCTTGGGATTAAATACTAAACCCGACCAATAATGGCGGTGAAAGGTTGTTCATCATCGGGTTTGATTTTGGGGAGACATTTTTAGGTGTGTACAGAGACTTGAATGAAGAGGTTGTCCTTGATTAATCGCCCTTCTTTCCTCGACCAAGTACTGTGGAAAAGGAATTTGGGGATATTTATTATTAATTATTTGACTCAAACTTTATTCAACATGCAATGGATGGAGGAAGAGAAGAAGGATTGGAATAGAATGTGAAAGAAGATTTAGATGGAGGGATATGAAGAATTAGGAATAGAATGTACCCCAACTCAAATGACGGAAAAGACCGACTCATGCATGAACCTAAGACATGGTCATGGTGACATATACTCAAAGTGTGTGCTAAGACTAGTGAGTGTAGGTGACATGTTAAGACTCGTGTCATGACCATGTGGCTAGACTATGTGACTAGATTCAAGCAAAGACTAAGTTAAGACCTCACGCATATGCATTAAACTGGACAGACTGTGGTATTTTAGTCATAACTTTTTATCTGTGACTCTGATTTGGATGAAACCAACGCCAAATTAAAGATAAAACTTGGGGCTACAGATCCATAGTTGTACGACTTGTAGTTCTTCCTAGAACTCCGGCTATGACCAAAACAAGTTGACGTTTGTGCAGTATACGAGAATAAAAATCCGGGTTGACTTAAAGAAACTAGACTCGATTATATGTTTATTTATTAGCTCAAATTAATTAATTAATTAATTAAACAAAGTCCTTTAGTCATTAATCAGTTTATTAAGCCTTAACACAAGTCAAACAAACGGTTAGGAAAAATCACATAGAGTATGCACAACAAATAATGCACAATTAGTCAAGTAGGCACAATATGATGCAATGAGTTTGCAACCTAACCATGGCTCTAGTTCTCTAAAGTTCGGGATATGGTTTAGTCAAAGAGGGTCCATGGTTAATTGTCCAGATGCACCGCGCGGAAGCCTAACCGTGAAGGGTTGGCGCGAGTGGATGGGACACCGCGAGTTTTAGAAAAAACTCACTTCCATGGTTTGGTGAATTCAACATCTCGGATGTACCCTTTGTTGCACGGAGCGTTCAATTGGGTAGATGGAGCATGAATTCCCAGAGGGTTATGTCCATATGTAGAACACATATGGGTTTCAGAAAAGTGAGAAAAAATTCAATCAGGAAGTAGGATCGAGCAAACAATACGAAAAACCGGTCGAAATTAGAACGCATATTTTTAGCTCGGTATTGGGGGAAATTGGCGCCAGCAATCAGAGATTGGCGCCAGCTTTTAACTGTAGCTCCTGGCGCCAATACTGGTGTCTGGCGCTACGGTTAAAATGCTGGCGCCAATGCTCTGGCCCCTGACACTACTTCCCACATGCCTCAGCAGCTTTCTAGGCTCGATAAAACTTTCCAGTTTCGCGCGGTGTTATTTCAGTCCTAGTTGTGAAAGATATTTCTCAAATTTCCTACGTGTAAAATCCTATGTTTTTAACTCATTACGGATGGTCTTTCTAATGAGATCTTTTTTATGCATATGACAATATTGTTAATCAAAATTACGCACATGAAATACTTAGAACTTTTCGAGTCTCATCCACTCATTCTAAATCATTGTCGAAACAAATTCAGGAATTAAAATAGAAATCCTCCCTAGTGGAGTCGCCAAAAACTGTAGGGAATAATTTCAAGCTTTAATCCCCTTAGCTTGAACCCCACTGTGATCATACACTAAAGTACGGTGGCTTTCAAAAGGGAAGAAGATAGAGCAAAAGAGTCGCCAACAAGTTTTAGGAACTTGTAAACCGTTTATTGAAGGTTACACCCCTTTACGATCCAAGAGATCGTCAACTCCATAAGGTCTAGAACCAAATAAGGGTTTGAGGATGAAGGTACAAATCCAACCTAAAAGAGATTGAACCTGCCCTAATAATAGGCCTCTTCTTTATTCTGATCGTATTCATGTGCGCTTTTTAATTAACATGCAATCAATAAGATTAACCCTAAACCTGTTTATCTATGTTGGTTGAATATTAATGCACAAATAAATCTATTATTGGCGATCACTTGAAATTATAATCACAATTAACCCTAAACAAGATTATTAATTATCTTATTAATCGTGATTACAAGTATAGATTCCCTTTAACATGCATAAAAGGTGTGATCAAGCAATAAATAATAAATATCAAGCAACATAATAATAATCATCATAATAAAATTATAATCATAATAAAATAATCATCATCAAAATAATAATAATAATATTCATAATCATCATAAATTATAACAATTATAATAATAATCATGTTCATGTTAATATTAAAGCATAATAATAGCAACATCTTAGGCATGGTACTAACAAGATTAATAACAAACCCTAGCATGTAACTAAGCAATAAAAATCAAATCTTTAGCCCTAACATGATACTAACAATCATAAATATTAGGAAGAACATAGGAAGCATCATAACAATCATATTTAATATTAAAACTACCCTAGACATGATACTAGGAATATCATAATAACAATGTAAACATGATTTCTACATCATAACATCAATTAAAACCATTAAAGCACTTACTTTGATGCCTCGTACTTCTTTCTAATAACAAAATACACACGTTAGTAACTTCAAGGAAATTAATAGTCAAAACAATTAAATTAAATAATTGAAAGAGAGATTTGGGACCAAACCCTCAGAAATTAAACCTTTCACGTCTAGAGCGAAGGAAAATTCGAATATGGCTAGGTGTATCTAAGTCTTGCGAATGCGGAATTTTGTATTTGAGAAAAGGCTAGTTTAGAAAGAGAGAGAGATAATAATCAAGAAAATCTTGATGAGAGTTGGTGAATGATTAAGAGAGAATTAGAGAATTAATGATTGCGAATGAAAACTGATTGTAGGTGAGAATTGGTGATGATTAAAAACTGATTGTAGGTGAATGAAAACAAAGTTTTTAATACATTATTTATAGAGAAATCAGCCAAAAAGATAAAATATCAAAGTAGAGCACTTGGCGCACGCAAAACGAGATTGGCACAAGCAAAACAGAGTTGGCGCCAGCACCAGCTTATTGGCGCTAGGCGCCAATGGCTAGCACTAGGCGCCAATGGCTGGCGCTAGGCCTGGTTCCAGGCGCTGATTTCAGAAATTCACGCGTTTTTGTTTTTTATCATATCTTTTGATCCGGAAGTCCAAATAAGGCATATAATATGTCGTTGGAAATCTCTTAAAGTCTACTTTCCAACCCAATTAGAATAAGATTAAAATATTTTGTAGATAAAAAGATATGGTCAAAATAGTGGAAGGGTGTCAGTTTTGGATAAAGTTTCATGTCTCATTCATATCTTTTTCGTTATAACTCGGATTTAATATTATAATATATCATTGGAAAGATAATTTCAAGATCTATCCAACCATATAAAATTTGGATAAATAATATGAGGCACGAAAATAAAATCTGAATATATTCCACTTTGTACAAAACAAGGATTCTTAAAAGGAGTAGTTTTATTCAATTTCAAACTCTTTAAAACATAATTATCAATCCTAACTCCATTAGGATTTAAAAGAACCTTCTAGAGTATTCTAAAAGACTATAATCAATCCTAATAGATTTAGGAATGATAATTAATAATAGGCCCTCCTCTAGATCATTGGGCCGCATATAAAAACCAAATCGGGCCCAGTTTAGTATTTTGGCCATAACTTCCTCAATATTCATCGGAATTTGGCTTATAATATATCGCTGGAAAGGTCTTTTCAAACCCCATCCAACTACACCATTATTGGATCCTTATCATGGACCAACCAAACTGGATTGACTATTTTTTTAAAATAAGTTTTCAAAAACAGAGAGAAGAGAAAAGAATTAAAACTATCCGCAACTCTAGATTTTCCACACTTTCACTTCATTCGATTATGATTCGACGTGAAAGGTACTCATCACTGGGTTTGGTTTTGGGGAGACACAAATGGGTTTCTACAGGTACAAACCCTTCCCGACGTTCCTCTCCACATACCCCACCCGTCTATCTAGAGACCCAACTCTAATGTCCAAGTTCCTAACCATACTCTCGACTCTCCCTTGCCCCACCTCAATCCTATCCAATTTGCTCCTAAAATCCGAAAAGTCATAAGGGGCGTTGGGGTCAATGTTGTAGTTGGTTGAGGAAGTGGGAATGTCATATGTGAAGGGTGGAGGTGATGGGTAGTGTGGTGAATGGTGATGAGGGGAGTGGTCTAGGGGAGATTGGTGGGGTTGTGGTGAAGGGTGAGGTGGTTGAACCTCACCTTGACCGTTAATCTCAAAAGTATAAGAAGGCTTCCCCTTCTCAAATTTGGTCAAGGCGGGGTTGGGAAAAGTAAAAGCATTGTCCCTTCTAACCGATTCCCTTTGAATCACCCACCAAGTCTCACCTCCCATGACATTTATCCAATTTAGGCCACCTAAATAGGGTAGGTCCATAATTGTTGGGCCGGCTACCTTTCCTTCGTTGTTAGGGACAAAGTTAAGGTGTTTGACCGCTATGTGAGTTACTAGACCACCAAAATAAATGGGTACCCTAGACTTACCCGCCTCGGCCGCATTGGCCACCCTTTGGAAGTGGTTGGCCATCTTATGGACAATGTTGAGTTTATCACTCCTAGGTATCATGTATGACCCTAGCAATTCTAGCTCATCCCTCCTAACATTGGCGGGTTCATGCCTCCCAAAGATGGTAAGACCAACAAACCGTTGTCAAAACTTTGGCACGGGATGTTGTATCCAAGTGCCCTTGGCATGTTTGAGGTTCAAGTTGGCATCCCCCATAAGGGATTGATAGACAACGACAATGTTGTCTTGGGGAGGTTCAATTGGTCTATCCGATTTTAACTCAAATAATTTGCCAAATTCTTTCAAAGACAATCTAACATCATTATTAAGTAATCTAAATTGAACATGAGAAATCAAAACATTAGATTTTATGACATTAAAACTAGAAATAAATTCCAAGGTCAAATAGTCATAAGTATCATAGTGCAAGTTAAACAAACCACTCATGCCAATTCCTTTAAACAACTTTTCTACGGGTTTATCAATTCCTAATTTAGCAAGGGTGGGGTTATGGACAAAACGTGTAGGAATTACCTGCCTTGACGTGAGATTGATCATCCTTTGCTTTTGCTCTTGGGTGGTGATGACCACCCTCTCCCATCCCGGAACTTGCAACTCCGGGTCAATTCTAGGCTCTTGTTGCCTTGAGCTTTCCCCCCTTATGGTCCTAGATCTTTTAAGAGCCATTGTTTATGAGAAATGGTAGGAATTGAAGCTTTCTCTCTCTTAGGGTTTGATAAAAAATGAGAGAAAGTGGTAGAAATTTGGTGTAGATTGTAGAAAAGATGAAAGGATTAAGAATATGCAAAAATATTTGAGTTTTGATGGAAGAATTGGAGGAGATCTTGAAAATAAGGGAGTTTGAAGGTGTGAGAATGGAGGTTTTAGAGAGAGAAAGTAGTAATGAAGAAAATGAAAGAAGAAGAAAGTGAGGAAAGAAAGAAGGGAAAGGAATAAAAGGGACGGCCAAAAATAGGCTCGCCCGATCAGGCAAGCTTCGCCCGATCGGGCGAATTTGATGAATTCCAGATGTCTAGTTGCGCGCCCGATCGGGCGAGCTCCGTCCGATCGGGCGTGAATACGAAGTAAGATTTCGCCTTTTCACTCGCCCGGTCGGGCGAGCTTCGCCCGACATATCTTTTCCTTCACTCGATTTTCCACAAAAATGCGCCCGATCGAGCGAATTAAGCTCCAATTTCCAACTCCAGTTGCGCGCCTGATCGGGCAGCCTCGCCCGATCGGGCGAATTAAGCTCCAATTTCCAACTCCAGTTGCATGCCCGATCGGGCAGCCTCGCCCGATCGGGCGAATTAAGAGCTGAAATTGTCCTCGCTTTCGCGCCCGATCGGGCGAACTCCGCCCGATCGGGTCCGTGCCCAGTCGGCTTCTCTTAGCTTCTTCTTTGATTTCTTTTCGTCTTCAAATTTTTCTAAGTCTCTTTACCTCTCAAACCTATACCTGTACAAAAACACTTATAAAAGGTAAAATTTCACTCTCCTCGCCTCTCTAAAATAAAAATAAAAATAAAGAATAAGGAAAACTAGTCTAGAAAGCAAGAAATACGGGTTGCCTCCCGCAAAGCGCTGGTTTATCTAGGTCCTGCACGACCTTCTTACCGCCTTGTTGCTCAGGTTGGAAGTGGAGTTAGGAGGGTTTCCTCCACATCTCTACTAGTAGCGCCCTCATGATACACTTTCAATCGTTGGCCATTTACCTTAAACTCTTCACCCTTGTCATTGACCAACTCTACCGAACCAAATTTGTTCACCCTTGTGACATTGAAGGGACCGGACCACCTAGACTTCAACTTTCCTGGGAAAATCTTTAATTTAGAATTGAAGAGAAGAACCTTATCACCCGGTGCAAACTCTCTTGGTAAGATCCTCTTGTCATGCCACTTCTTGGTCTTCTCCTTGTAGATTCGCGCACTATCATATGCCGACAATCTAAACTCATCTAACTCATTGAGTTGGAGGAGTCTTCTCTTACCTGCGACCTTAGAGTCCATGTTAAGCTCCTTGATCGCCCAAAAAGCTTTATACTCCAACTCCACGGGAAGATGACATGCCTTACCATAAACTAATCTATAAGGCGAAGTATCAATTGGTGTCTTGAATGCCGTTCGGTATGCCCAAAGTGTGTCATCAAGCTTCATACTCCAATCTTTCCTTGACTTGGCTACTACCTTTTCTAGGATCGCCTTGATTTCCCTATTAGAGACCTCAACTTGACCACTAGTTTGAGGGTGGTAACTAAGCCCGGTTCTATGATATACACCATACTTCTTAAGGAGGTTATCCAATTGTCTTTCATGGAAGTGAGTACCTCCATCACTAATAATAGCCCGTGGAACACCAAACCTCGGAAATATGGTCTTCTTGAAGAGCTTGATGACTACCTTGGCATCGTTTGTTGGTGAAGCTATGGCCTCGACCCACTTTGACACATAATCGACGGCTACAAGTATGTAGCAATTCCTATTTGAAGATGGGAACGACCCCATATAATCAATACCCCAAACATCAAATATTTCTACTTCAAGAATCCCGGTTTGGGGCATCTCATGCCTCCGCAAAATGTTGCCAATCCTCTGGCAAGAGTCACAAGCCTGCATAGCATCCTTAAACATAGTGGGTCAATAGAAGCCTGACTCATTAATTTTAGCCACCGTTTTAGTGGGGCCATGATGTCCTCCATAAGGTGAGGTATGACAACTGGTAAGAACGCCATGAACTTCCCATTCGGGAACACGCCTGCGAAATAATCCATCTGCACACTCACGAAACAAAAAAGGATCATCCCAAAAATAATGTTTAACATCAGAAAGGAATTTCTTTTTCTGTTGGTAGGACAAGTTAGGAGGTAGAGTACCACCCACTAAATAATTAGCAAAGTCCGCACACCAAGGGTGTTGCTCTACAACTGCATACAGGTTGTCATCAGGGAATGAATCATCTATAGGAAGAGAATCCTTACCCTCATCATACCTGATTCGTGACAAGTGATCTGCCACTACGTTCTCTGCTCCCTTTTTATCTTTTATTTCAATGTTGAAGTCTTGGAGCAAAAGAACCCATCAGAGTAGCCTTGGCTTTGATTCCGCCTTAGCTATCAAGTACCTCAATGTTGCATGGTCAGTAAAAACAATAACTTTAGAACCAACAAGATATGATCTAAATTTTTCTAAAGCATAGATAACAGCAAGAAACTCCTTTTCCGTAGTGGCATAGTTGACTTGAGCTTCATCCAAAGTTTTGCTTGCATAATAAATAGCATGCAAAACCTTGTTCTTTCTCTGTCCGAGCACGACTCCTAGCGCAAAGTCACTTGCATCACACATGATCTCGAAAGGAAGGTTCCAATCGGGAGCACATATGATGGGTGTCGATATCAAAGCCTGCTTAATCCTGTTGAAAGCCTCAAGACACTCGTCATCAGTAAAAATAAAAGGAGCATCCTTGAGCAAAAGCTGAGTCAGTGGTTTAGCAATTTTAGAAAAATATTTGATAAAACGGCGATAAAACCCCGCATGACCCAAGAAACTTCTAACACCCTTAACATTAACTGGGGGAGGTAATTGCTCAATCACTGATATCTTAGCTTTGTCTACTTGTATGCCCTTATCAGATACAATGTGGCCTAGGACTACTCCCTCTGTCACCATAAAGTGACATTTTTCCCAATTTAGAACTAAATTGCACTCTTCACATCTTTTCAAAATTTTAGCGATATTAATTAAACATGAATCAAACGAAGAACCATACACGCTAAAATCATCCATAAAGACTTCCATAATAGACTCTATGAAATCAGAAAAAATGCTCATCGTACAACGTTGAAAGGTAGCGGGTGCATTACATAAACCAAAGGGCATTCTACGATATGCAAAAGTGCCGTAGGGGCATGTAAAAGTAGTCTTCTCCTGATCTTCGGGGTGAATCGGAATTTGGAAAAATCCCGAGTACCCATCCAAATAGCAAAAGAATTTATGATTAGCTAACCTCTCAAGCATTTGATCTATAAAGGGAAGAGGGAAGTGGTCCTTTTTAGTGGCGATATTTAATCTACGGTAATCAATGCACATACGCCACCCTGTTACAGTTCTAGTGGGAATTAATTCATTTTTTTCATTTGTTATCACAGTCATCCCACCTTTTTTTGGCACTACCTGCACAAGACTTACCCATTTGGAGTCAGAAATAGGATAGATAATACCTGCATCAAGTAATTTCATAACCTCCTTCTTGACTACTTCCTGCATGTTGGGATTTAATCTTCGTTGGGGTTGAATGCAGGGCTTATAGTTGTCCTCTAGATGTATCCTGTGCATACAAAAAATCAGGGCTAATACCCTTGAGATCATCAATATTGTACCCAATAGCTTTCTTGTGGGTTTTGAGAACCCCTAGAAGTTGGGAAGTTTGTAGGTCCGTAAGTGCAGTACTAATGATCACGGGGTATAGTTCCTGTTCATCTAGAAAAATATATTTTAAATGAGAAGGGAGAGGTTTTAGCTCAGGTTTCTTGACCTCTGCAGGTTTTGATTCCTGAACTAAATTTACTACCTTCATTGTTTCCTTGGGGCTTAACTCTTTTAAGGAAAGAGCCTTTTCAATATCTTGTACCTCATTACCCCAAACGCTTGCATTGTCTCTAGATAAATTCCCGCAGAGAACTTCCTCTAGGGGATCCTTCGCAAGAACCTGTGGCAAGCTATCATCACAAATATCATCCATTATATCAATTACATCAATATAGCAACAATTCTCCTCTAGCATAGGCCTTTTCAAAACCTTCCCTAAATTAAAAGTAACATTGTCGTCACCTACAGAAAGGGTTAGTTTACCATTTTTAACATTAATAATTGCTCCTGCATTATGGAGAAAAGGCCTACCTAATATAATGGGTATTTGTGTATCCTCTGCCATGTCCAACACAACAAAATCAACAGGAATAAAAAATTTACCAACTCTGACAGGGACGTCCTCTAAAATACCTAAGGGGTATTTTACCGAACGATCTGCCATTTGCAAAGTTATATTAGTAACTTTTAATTCTCCCATATTAAGTTTAGCACAGACAGAGGATGACATGACACTGACACTAGCACCCAAATCACACAAAGCTTTATCAATAAAAACATTCCCTATATGACAAGGGATAGAAAAACTACTAGGATCCTTTAATTTAGGAGGGGATTTGTTTTGCAATAAAGCGCTACACTCCTCTGTGAAAGCTACAGTTTCTACTTCATTAAAGGCCCTTTTCCTAGTCAGAATGTCTTTCATAAATTTAGCATAAGCATGAACTTGAGTGATTAAGTCAGTAAAAAGAACTGTTACCTGCAGGTTTTTCACAACCTCTAAAAACTTACCGAATTGTTTATCAAGCTTACTCTTCAGTTGTCTATTAGGGAATGGAAGTTTGATAACCGGGCTCTGCACATCTCCTCCCTTATCCTGCGATTTACCCTGCACAGAAACATTAGTAGAGTTAGTATCTATTTGTAGCCCTACTGGGCTGGCAGGATTAACGTTTGGTATAAAGGAATCTAGATCAGGAACTGGTCTATCTTCCTTTGGCATAGGAGGTCCATCATAATGCTAACCACTCCTTAGAGTGATTTCATTGGCATGATCTGTAGGATGGATAGTTTGTGATGGTAGAGCTCCCTGCTGACGGGATTGTAGGGTAGATGAAAGTTGTGCAATTTGATTGTCCATGATTTTATTATGGGCTAGCATAGAATCAATTTGCGCATCCCTACTATCCATTGCTCTAATTTCTGTCATGGCAGGGTCGGAAGATGATGAGGGTGATACTTGGCTTTTCTGGTCGGAATTAGGATGATAATATTTTTGCTGTGGTGGGGTTTGCTGTTGTGGTTGTTGTGGAGCTGGAGGGTTTTGTACATTGGTGCTCCGGTATGAAAGATATGGATGGTTCTTATAACCGGCATTTTAGGAATTGGAATAGGGTTTATTCTGCCTATAGGTTTGAAAGGCATTAACTTGTTCCATAGAGCTCCTACAATCTTGCTCCCAATGACCTACAATTCCACAACTTTCACAAAAAGCTTCATTGTTAGCAACAACAGAAACATTAGCTACAGAGTTGGGAGCAACAATAAGATTATCTAATTTTTGACAAATAGACGTTAATTGAGCTTGAAAAAAGGATACGGAATCGACATTATGTTTTCCTTTATTTGCAAACCCTCTCGGATTCCCATATTGGGAATTGTGTATTGCCATGTCGTCGATAACCTGTCCTGCATCGTCCATATTTAAATTCATGAACCTCCCACTAGCTGCAGAATCTAGCACTGATCTAGAAGAATTTCCAAGTCCATTATAAAATGCTTGGATCAATTGCCATTGTGCTAGATTGTGGTGGGGGCACTCTCTCTGTAGATCCTTGAACCTCTCCCAAGCCTCATATAGAGTTTCGTCGGCCTCTTGAGGCGAAGTTCTGAATAGCACTCCTTAGCACCGCTGTTTTCTCTACAGGATAGTATTTATTATAGAAATTCAAAGCAAGAGTTTCCCAGTCAGTAATACCAAGTGCAGTTCTATTCAAACCATTAAACCATAATTTAGCTTTGCCACATAATGAAAAAGGAAAAAGAATCTCCCTGATTTGGTCTTGCGTGACCCCGGCTTGTCTAATGGTGTTACAATATTGGCAGTAATCTACGATGTGAAGATTAGGATCTTCACCCTTAGCTCCACTGAATTGCTTCCTCTCTATCATAGTGATAAATTGGGGCTTGATTTCGAATTGAACTCCATCTAGTGCCGGAGTGGGAGTAAGGTGCGGGAAATATGTGAGCTTCGGCTGCGAGTAGTCACTAAGTTTCTTCTAGGTCGTCATCTCTAATTCTGAATCTGAAGGAATATCTGTGTCAATAGAATCAGAGGGGGGGATCTCTTCGACTGTTGTCCTCTTCAGAACTCGCCAGAATTTGTCTATAGATTTTCCTTTGCCTATGAAAAGAGCGCTCGATCTCAGGATCGAATGGGATGTAACCTGATCTGGAACACTTGGGCATAAACAAGGAACTAAAAGACAAATATGAGAATTGCATCAAAGATAAGCTTATTTTGTATGATATTTGATACATGTTACAGTATAAGGCTCACAAGTAGTTTGCTGAAGTTTAGCTCCGAGTATATCGGGATTCGACCCGGGTCGCACATCTGGTTTATCCAAAAGCATAAATCCCTGCAAAAGTGGCTCTAAAGAACCAAAAACACTACTAATTATGACCAAGGGACGGGGGTAAAATACTATATAAAATAGACACATCAAACTCCTCCAAGCCAAACCTTTGCTTGTCCCTAAGCAAAGATCTCATCAATGAATCAATAAATATGTTTCACCCCAAAAGTAAAAATCAAGCACAAACGATCCAGGGTAAATCAAATAAACATGCTTCAGAATCAGCCAATCAAATCCCTCTAATTACCAATCTTCCCTAAAAATTGTCAAAAAGCAAACCACAAGAGCATATAGAATTCAAGACTAGTGCTCACACACTCAACTCTCATTTTTGTGGCGAGTAAAAGATGTACTCGATCGCTCTCCATCCAACCCCTTTATGTGAACAATGCCCTCCCAACTCACACTCTCGCGTGTATAAAACAATGAACGCTCAAATCTACTAGTCGACTCGAAATATGTCAAATCATAACTTGCATTGATAAGCAACACTTTCACATTCATACAATTCTACGCACAAAGGTCAGAAGGTCTTTAAAGCTTGTAATGTAAGGCTAGGGTAAAGGGTAGGATAAATTTGGGAATAAGTGAGAGAAAAGCTATGCTTAAAGGAGCCATATCCTAATAAAACCCATGATCAAAATAAATAGTGATCATACATCTCCTACAAAACCAACTCTAACATCAACCAAATATACCTCAATCATAATAAATAAACCCAACTCTTACAATTCCACTCATAAGATATAATAATGGAGTAATAGAGTGAATAAACAAACTTTATTTTCAAAACTTGAATTTTTTTCCATTGAGGCTCTATTTTTTTTTCTTTTGATCAACCTCCAACTAGAACATTTGAACGTTTCTTCTATTGAAGTTCACTTATTTTTTTTCACATCTTTTTCCTTGAACTTCTCTTTTTTTCATAATATCATGCTTTATTTTTTCAGGAAAATATAACTCTCAAACTCATCAAAAATAAACATGAATAACAACAAAACAACTTCTCAAATCCCACCCAAATTGTGCAAATAATAAGCACACTACAAACTCCCTCGCCTCAATCACTAATAGCTCCCCCAAGCCAAGCTTTAACCAATGGGGCAAAATAGGCTTGTAATATGGCTGATAAACAACAAAAAGTCAAGGCAACAACATGGGTAGCAAGAAGGGAACAAATGTATCTACAATATCTGGAGGCTACCTAAAAGAACAAATGCCTTCGTCCTCCACAATGTGCATAATAATGAATCATATAAACACTACTCATAGTTGCAAACCAATACTCAAATTCATTGACATACCAGGAATTATGGAACTATCACACATTTCCTAACCAAATCAACTAGTCAAGCACTATATTCACAAGTAGTTGGACAAAATTGACGCATGTTAAGGTTTCAAGGCAATCAAACATCAAATCATGATCAACTAATCCACAATGCTTATCATCAAATACCAGGAATCAAGACAATTTTCTCATATAAGGGGCACAGGGAAGCATAATTTATAATTCATTGGAACGTATTTTTGGATTTTTTTTTTTATTTTTATATAAAAGAAAGCAATAAAAACTACACTAGGAAAGCAAGAAATCTAACCTAAGAAAACACACCAAAAATAAAAGAAAAGATAAAAAGAAAAATACCAAACCAAAATCTCCCCCAAGCCAAAATCAGACAATGTCCTCATTGGCTCGGAAACTAGCCCAACATAGCTAGTCCTCATCATCCTCGTCCATCGAGCCGAAGCCCGCACCTCCACTGCCACCTGCACCACCTGAACCAGAAGAGCTACCACCAAAATAATCAGCGTGAAAACTCCTCCCCGCCGGTCCCCCGAAAGGAATGTCCTACCCGTACCCAAAGAAGGAAGAATAGTCAGTGTAAATACCACGGGCAGTGGGATCCCTATCGTATCCCTGGGATGGAGGCTGAAACCAGTCAGGGTGAATAGCGTCGTCGGGAATGTTGCCCCGACGAGCATAATCATCGTACATAGGGTAGAGAGCTCTACCCTAGTTCCTCTCTAGATACCCTAACCTCTGGTCTAAGGAGCCTACCATCCTCCTAAGGTCAGTATGTGAATGCTCAATACGTCCTAGGGCCTGCCCTATACTCTGAAGATCCCAAACTGGGTCAGAGTCAACATGAGGGACGGAATGGGACATACGAGGTGGAGAGAAAGCCACCACGGGCTGAGGCTGGGGTGGTGGAACTGGTGGCGGTGGTGCCTGCCCTTTAGCGTTGGCAACTAAAGCATCGTAAGTGTAAGAAAGTTGCCCTGGGGGAAAGGCGGTCAAGTCTGGACTGGGTAGGGGAAAAATGGGCAAAGGTTGCTCGTTCCCACTCCGGATACACCAAAAGTGTGTCTGCTCACTATCCGGTCTAACCCACCCTACATCCTCAAAATACCTAGCAGTCATGTAGGTATCTGGTCCACAGTTAGTCAGCTGGTGGGGTCCGTCTACTAAAAAACCGGCCTTTTTCACCGCTATTCGAGTGATAAGGCCACCTAAACGAATAAGGGACTTGGAAGTGGTGCTGGCTATGGCATGCCTGCTCAAATGGTGAACTATAAACCTGCCTATGTTCAATTTCCCGAACCCGTACACATAATGTCCTTTGACAGCTAGTTCGTTAGTTTGAGCGTTACGAGGCTCGACCCTACCTAAAAAACACAAACCCGCAAATCTTTGCAAGATTTTTGGGACAGGGTGGTGAATAGGTTTGGTACTAGAATGCTGGGGGTCGAGGGCAGGTAAACCAGTCAAAGCATAATATAAGTCACCCATTTTATAGTCTGCATGCCACTGGTGAGATAATTCAGAATTTAATTCAAAAATTTTACAAAATTCAACAAAAGTTAAACTAATATTTCTATTATTTTAACCTGAAAAATAAATTAGGCACATTCCTACTACTAACAACATGAAAAGTGGACAGGAATTCACAGGTAAGTTCTCGGTATGTAGGATAGTGCATGTCAACGAATTTTCTCATGCCAATATCATTCAAAAATCGTTTAACAAAATCATACAAACCAAATGATTCTAAAGTAGGGCGGTGTAACCACTGAGAAGGAATTACCTCACGACCGACCAAATGCTCCAATCGTTCCTTTTGTTCTCGGCTAACGATCCGGATCGTCGGCCAATACGGGAGCTGCAAGTCTTGGTCGTACTCCTCCCTCGAACTGGAGCTCCTACCAAAAATGGACCTAGCCCTCTTTGATGCCATGTTCAAGAAATGGGTTGAAAATTTGTTGAATTAAAACTGAAAAATTTTTATGTGAAAGTGAAGAGGATGAAGAGAGGATCACAAATATGTAAAGAGTTTTGAATTTGGGTAAGAAAAGGAGGAGAAATCTTAGAGAGAAGGTAGAGAGAATTTGAGTTTTTAGAGAGAGAAAGTAATGGAAGAAAGAAGAAATGGAGAAAGAAAGAAGAAAAGAAGGAAGAAGAAGACGCGGATGTGCTCGCGCCCGGTCGGGCGATCTGGGTTATTCTAAAGTTAGTTCTCGCGCCCGTCCGCCCGATCGGGCGATCTAATTCACCCAACTTTCGCGCCCGGTCGGGCGAAACTTGCCCGGTCGGGCGATCTTAAGCTCCGAATTCGTCCAAGTCTCGCACCCGGTCGGGCGCCCTTCGCCCGATCGGGAGATCTGTAGGCCAAAAATTTCGTTCTTCTCGCGCCCGATCGGGCGGACAATTAAGTCCGTAAACGTCAAGTTTCGCGCCCGGTCGGGCGGAACTTCGCCCGATCGGGCCAAATTTCCTAATTTTAGAGCTTTGCTCTCGCGCCCGATCGGGCGAGCTTTGCCCGGTCGGGCCCGAGACTAAATCGGGGATTGTTAATTTTCTTCTTTTCTCCAAAAATTAGCTTACTCTTTTCCTTCAAGCCTGTATAAACACTCATAAAACTCATTAAATTCCCTGATCTCTCCTCTCATAAGAAAAAAATAAAGGAAAAACTACTCTAAAAAACATTAAAAATACGGGTTGCCTCCCGCAAAGCGCTGGTTTATCTAGGTCCTGCACGACCATCTTACCAAGTGCAATTTCTAGAACCCTTGGCCTAACGCTTGATCGGGTGGTTTCTCACCCGGTCTAGCGATGTTTAGGCTGCGATGCGGCTTCCTGACATAAACTGTGGGACGCCAAGTCGCCTTATCTGGTGGATCCTCCTTGACTTGGACTGGGGGATCTTCAATGCTTCGCACTAAAAATCCTTCTTTGATCGAGAATTGCTTCAAATTGTCATTGCATTCAACACTTGCAACTCGATCTGGCGGAACACTTACCGTAGGCTCGATTTGCACAACTTGCTCGATCGGTTCCACTTGTTCATCCTCGAAACCAAGACCAACATTGTAGAGTGCTCTTTCTATTGCATCGACTTCCTTCTGCCCTTTGTCTATCTCATCTGAAAAAGATGCAACACAAGATACCGCCTCTAAGGGATCTTTTTCAAGAGCTTGGGGCTTGTTAGAATAATTTACAACCATATTAACACTGAAACATTTCTCCTCAGTCATGGAGCTTTTAGGGGCATTATTCAGATTAAAAAAAACTTTATCATCCCCTACCGATAATGTTAGCTTACCACTTCTTACATCTATGACTGCTCCTGCAGTGTTAAGTATTGGTCTACCCAAAATAATTGGGGTTTGCATATCCTCATCCATATCAAGAACAACAAAATCTACAGGTATATAAAATTTACCTACTCTAACGGGGACATCCTCTAAAACACCTAAGGGGTATTTGAAAGTACGGTCGGCCATTTGTAGAGTTATATTGGTAGCTTTTAACTTACCCATATTCAACTTGGAGCACACAGATAATGGCATGACGCTAACACTAGCACCCAAATCACATAATGCATTATCAATCAAGAGATTGCCAATATGACAAGGGATAGAAAAACTACCCGGATCTTTTAATTTAGGTGGAGACTTATTTTAAAGTACGACACTACACTCTGTAGTGAAAGCTACTGTCTCTACCTCCCTAATAGACCTTTTTCTCGTCAATATTTCTTTCATAAATTTTGCATAAGAGGGGATTTGTGTTATCAATTCAGTAAAGGGAACTGTTACCTTCAAATCTTTTACCACCTCCAGGAACTTACCAAACTGCTTATCCAAGTTTGTCCTCAATTGACGATTGGGGAAAGGAAGTTTGATGATTGGCTTTGGAGCATTCTTATTCTTATCTGGAGTAGCCACCTTCTCTGGAGTTGTACCCTGCCATGAAGCATTAGATATGTTAGTATTATCCTTTAGCCCTGCAGGGCTATCAACTACATTGTTTGGTTTAATGGAATCAAGATTAGCATTATTTGGTAAAACAGGTTCATCAACTCTGGGCATAGAGGGCCCTTCATAGTTCGAACCACTCCTTAGAGTAATTGCAAATGCTTGATCCTTAGGCCTTGTAGGCTGTGCCGGCAAGGCTTCCTATTGGCGGGCTTGTAGAGTGGCAGAGAGTTGCGCAATTTGATTATCTAAAATTTTATTATGCGCTAAAATTTGATCAATTGTCGCATCTCTGCTCTCCATGTGCTTTTGCATATTGACCAACATTGCTCTTATTTCTGCCAGAGGAGGGTCGGAAGATGAGGAGGGTTGTTGTGGCTGGGTCTTCTAGCTAGCATTGGGATGATAATATTTCTGTTGTTGTTGCTGTGGCGCCTGTGGTTCTTGTGGTGGTGGATTTTGAACATTAGTGCTCCGGTAGGAAAGGTATGGATGATTCCAATACCCAGGATTGTAAGTGTTGGAGTATGGGTTATTCTGCCTATAAGCTTGGAAGGCATTAACTTGCTCCACGGAACTCCTGAAATCCTGCTCCCAATGACCTATAATACCACAATTTTCACAGAAAGCCTCATTAGAATTATTATAAATCGCAGAAACATTGGCTACATTAGCAATGCTCAGGTTATCTAATTTTTGGCAAATAGAGGTTAGTTGAGCTTGCAAAAAGGATACATAGTCGACACTATACTTCCCCTTGTTAGCAAATCCTCAGGGATTCCCATATTTGGGAATTGTTTATTGCATATCTTCAATAACCTGACCTGCATCATCAACATTAAGATTCATAAATCTCCCACTAGCTGCAGAGTCTAAAATTATTCTAGAGGAATTTCCAATGCCGTTATAAAAGGCTTGGATTAACTGCCATTGCGCTAAATTATTGTGAGGGCATTCTCTTTGTAAGTCCTTGAACCTCTCCCAAGCCTCATATAAAGACTCATCGGCTTCTTGGGCAAAGTTCTGAATCGCACTCCGTAGTACTGCTGTTCTCTCTGCAGGATAATACTTGTTATAGAAATTCAAAACAAGAGATTCCCAGTAAGTTATACCAAGTGTAATTCTATTTAAGCCATTAAACCACAATTTAGCTTTTCCAGTTAAAGAGAAGGGAAAGAGAATCTCCCTGATTTGGTCTTGAGTGACCCCGGCTTGCCTGATGGTGTTGCAATATTGACAATAGTCGGCAATGTGAAGATTCGGGTCTTCACCCTTGGCTCCACTGAATTGTTTCCTCTCTATCGTCGTTATAAATTGAGGTTTGATTTCGAATTGAACCCCATCAAGAGCCGGAGTAGGGGTGAGATGTGGAAAATTCGTAAGCTTTGGTTGTGAATAATCACTAAGCTTCTTTGGAGCCGTCATCTCTGATTCTGCGTCTGATGATGCCTCTAAATCGCTGGAATCAGTTGGAGGATCGCGGTGATTATTGTTATTATCACCAGAATCCGCCAGGATTTGCTTGTAAAAGTTTTTCTGTCTATGGAAGGAACGTTCGATCTCAGGATCGAATGGGATGTGACCTGATCTGGAACACCTGGGCATAAACAAAAACTAGAAGCAAATATGAGATTTGTCTCAGAGAACTAACGCTCTCTGAGACAAAAGAGAAATAATCTAGACTACAAAAACAATCAGAAATAAAAATAAAACCGTTTCCCCGGCAACGGCGCCAAATTTTGACAGGGTAAAGTCGTATCCCCTAATCAAAAATAATTCCTAAGTCCTCTAACTAAAGTAGATAGGGAAGTAGGGTCGATCTCCACAGGGAAACAAGTCTTTTTACTCCTAATTAATTATTATAATCTAAATTATCCAAGTAACCAATATTTATGTTTGAGTATGAAACTAAATTACAAAGAATTGGAATAGGGAGAAAACAATATATAAAAGGATCTAGGGCATAGGTTCACCAATAAATAATACTCCAGGGTAAAACATAGTAATCAATCATTGACATTGCATAAATAACACGATTAACAGGCTCTCGCAATTTATTAATCAACATAGATCAAACAGGCTCTCGAAATTTACTAGATCTAAGTTCTTATTGAAAGTAGCCTTTAATATCAAATTAACATCTGCTCGATTCATCAATTTAATATTGCTATACTTTTACAAGCCGCAATTGTAAAACATTAAAACAATTCAATAGGAAATTATCATGCAATATCAGTAATCAATAATAGTCAATCATCAATGTATCAATTAACCAGATTGTAAAGGGCTTTCGCTACGTATTACAATCACAGAATTAATCTACCGGTATTAAATCTCATCTCTCGAATCTCGACTTAACCATTTATAAATTAAACTGCCTATTGAAACTAGACCTAAACATCAATTCTCATATCTCGCATCTTGAATCAATATTGTCAAACTCATGCATAAAAGATAGGCCTAATCTAGTCACAGAGCATTAAATCAATCAATAGGAAATTAATCTAGCATTGATAATTAACAACAATAAATTACCCCTTCATATTATTTATTAGATCCCCATAAACCCTAGAAATTAAACTACTCACAAATCATCATGACTAACTAATCAAATAAATAAATAAAAGCATAATCAAGGAAGCAAATAAAATAACTGAAGTTAAAGGGGAAGAAATTGTTACCAAAAAGTAATCTGGAATTAAGAGTAGATTAAGAACAAAGGTTTAGAGAGAGAATTCTAAGAGAATAGTTAAGAGAGTAAAGAAAGAGTAAAGAGGAGAGAAAGAGAAGAAGAGGTAGTAATCCTAAAAACGTATTACGGAGGAGTATTTATACTCCGTACAAAAATCCTAAGCTAAAACAAATTAAAACAAAGCTAAGCGTCAACAAAAAAAACACGCGCCCGATCGGGCGAGGCACCGCCCGATCGGGCGCGCCTTTTTTTGTCTCTAATACTAATTTCGCGCCCGGCCGGGCGCACCACCAGGCGCCAGACTAAGCTTCTCCCGCCCGGCCGGGCGCGCCTCCGAGCGCCAGCCTTTTTGGTCGGGCGGCTCATTTGGGCCACTATTTGGACTTCTATTGGGCTCCAATTCTTCGGGCCAATCTGAGTTTCCTCTTTGGGTCTTGAATACTCGGTCCAAATGCCCCGGTATCACCTATACCGAGCCCTTAATCACTGGCTCGATGGCTCTAACCGGCCCTGGGCTATAAACTCTGGTCGTGCTTCTCCAATGTTCGTGATTGCTCCAAAATATCTCGGGAAAGTACTCAAAAAGAATAAATCCCTGCAAAAGTCAACCAAATCTACGAAAACACTAGAAAACACCAATTAGTAATAAAAGTGGCTCTAAAGAGCCAAAAACACTACTAATTATGACCAAGGGACGGGGGTAAAATACTATATAAAATAGACAGGGTAAAGTCGTATCCCCTAATAAAAAATAATTCCTAAATCCTCTAACTAAAGTAGATAGGGAAGTAGGGCCGATCTCCACAAGGAAACAAGTCTTTTTACTCCTAATTAATTATTATAATCTAAATTATCTAAGTAACCAATATTTATGTTTGAGTATGAAACTAAACTACAAATAATAGGAATAGGGAGAAAACAATGTATAAAAGGATCTAGGGCATAGGTTCACCAATAAATAATACTCTAGGGTAAAATATAGTAATCAATCATTGACATTTCATAAATAACATGATTAACAGGCTCTCGCAATTTATTAATCAACATAGATCTAACAGGCTCTCGCAATTTACTAGATCTAAGTTCTTGTCGAAAATAACCTTTAATATCAAATTAACATCTGCTCGATTCATCAATTTAATATTGCTATACTTTTACAAGCCGCAATTGTAAAACGTTAAAACAATTCAATAAGAAATTATCATGCAATACCAACAATCAATAATAGTCAATCATCAATGCATCAATTAACCAGATTGTAAAGGGCTTTCGGTACGTATTAAAATCACACAATTAATTTATCGGTATTAAATCTCATCTCTCGAATCTTGACTTAACCATTTCTAAATTAACTTGCCTATTGAAACTAGACCTAAACATTAATTCTCATCTCTCGATTCTTGAATCAATATTGTCAAACTCATGCATAAAAGATAGGCCTAATCTAGTCGCAGAGCATTAAATCAATCAATAGGAAATTAATCTAGCAATGATAATCAACAACAATAATTTACCCCTTCATATTATTTATTAGATCCCCATAAACCCTAGAAATTAAACTACTCACACATATTAAAAACTAAACAAATCAAAGCAATAAAATAAGACATGATTAAAGGAATAGAATAAATAACTAAGATTAAGAGAAGAGAAATCGTTACCAAAATAAATCTGGAATTAAAAGTAGAATTAAGAACAAAGGTTTAGAGAGAGAATTCTAAGAGAATAATTAAGAGAGTAAAGAAAAGTAAAGAGGAGAAGAAGAAGAGGAGAAGAAGTCGTAAAAACGTATTACGGAGGAGCATTTATACTCCGTACAAAAATCCTAAGCTAAAACAAATTAAAGCTACGTTAAACATCAACTAATAAAACACGCGCCCGATCGGGCGAGGCACCGCCCGATCGGGCGCGCCTTTTTTTGTCTCTAATAGCAATCTCGCGCCCGACCGGGCGCGTCACCGGGCGCCAGACTAAGCTTCTCCCGCCCGGCCGGGCGCGCCTCCGGGCGCCAGCCTTTTTGGCCGGGCGGCTCATTTGGGCCACTATTTGGACTTCGATTGGGCTCCAATTCTTCGGGCCAATCTGGGTTTCCTCTTTGGGTCTTGAATACTCGGTTCAAATGCCCCGGTATCACCTATACTGAGCCCTTAATCACTGGTTCGATGGCTCTAACCGGCCCTGGGCTATAAACTTTGGTCGTGCTTCTCCAATGTTCGTGATTGCTCCAAAGTATCTCGGGAAAATACTCCAAAAGCATAAATCCCTGCAAAAGTCAACCAAATCTACGAAAACACTAGAAAACACCAATTAGCAATAAAAGTGGCTCTAAAGAGCCAAAAACACTACTAATTATGACCAAGGGACGGGGGTAAAATAATATATAAAATAGACACATCAAACTCCCCCAAGCCAAACCTTTGCTTGTCCCTAAGCAAAGATCTCATCAATGAATCAATAAATATACTTCACCCCAAAATTAAAAATCAAGCACAAATGATCCAGGGTAAATCAAATAAACATGATTCAGAATCAACCAATCAAATCCCTCTAATTACCAATCTTCCCTAACAATTGTCAAACAGAACAAACCACAAGAGCATATAGAATTCAAGACTAGTGCTCACACACTCAACTCTCATTTTTGTGGCGAGTAAAAGATGTACTCGATCGCTCTCCATCCAACCCCTTTATGTGAACAATGCCCTCCCAACTCACACTCTCGCGTGTATAAAACAATGAACGCTCAAATCTACTAGTCGACTCGAAATATGTCAAATCATAACTTGCATTGATAAGCAACACTTTCACATTCATACAATTCTACGCACAAAGGTCAGAAGGTCTTTAAAGCTTGTAATGTAAGGCTAGGGTAAAGGGTAGGATAAATTTGGGAATAAGTGAGAGAAAAGCTATGCTTAAAGGAGCCATATCCTAATAAAACCCATGATCAAAATAAATAGTGATCATACATCTCCTACAAAACCAACTCTAACATCAACCAAATATACCCCAATCATAATAAATAAACCCAACTCTTACAATTCCACTCATAAGATATAATAATGGAGTAATAGAGTGAATAAACAAACTTTATTTTCAAAACTTGAATTTTTTTCCATTGAGGCTCTATTTTTGTTTCTTTTGATCAACCTCCAACTAGAACATTTGAACGTTTCTTCTATTGAAGTTCACTTAATTTTTCACATTTTTTTTCTTTGAACTTCTCTTTATTTTTCTCATAATATCATGCTTATTTTTTTTAAGAAAATATAACTCTCATACTCATCAAAAATAAACATGAATAACAACAAAACAACTTCTCAAATCCCACCCAAATTGTGCAAATAATAAGCACACTACAAACTCCCTCGCCTCAATCACTAATAGCTCCCCCAAGCCAAGCTTGGGACTAGTAACCAATGGGGCAAAATAGGCTTGTAATGTGGCTAATAAACAACAAAAATTCAAGGCAACAACATGGTAGCAAGAAGGGAACAAATGTTTCAATAATATCTGGAGGCTACCTAAAAGAACAAATGCCTTCGTCCTCCACAATGTGCATAATAATGAATCATATAAACATTACTTATAGTTGCAAACCAATACTCAAATTCATTGACATACCAGGAAATATGGAACTATCACACATTCCTTACCAAATCAACTAGTCAAGCACTATATTCACAAGTAGTTGAACAAAATTGACGCATGTTAAAGTTTCAGGGCAATCAAACATCAAATCATGATCAACTAATCCACAATGCCTATCATCAAATACCAGGAATCAAAACAATTTTCTCAAGTAAGGGGCACAGGGAAGCATAATTTATAATTCATTGGAACGTATTTTTGGATTTTTTTTTTATTTTTATGTATAAGAAAGCAATAAAAACTACACTAGAAAAGCAAGAAATCTAACCTAAGAAAACACACCAAAAATAAAAGAAAAGAGAAAAAGAAAAATACCAAACCAAAATCTCCCCCAAACCAAAATCAGACAATGTCCTCATTGGCTCGGAAACTAGCCCAGCATAGCTAGTCCTCATCATCCTCATCCATCGAGCCGAAGCCCGCACCTCCACTGCCACCTGCACCACCCGCACCAGAAGAGCTACCACCAAAATGATCAGCGTGAAAAGTCCCCCCCGCTGGTCCCCCGAAAGGAATGTCCTGCCCGTACCCAAAGAAGGAAGAATAGTCAGTGTAAATACCACGGGCAGTGGGATCCCTATCGTATCTCTAGGTTGGAGGCTGCCCCCTAGCGTTGGCAACTAAAGCATCGTAAGTGTAAGAAAGTTGCCCTGGGGGAAAGGCGGTCAAGTCTGGACTGGGTAGGGGAAAAATGGGCAAAGGTTGCTCGTTCCCAGTCCGGATACACCAAAAGTGTGTCTGCTCGCTATCCGGTCTAACCCACCCCACATCCTCAAAATACCTAGCAGTCATGTAGGTATCTGGTCCGCAGTTGGTCAGTTGGTGGGGTCCGTCTACTACAAAACCGGCCTTTTTCACCGCTATGCGAGTGATACGGCCTCCTAAACGGATAGGGGACTTGGAAGTGGTGCTGGCTGTGGCATGCCTACTCAAATGGTGAACTATAAACCTGCCTATGTTCAATTTCCCGAACCCGTACACATAATGTCCTATGACAGCTAGTTCGTTAGTTTGAGCGTTATGAGGCTCGGCCCTACCTAAAAAACACAAACCCGCAAATCTTTGCCAGATTTTTGGGACAGAGTGGTGAATAGGTTTGGCACTAGCATGCTGGGGGTCGGGGGCAGGTAAACCAGTCAAAGCATAATATAAGTCACCCATTTTATAGTCTGCATGCCACTGGTGAGATAATTCAGAATTTAATTCAAAAATTTTACAAAATTCAACAAAAGTTAAACTAATATTTCTATTATTTAACCTGAAAAATAAATTAGGCCCATTCCTACTACTAACAACATGAAAAGTGGACAGGAATTCACAGGTAAGTTCTCGGTATGTAGGATAGTGCATGTCAACGAATTTTCTCATGCCAATATCATTCAAAAATCATTTAACAAAATCATACAAACCAAATGATTCTAAGGTAGGGCGGTGTAACCACCGAGAAGGAATTACCTCACGACCGACCAAATGCTCTAGCCGTTCTTTTTGTTCCTGGCTCACAATCCGGATCGTCGGCCAATACGGGAGTTGCAAGTCCGGGTCGTATTCCTCCCTCGAACTGGAGCTCCTACCAAAAATGGATCTAGCCCTCTTTGAAGCCATGTTGAAGAAATGGGTTGAAAATTTGTTGAATTAAAACTGAAAAAAAAAAAAAATTATATGAAAGTGAAGAGGATGAAGAGAGGATCACAAATATGTAAAGAGTTTTGAATTTGGATTGGTAATGGAGGAGAAATCTTAGAGAGAAGTTAGAGAAAAATTGAGTTTTAGAGAGAGAAAGTAATGGAGGAAAGAAGAAATGGAGAAAGAAAGAAGAAAAAGGGAGAAGAAAATGACGCGGAACCACTCGTGCCCGGTCGGGCGATCTTTATTATTTAGAGGCTGGTTCTCGTGCCCGGTCGGGCGGCATTCGCCCGATCGGGCGAATTTTAGGCCAAAATTCTTTCCCTTCTCGCGCCCGGTCGGGAGAGGCTTGCCCGATCGGGCGGACGAATTAGTCTGTATACGATGAATTTCGCGCCCGGTCGGGAGCCTCTTGCCCGGTCGGGCGAAATTACTTTATTTTTGAACCTTGCTCTCACGCCCGGTCGGGCGAGCTTCGCACGATCGGGCTCGAGGCTAAATTGTCCAATCGATATTTTCTTCTTTTCTCCAAAATTTGGCTAACTCTTTCCTTCAAACCTGTACAAACACTCATAAAACTCATTAAATTCCCTCATCTATCCTCTCATAAGAAAAAAAAGAAAAGAAAAAAATAGTCTAAAAAGCATTAAAAATACGGGTTGCCTCCCGCAAAGCGCTGGTTTATCTAGGTCCCGCACGACCTTCTTACCAAGTAAAATTTCTAGGACCCTTGGCCTAACGCTTGATCGGGTGGTTCTCACCCGGTCTAGCGATGTTTAGGTTGTGATGCAGCTTCCTGACATAACCTGTAGGACGTCAAGTCGCCTTATCTGGTGGATCCTCCTTGACTTGGATTGGGAGATCTTCAATGCTACGCACTAAAAACCCTTCGTCGATCAAATGTTGCTTCAAATTGTCATTGCGTTCAACACTTGCAACTCGATCTGGCGGAACACTTACCGTAGGCTCGATTCACATAACTTGCTCGATCGGTTCCAGTTGTTCATCCTGGAAACCAAGACTAACATTGTAGAGTGCTCTTTCTATTGCATCGACTTCCTTCTACCATTTGTCTATCTCATCTGAAAAGGATGCAAAACAAGATACCGCCTCCAAGGGATCTTTTTCAAGAGCTTGGGGTTTGTTAGAATAATTTACAACCACATTAACACTAAAACATTTCTCCTCAGTCATGGAGCTTTTAGGGGCATTATTCAGATTAAAAAAAACTTTATCATCCCCTACTGATAGTGTTAGCTTACCACTTCTTACATCTATGACTGCTCCTGCAGTGTTAAGGAATGGTCTACCCAAAATAATTGGGGTTTGCATATCCTCAGCCATATCAAGAACAACAAAATCTACAGGTATATAAAATTTACCTACTCTAACGGGGACATCCTCTAAAACACCTAAGGGGTATTTGAAAGTACGGTCGGCCATTTATAGAGTTATATTGGTAGCTTTTAACTTACCCATATTCAACTTGGAGCACACAGATAATGGCATGACGCTAACACTAGCACCCAAATCACATAATGCATTATCAATCAAGAGATTGCCAATATGACAAGGGATAGAAAAACTACCCGGATCTTTTAATTTAGGTGGAGACTTATTTTGAAGTACGACACTACACTCTGCAGTGAAAGCTACTGTCTCTACCTCACTAATAGACCTTTTTCTCGTCAAAATTTCTTTCATAAATTTTGCATATAAGGGGATTTGTGTGATCAATTCAGTAAAGGGAACTGTTACCTTCAAATATTTAACCACCTCCAGGAACTTACCAAACTGCTTATCCAAGTTTGTCTTCAATTGACGATTAGGGAATGGAAGTTTGATGATTGGCTTTGGAGCATTCTTATTCTTGTCTGGAGTAGCCACCTTCTCTAGAGTTGTATCCTGCAATGTAGAATTAGATATGTTAGTATTATCCTTTAGCCCTGCAGGGCTATCAACTACATTGTTTGGTTTAATGGAATCAAGATTAGCATTATTTGGTAAAACAGGTTCATCAACTCTGGGCATAGAGGGCCCTTCATAGTTCGAACCACTCCTTAGAGTAATTGCAAATGCTTGATCCTTAGGCCTTGTAGGCTGTGCCGGCAAGGCTTCCTATTGGCGGGCTTGTAGAGTGGCAGAGAGTTGCGCAATTTGATTATCTAAAATTTTATTATGCGCTAAAATTTGATCAATTGTCGCATCTCTGCTCTCCATGTGCTTTTGCATATTGACCAACATTGCTCTTATTTCTGCCAGAGGAGGGTCGGAAGATGAGGAGGGTTGTTGTGGCTGGGTCTTCTCGCTAGCATTGGGATGATAATATTTCTGCTGTTGTTGCTGTGGCGCCTGTGGTTCTTGTGGTGGTGGATTTTGAACATTAGTGCTCCGGTAGGAAAGGTATGGATGATTCCAATACCCAGGATTGTAAGTGTTGGAGTATGGGTTATTCTGCCTATAAGCTTAGAAGGCATTAACTTGCTCCACGGAACTCCTGCAATCCTGCTCCCAATGACCTACAATACCACAATTTTCACAGAAAGCCTCATTAGAATTATTATTAATCGCAGAAATATTAGCTACATTAGCAGTGCTCAGGTTATCTAATTTTTGGAAAATAGAGGTTAATTGAGCTTGCAAAAAGGATACAGAGTCGACACTATGCTTCCCCTTGTTAGCAAATCCTCTAGGATCCCCATATTGGGAATTGTGTATCGCCATATCTTCAATAACCTGACCTGCATCATCAACATTAAGATACATAAATCTCCTACTAGCTGCAGATTCTAAAATTATTCTAGAGGAATTTCCAATGCCGTTATAAAAGGCTTGGATTAACTGCCATTGCGCTAAATTATGGTGAGGGCATTCTCTTTGTAAGTCCTTGAACCTCTCCCAAGCCTCATATAAAGACTCATCGGCTTCTTGGGCAAAGTTCTGAATCGCACTCCGTAGTACTGCTGTTTTCTCTGCAGGATAATACTTGTTATAGAAATTCAAAACAAGAGATTCCTAGTCAGTTATACCAAGTGTAATTCTATTTAAGCCATTAAACCACAATTTAGCTTTTCCAGTTAAAGAGAAGGGAAAGAGAATCTCCCTGATTTGGTCTTGAGTGACCCCGGCTTGCTTGATGGTGTTGCAATATTGACAATAGTCGGCAATGTGAAGATTCGGGTCTTCACCCTTGGCTCCACTGAATTGCTTCCTCTCTATTATCGTTATAAATTGAGGTTTGATTTCGAATTGAACCCCATCAAGAGCCGGAGTAGGGGTGAGATGTGGAAAATCCGTAAGCTTTGGTTGTGAATAATCACTAAGCTTCTTTGGAGCCGTCATCTCTGATTCTGCGTCTGATGATGCCTCTAAATCGCTGGAATCAGTTGGAGGGTCGCGGTGATTATTGTTATTATCACTAGAATCCGCCAGGATTTGCTTGTAGAAATTTTTCTGTCTATGGAAGGAACGTTCAATCTCGGGATCGAATGGGATGTAACCTGATCTGGAACACCTGGGCATAAACAAAAACTAGTAGCAAATATGAGATTTGTCTTAGAGGACTAACGCTCTCTGAGACAAAAGAGAAATAATCTAGACTACAAAAACAATCAGAAATAAAAATAAAACCGTTTCCCCGGCAACGGCGCCAAATTTTGACAGGGTAAAGTCGTATCCCCTAATCAAAAGTAAATACCTAAATCCTCTAACTAAAGTAGATAGGGAAGTAGGGTCGATCTCCACAGGGAAACAAGTCTTTATACTCCTAATTAATTATTATAATCTAAATTATCTAAGTAACCAATATTTATATTTGAGTATGAAACTAAACTACAAAGAATAGGAATAGGGAGAAAACAATATATAAAAGGATCTAGGGCATAGGTTCACCAATAAATAATACTCCAGGGTAAAACATAGTAATCAATCATTGACAATGCATAAATAACATGATTAACAGGCTCTCGCAATTTATTAATCAACATAGATCTAACAGGCTCTCGCAATTTACTAGATCTAAGTTCTTGTCGAAAATAGCCTTTAATATCAAATTAACATCTGCTCGATTCATCAATTTAATATTGCTATACTTTTACAAGCCGCAATTGTAAAACGTTAAAACAATTCAATAAGAAATTATCATGCAATACCAACAATCAATAATAGTCAATCATCAATGCATCAATTAACCAGATTGTAAAGGGCTTTCGGTACGTATTAAAATCACACAATTAATTTATCGGTATTAAATCTCATCTCTCGAATCTTGACTTAACCATTTCTAAATTAACTTGCCTATTGAAACTAGACCTAAACATTAATTCTCATCTCTCGATTCTTGAATCAATATTGTCAAACTCATGCATAAAAGATAGGCCTAATCTAGTCGCAGAGCATTAAATCAATCAATAGGAAATTAATCTAGCAATGATAATCAACAACAATAATTTACCCCTTCATATTATTTATTAGATCCCCATAAACCCTAGAAATTAAACTACTCACACATATTAAAAACTAAACAAATCAAAGCAATAAAATAAGACATGATTAAAGGAATAGAATAAATAACTAAGATTAAGAGAAGAGAAATCGTTACCAAAATAAATCTGGAATTAAAAGTAGAATTAAGAACAAAGGTTTAGAGAGAGAATTCTAAGAGAATAATTAAGAGAGTACAGAAAAGTAAAGAGGAGAAGAAGAAGAGGAGAAGAAGTCGTAAAAACGTATTACGGAGGAGTATTTATACTCCGTACAAAAATCCTAAGCTAAAACAAATTAAAGCTACGTTAAACATCAACTAATAAAACACGCGCCCGATCGGGCGCGCCTTTTTTTGTCTCTAATAGCAATCTCGCGCCCGGCCGGGAGCGTCACCGGGCGCCAGACTAAGCTTCTCCCGCCCGGCCGCGCCTCTGGGCGCCAGCCTTTTTGGCCGGGCGGCTCATTTGGGCCACTATTTGGACTTCGATTGAGCTCCAATTCTTCGGGCCAATCTGGGTTTCCTCTTTGGGTCTTGAATACTCGGTCCAAATGCCCCGGTATCACCTATACCGAGCCCTTAATCACCGGTTCGATGGCTCTAACCGGCCCTGGGGTTATAAACTTTGGTCGTGCTTCTCCAATGTTCGTGATTGCTCCAAAATATCTCGGGAAAATAATCCAAAAGCATAAATCCCTGCAAAAGTCAACCAAATCTACGAAAACACTAGAAAACACCAATTAGCAATAAAAGTGGCTCTAAAGAGCCAAAAACACTACTAATTATGACCAAGGGACGGGGGTAAAATAATATATAAAATAGACACATCACTGGCTTATGGTGGTGAGTCTCCCAACAAGAGTTTATGCATACATTGAGGCTCGAACACGAGACCTCACTTAAGCTTGGTCAAATTGCTTACCTCTTGAGCCAACTTTTGTTGGTTGCTCACAATTAGTTGTACCGAATTAAATATTATCTTTCCTCTTCAAAATATAATATTTTATAATAATAATACTTTGTACTACGTATAAAAAAAAAATAAAAGAAAAATCCAATTACCTACTGTTTGCTGATTAGGCGGCTAAAGAAACCAAAAACAAAAATATCACATAAATCTCAAAATTGATTAGGCTCTTTTTTTTTATTAGGCTCTTAAACCCCTTTCATTAAACGCCACTTTTATTAAAAAAAAATATACATAGAAAACCACAAAACTCCTATGAAAATCAGAAAAAAAAAAAAAAAACCAAACCTTTGTTTGCTGAAGATTTTAAACTATTCTGAATTTTGTACGATACCTAATTCTAAACCATTCGAACGAAATTGCATTTCAATCGAATGATCATTAATTGAAGGTTCGACGCAATCAAGATCAGTTCTTCGACAATATATCAATGTTAGATCTATTTTTCTCAAAAAAAAAAACCAAGGTTAGATCTATTTATTTTTCGTTTTTCTCAAAATTAGTGTCATAATATATGAATCAGTGGTGATTTTAATTGATTTTTCCATTCCGTATGTGGTAGAAATTGAATTAAGTTTGATTCTAGTTGCTATGCTTGAGTCGAATTTTTCCCCAATTTTGAATTTATTTTTGGAATTTTATGCTTTAATTTCAGATGGCCAAACTGAATTTTGTTCTTCAGTTTTCATAATTTCGTATGCCAACTTACCTGATTTCATATAATTAGTTCGATATTTGTGAAGATTAATTACTTTGATTATATTTTTTTGTATAATCTGTTCATTCTTTTGATAATTGTTTTTTTTTTTTTTTTTTTGAAGACTCTGATAAGTGCTTGCTTGTGCTACTACTTAGTTTATTTGGCTAAAAAATTGATGAAAACAATTTTATTATGAAAAAGATTCTATGTCAATCGATTATCAAATCATTCCTTAGACTTTATGGGTATTGATAAGTGCTTGCTTGTGCTACTACTTAGTTTATTTGGCTAAAAAATTGATGAAAACAATTTTATTATGAAAAAGATTCTATGTCAATCGATTATCAAATCATTCCTTAGACTTTATGGGTATTCATTCTATTATGCTCTAAGAAAATTAGTTTTATCTAAGTTTAATTTGTAAGTGAAGTAGATTTTGTTTCTTTCCACATAACAATTTAGGCCAAAGTTTTTATCGGATGACTTGTTGCTATGTCAAGTGTTTAGAAGGGAGGGGGAAGGTATGTAGCAGGGAAGGGGGCAGGGGGCAGTGTGCAAGAAAGGGGGAAGGTATGCAGCAAGGAGGGGGGTAGTGTGTAGGGAGACGAGCAGTTTGCAGATAGGGGAGTGGGGAAGTTTGCAAGCAGGGGAGGGGCGTGTAGGCAAGGATAGGTGTGCAGGGAAGAGGGCGGGCAGAGAGAGGAATAGTGTGTGCAACGAGGGGAGGGAGCAGTTGTGCAACAAGGGGAGGGGGTAGTTGTGTAATAAGGGATGAGGCAGTTTGCAGGATAGGAAGCAGTTAGCAGGAAGGTAATGAGGTAGTGTGCTAGCAGGGGGCAGGTGTGTAGGCAGGGAGAGGGAAGGTGTGCACTTAGGAGGGACATCTATTGAATTAAAGAAGACATTTTTGAAAGATGAAGATGCATTTGTTAACGAACTCAGCCGGATTGTTGATGTTTGCGACAAGGTGAGTACATTTGTAGCTTGAATTTCGTTATGATGTTTGTTTGTCTTGTAATTATGTGCTCTCAAGGTGTGTGATGAATGGCTTGAATGAACTTACTATCTGTTACTTTGGGTTGAATGGTTGTTTGTTACATGTCTACTAGTGAAGTATTTGTTACTTGGGAGTTGGGTTAGATGAGAGTTAATGTATATAGTGGTTATCTTTCTGATGTGACGGGAAATTCTGTTAGTTTTACATGTGTTATATTCAAAGAGGAAAAAGGTTCAATTTTAATTTATAGATCTGTCATTATATATCTTTCATCTTTTGTTCGTTTGTGAGTTTATTGTCTTGGTTTAATTCTTTAGCTTATATATAGAAATTTTGGCTGGTGTTCATTGGGTTTGTGTTCTTAGGATAGACATTCAACTGAGCCTTTTGAGAATGCTAGGCAATCTTTGAAGAGGATATGATTTCTTAGAGATATTGGGATAAACCTTCTGCTGGATAAGTTAGATTAAGTAGTGCTTTTTTCACCAACATTATTTAGGCTAATTTTGTGATTTTAGAGAGTTAGGAGAGAGATAGTACACAGCCGGCCATTGAATAAATTTTCATGGCTTCATGGTCTAGAAACTAGTTATGTGTACTCTGCCATTTGGTAAGGAAATAAACTAAAAGCGTGCCTACAGACAAGCAAATAAATTATGCTGGACCAAAAAAGATCTTGAGTCGGAAACCTTAGCCCTCAGCCTGACCCATCCAGCATGCACATGTGCTAGCCTAAGCTATCCAACTTTGGTCCATAAACTTACTTTGAGGTATAAGGGATATGTTATATGTTTATAATATGAATCCTTAGCATCTGTTATAATATGAATTATAACAAGTTTGTTGCTTAAAGTAGACATAGTTTAAGTTTACAACACGAGCATCTGTTTTATTGCTTATAGTTGTATTGTTTATTCAGTATAGATTAAGGAAGATGTTGAGACTTTGGGAGAATTTGTTATTCATTGATTCGAGAAGTTAATAGTGATGTTTACCTTAATATAGACGACGGTTTGGCATTCGTCAACTAGCTAGATGATGAACTGTGCTTTGTTGTGAGTAAGGTGTTTGTAGTAATTCACTTTTTTATGCCTTTTTAATTGTGATGGTTGGAATTCAGTTGTAAATAACTATATAATTGTTGCTAGGATTCTTAGTATCATGTCTGATAATTATCTTACTGTTATCACACGAAATTTATATGTTTTGTAAGTCTTTTTTAGAAAAAACATAAATTGCATAGCCCTTAAAAAGTTGGTTTCATTGTCTGAGAAGGACAAGTATTTCTTCAGACATTACACCCCTTAACGATCCAAGAGATCGTCAACTCCATAAGGTCTAGAACCAAATAAGGGTTCGGGGATGAAGGTACAAATCCAACCTAAAAGAGATTGAACCTGCCCTAATAATAGGCCTCTACTTTATTCAGATCGTATTTATGTGCACTTTCTAACTAACATGCAATCAATAGGATTAACCCTAAACTTGTTTATCTATGTTGGTTGAATATAATGCACAAATAAATCTATTATTGGCGATCACTTGAATTATAATCACATTAACCCTAAACAAGATTATTAAATATGCATAAAAGGTGTGATCAAGAAATAACAATAAATATATATCAAGCAACATAACAATAATCAAAATAATTATAATTATCAAAACAATAATCATCAGAATAACAATCATGTTAATCATAATAATAATAATTATAGCAATAATAAAATTATAATCATAATCAAAACAATTAAAAACAATCATAAATCATGTTAAAGCATAATAAAAATATCAAGATCCTAGGCATGATACTAACAAGATTAATAACAAACCCTAGCATGTCACTAAGCAATAAAAATCTAATCTTTAACCCTAACATGATACTAACAATCATAAATATTAGGAAGAGAATAAAAGGCATCGTAACAATCATATTTAAAATTACCCTAGACATGATACTAGGAATATCATAACAATTTAAACATGATTTCTACATCATAACATCAATAAAAACCATTAAAGTACTTACTTTGATGCCTCGTACCTCTTCTAATAACAAAATACACACGTTAGTAACTTCAAGGAAAATAATAAACAAACAATTAAATTAAATAATTGAAAGAGAGATTTGGGACCAAACCCTCAGAAATTAAACCTTTCACGTCTAGGGCGAAGACAACTTCGAATATGGCTAGGTGTTTCTAGATCTTGCGAATGCGGAATTTTGTATGTAAAAAAGCTAGTTTAGAAAAAGAGAAAGAAAGATGATGAATGATTAGAGAGAATGAGAGAATGAAAACTGGTTGTAGGTGAATGAAAACGGAGTTTTTACGACGTTATTTATAGAGAAAATCAGCCAAAAAGATAAAATTATTAAAACAGAGCATTGGCGCACGGAAAAACGAACCAGCGCCAACGCTGGCTGTTGGCGCCAGAAGCGCCAGGCGCTACAGCTGACTTTTGGCGCTGATTCCAGAATTCACGCGTTTTCTAAAATCAGATAAAAATTACCGTACATGAGGATAAAATCGTATTTTCCTCAAAAATGCTCTTTGATTTTAATTAAAACTTTGAAAAGTCAACAAAAGTCAATTTATCAATGCTAATTAAATTAGGAATGAAAAGAACCTTCTAGAAGAATCTAGAAGACTAAAACCATTCCTAGTTGCATTAGGAATGATAAATCATATTAGGCCCTCCCCGAGATCATTGGGCCGCATATAAGGCTCAAACCGGGCCCAGTTTAGTAAATTGGCCATAACTTCCTCAATATTCATCGGAATTGGCTTATAATATATCGTTGGACAGCTCTTGTCAAGCCTCATCCAACTACACTACTATTGGACCTATATCATGGACCAACCAAACTGGATTGGCTGTTTTCTTAAAATAAGTTTTCAAAAACAGAGAGAAGAGAAAAGAAATTAAAACTATCCGCAACACTAGACTTTCCACACTTTCACTTCATTCGATTATGATTTGACGTGAAAGGTACTCATCACTGGGTTTGGTTTTGGGGAGACAAATGGGTGTCTACAAAAGCCCCCACTTTGACTGAGTTTGGAGAAACGCGAGTTTCGAAAACAAAAGTCAAAGTATTGATAGGGACGGAGAATGATTCAGAACGTTCTGCGATCCTAAACCACTCTTGTAACGCCGATACTTGCAAACTAGCGTTAGTTAAACAGATAAAAGATTTAAGAAACGCGTATCTTGCACCGTCGAGCACACGTCTCTGAAGGTAACTGATTGTTGCCGCTTTACTGTTGTTTTGATGACCTCCTGCAAGCTAGAGAATGCCATCCCGCTTGAAAACCGCTACCCTTGTAACTGCTTCCAATATAGAAGACTGCTTCGCTTGAAACAATCCTCTCCGCTTTAATAATATTCCACGTCTAAGGGAATACTATCGAAGGTTGCTTCGCTTGAGACAATCTTCATCCACATTGATAATATTCCACATCCAAGGGAATACTATCGAAGATAATTTCGCTTGAAATCACCCTCATCCGCATTTGATAATCCACGTCCAAGGGAATACTATCAAAGATTGCCTTGCTTGAAACAATCTTCTTCCGCTTTATGACCATCTTCCACGTCTAAGGGAACATGGTCGAAGACAACTTCGCTTGAAATTACCTTCAGTTGTTTGTGACAACTCTCCGTAAGCTAGGGAACGCTGTCGAAGATATCCTCGCATGAAGCTATCCTCATTTGTTGCGATAATATTCCGAGGAAAATTACCGAAGACCCACACTTGTCGATCTTTAAAAGCTCGCTTGAACTTTGCTTCCGCTATGCCTGTACGTCGGCGCTTTTGTTGCTTTGAACCTGTACGTCGGTGCCTTTTGCGAAATGAATGAACCAATATGTCGGCGTCTTTTGAATGAACCAATATGTCGGTGCCTTTTGTTAATGAGCCAATGCTTAGGCGCTTTAAGCTAAGTGAGACGATCTTTCATCAAGTCGATCACTTAGTGCAAATCAAGCCGATTACTAAAAATTGTGTCAAATTGCTTAGAGGGGCTAACTGGCGTACCAAGGAACCCAAAATATGTTGCAAGGAGGTAGAACAACCTCACTGAGAAGCTGAGTGTTCTGGCGCCGCTGAAAAACCATCAGCGCCACAAATTTGACTTTAGCGCCAAACGCTAGGATTGGCGCCAAGCGCCAAGCCTGATTTTTGACGCCAAAGCCTAGAGCGTGGTGCCAGCATGGGGTCTTCCTTAAATACCCCTTTCTTCATTTTTGCTATTTTGCTTCGCCGTGTTTGCTCGAAAAAGCTGCAGAACTTCAATTGCTCGGTTCTTACTCGTTTCTCAATCGAATTCACTCAAATTTGTTGCAAAGTAAAGCCCTTTTCATCGATTTTCCCGACCTATGTAATTTTTCTTCAAACCCACATCGGTTTTTATGAATTTTTGACATGTTTATTCACGATTTTCATGTAAATTCGAATTTTATAATGCTTAATTCGCTTTGTTTATCAATTTTTATGCCATGAAATTGCTTGATTATTTTTATATATTGCCTTGGGAGTAATTTGAGACTTGTTTGACTCAATTTGGTGAAGAAATGAGCAATTTGCCATTGTTGGACCTCTTAAGGTCGTGAAGAACAATGTGACCCGTTCTTGATGTTTTTTGCTAGCAATTCTTGTCCAATTTGTCACAATAATTACTATAGTATTGCAAGAAATTGTTTGATTGCTTGAAAAATGCCGTATATGCTCAATTTGAATTTGTGCTCTGTTTTAGTACTACGTACTCTGTTTTTTGCGAACATAGTATCATGCGGCTAGGCGAACCTTAGATACTATAGAACCTTGATTCATGATGATTCTGCACAATGTAGCATGGCTAGACAGTGAGGCTCCGGTTCACGGTCCCGAAACACTCGACGGGAGCATGAGCCCGTAGAGGACGACGCTACACCATCTACTTCGCTTGGTCGACTCCCCGAGTGGGATGAGCGGACCCTGTTCTTTGCCCCCGTCCACCACATTTCTGAGAGGGTGAGACGGGGCATCATGGTCGGAAGGACGCGCTATCACGGTTCCGGTTGTGATGGCCTGGGCGATTTGTACAAGATGTACATCGCCAGGGATCTTGAGACGAGACTCCTATGGGAGTCTTGCGGACTGGCTACCTTGTTTAAGACCTCCGAGGCGATGGTTGCCCAGCGGGGGTCACCAGGAGTGCGTGCTTTGGTGGAGTTCTTCTGGGACACCACCAACACTTTCCACTTCCCCTAGGGTGAGATGATGGTCACTCCTACAGACTTCAGTCTCATCACGGGACTGGAATTCAGCTCTGTGCCACTGCCGTTCGACAGTGGAATTGACGTCTTTTCTCCCGAGGTCGAGGAGCTGTTGGGGCCGATCACTATTCTGGCCCGAGCTGAGGTCGAGTCGTCTCAGTTCAGTGCCGGGGGATTCACCGCTCGACGCTGGCAGCGTCTTTTGATGACGATGAGACCACCCGAGAGTAGCGGGTGCGCATCTTTGCACTGATGTTGTTGTCAGGGACGTTCTCCCCTGACAAGGGTAGTAGGGCGTTGCTTTACTACCTTCCTGCTGTCCGCGATCTACACCGGATCGGGACTTATGACTGGGCCAGCTTGGCCTACGCTGACTTCATTCGTGCATTGAGGGACTCGTGTCGACACCGGTCTTTTGGGACGAATGTTGCTTTGTCCGCCTTTTGGAGAGTCGTAGAGGTAAACATTATTCCCTATAAAGTTTAGCTCTAAATTTTAGTTAGCACTTGCTTATAATTTTAACTCCTTGTAGATCTGGTTCTACGAATACTTCCCCTCTGCTGCGCCGGCGAGACCGTCGCCGCGCGGATTTCCAGTGACTGCTCCTTGGGGCGGCCGCTGTGTGGAGGTGTCCACTACATATGTCCTAGACTGGATCATCGCGGTACGATTTTTTATTTATTTGCCTTTTTACGACGCTTTAGGTAGACTCTCGCCTAATTGATGCTCTTTGCAGGGGCCTGAGGTGGTGTACCGGCCGTGGGTCGGCTTGATAGTTCCTGGGTTAGCCGCACAGTACTCTGCTGAGTGTCGCTATTTCCTGGGGAATTTTGGAGCAATCGCGTACTTGGGAGAGAGGGTTGCTAGACAACATTTGTAGACACCAATTTGTGTCTCCCCAAAACCAAACCTAGTGATGAGTACCTTTCACGTCGAATCATAATCGAATGAAACGAAAGTGTGGAAAGGTCTAGTGTTGCGGAAAGTTTTATTTCTTTTCTCTTCTCCCTGTTTTGGAAAACTTTATTTTAAGAAAACAGCCAATCCAGTTTGGTTGGTCCATGATATGGGTCCAATAGTGGTGTAGTTGGATGGGGCTTGCAAAGACCTTTCCAACGATATATTATAAGCCCAATTCCGATGAATATTGAGGAAGTTATGACCAATTTACTAAACTGAGCCCGGTTTGAGCTTTATGTACGGCCCAATGATCTAGGGGAGGGCCTAATGTGATTTATCATTCCTAATGCAATTAGGAATGGTTTTAGTCTTCTAGAATCTTCTAGAAGGTTCTTTTCATTCCTAATTCAATTAGCATTGATAAGTTGACTTTGTTGACTTTTCAGAGTTTTAATCAAGATCAAATAGCATTTTTCGAAGAAATTATATTATTTTATCTTCCAGTACGGGAAATTTATCAGATTTTCGAAAACGCGTTGAAATCCAGTTTGGCGTCCAACCCCAGGCCTCGGCGCCTGGAACCAGGCTTGGCGCCAGGCGCTAGCCATTGGCGCCAGCTAGCCAGAGTTGGCGCCAATCCTGTTTTGCGATCGTCGGACTCTGTTTTGTTAAATTATCTTTTTTGGCTGATTTTCTCTATAAATATCGTATTAAAACTCCGTTTTCGATAACAAGATTTCATCAATTCTTATTCTTTCAAATTCTCACCAACTTTCATCAAGATTTTCTTGATTTTTCTCCCTCTCTTTTTCTAAACTAATCTTTCACATACAATAATTCCGCATTCGCAAGATCTAGAAACACCTAGCCATATTCGAATTTGCCTTCGCCCTAGACGTGAAAGGTTTAACTTCTGAGGGTTTGGTCCCAAATCTCTCTTTCAATTATTTAATTTAATTGTTTTGTTTATTATTTCCTTGAAGTTACTAACGTGTGTATTTTGTTATTAGAAAGAGGTACGAAGCATCAAAGTAAGTGCTTTAATTGATTTATTGATATTATGATGTAGAAATCATGTTTATATTGTTATTATGATATTCCTAGTATCATGTGTAGGTTAATTTTAATATTAAATATGATTGCTATGATGCCTTTTATTCTCTTCCTAATATTTACTCGTGTTAGTATCATGTTAGGGTTAAAGATTTGATTTTTAATGCTTAGTGACATGCTAGGGTTTGTTATTAATCTTGTTAGTATCATGCCTAGGATCTTGCTATTTTTATTATGCTTTAATATTAACATGAACATGATTATGATTATAATTGTTATAATTTATTATTATTTTGATGATGATTATTTTATTTATGATTATTATTATTATTATTATTATTATTATTATTATTATGATATGATTATTATTATTCTTCATGATTATTATTGATTATGTTGCTTGATACATTATTTATTCTTTATTGCTTGATCACACCTTTGATGCATGTTTAAAGGGAATTGGTACTTGTAATCACGCTTAATAAGATATTAATAATCTTGTTTAGGGTTAATATGATTATAATTCAAGTGATCGCCAATAATAGTTTATTTGTGCATTAATATTCAACCAACATAGATTAAACAGGTTTAGGGTTAACCTATTGATTGTATGTTAGTCAGAAAGCGCACATGAATACGATCAGAATAAAGTAGAGGCCTATTATTACGGCATATTCAATCTCTTTTAGGTTGGATTTGTACCTTCATCCCCGAACCCTTATTTGGTTCATGACCTTATGGAGTTGACGATCTTTTGGATCGTTAAGGGGTGTAACCTTCACCTCGTGAACGGTTTACAAGTTCCTTAAAAACTTGTTGGCGACTCTTTTGCTCTATCTTCTTCCCTTTTGGACGCCACCGTACTTTAGTGTATGATCACAGTGGGGTTCAAGCTAGTGGGATTTTAAAGGCTTGAAATTATTCCCTACAGTTTTTTGGCGACTCCATTGGGGAGGATTTCTATTTTAATTCCTGAATTTGTTTTGGCAATGATCTAGAATGAGTGGATGAGACTCGAAAAGTCTAAGTATTTCATGTGTGTAATTTTGATTAACATTATTGTCATATGCATAAAAAAGATCTCATTGGAAAGACCATCCGTAATGAGTTAAAAACATAGGATTTTACACGTAGGAAATTTGAGGAATATCTTTCACAACTAGGACTGAAATAACACCGCGCGAAATTGGAAGATTTTATCGAGCACAGAAAGCTGCTGAGGCATGTGGGAAGTAGCGTCAGGGGCCAGAGCTTGGCGCCACACTTTTAGCCGTAGTGCTAGACGCCAGTATTGGCGCCAGGTGCTACAGTTAAAAGTTGGCACCAGTCTCTGTTTGCTGGCGCCAATTTCCCCCAATACCGAGCCAGAAATATGCGTTCTAATTTCGACCGGTTTTTCGTATTGTTTGCTCGATCCTACTTCCTGATTGAATTTTTTCTCACTTTTCTGAAACCCATATGTGTTCTGCATATGGACATAACCCTCAGGGAATTCATGCTCCATCTACCCGATTGAACGCTCCTGGCAACAAAGGGTACATCCGAGATGTTGAATTCACCAAACCATGGAAGCGAGTTTTTTCTAAAACTCGTGGTGTCCCATCCACTTGCGCCAACCCTTCACGGTTAGGCTTCCGCGCGGTGCATCCGGACAATTAACCATGGAGCCTCTATTGACTAAAGCATATCCCGAACTTTAGAGAACTAGAGCCATGGTTAGGTTGCAAACTCATTGCATCATGTTGTGCCTACTTGACTAATTGTGCATTATTTGTTGTGCATATATATTCTATGTTTCTCTTAACCATTTGTTGATTTGTGTTGAGACTAAAATTAATGACTTAAAGAACTTTGCCTATTTAATTAATTAATTAATTTGAGTCAATAAAGTTTTTTTTAATCGGAATTGACCTAGTACGACTTTAGGCATACCCCAGTTGACTAATAATACCAAAAACAGTCCCAGACCGAAGATCCAATATTGGCGCCGAAGTCTGAGTTGTAGCGCCACATTATAGTGTGTAGCGCCAAACATTTACTAAATTGTCTGGAGCCAACTACCATAGTGCGACGCCAGTCCTGTCGCTTGGCCGACAGTTCGGATTATTAGTCGTGTTATCACCTAAGGTCTAACTAACCAGTTTGCTAATTAATTTGGTTAATTTCCGCTGTCAATAACATCTTGTCGAGTCATTAATCGAGTCTTGGTCACATAGTCTAGCCACATGGTCATGATACGAGTCTTAATGCACCATTTACACTCACTAGTCTTAGCACACACTTCGAGTATGCATCACCATGACCATGTCTTAGGTTCATGCACAAGTCAGTCTTTTCCGTCATTTGAGTTGGGGGGTACATTCTATTCCTAATTCTTCATATCCCTCCATCTAAATCTTCTTTCACATTCTATTCCAATTTTTCTTCACTTCCTCCATCAATTGCATGTTGAATAAAGTTAGAGTCAAATAATTAATAATGAATATCCCCAAATTCCTTTCCCAAAGTACTTGGTCGAGGAGAGAAGGGCGATTAATCAAGGACAACCTCTTTATTCAGGTCTCACTTTTTGATAAACCAATTTGTCAAAAGAGGAAGGCCAAGAAGATAATGGCAACTCAAGAAGAAGTCAATGATCTTAAGAACCAACTGGCTACCGTGACTGAAACACTGAAGCTTCTCGCACTCAAGGTTGATGATCCCGTGAGGCAACAACAGATGAACCTCATGCAAGAAAGTCTAAGCAAGCTATCTACATGACTATAAATTTCAGGGCATGAGTTCGCAAGGGGTCTCGCTGGACAAGGAACTTCTTCCACATAAGTTCAACGCCACTGACATCCCAAAATTCAAGGCAACAGATAACCCTTACTTCCATCTAAGAGCTTTTGAAACTATAATGAGCATTAAAGGTATCGATAAGAAGGTTTTCCCCTCTCTGTTCCCACTATCTCTCGAGACCGTTTGTCAACAATGGTTCTTTTCTCTCGAGAAAGAAAAAACCTCTTCTTGGGAGTCGATAACAAACGCTTTCATAAATAGATATAAGTGAAACATCCAAGACGAAACAGACTATAGACAACTTGAGATGTTAAAACAAAAGGAAAACGAAGGGTTCACTTCTTTCTTCACTAAATGGAGGGAAACTTCTGCTAATATGGTCAAGGCTCCTACCGAAAAAGAATCTGTGAGGATGTTTATCAAGAATCTCCAAGGGAAGTATTCAAAGCACTTAAAGTACCAACACAACTTGAATACTTTCAAAGCTGTCTATAATATAGGCATTGACATTGAAGATGACCTTCTGAAAGATAATAGTGCGAGAGGAAAGAAGAGCGACCATCCTTCTTCTTCCTCTCCTATTGATGAGGTACATGCTACAAACACCTCTAAACCACGAATCCAAAGATCAAAAAGGGTGTTCACTCCACTTGGTATAAGTTATGAAACGGCTTTCGAGAAGCTACATCACAAAGGACTAGTCATGCCCATAGGGCCCATCAAAGATCCGGTTCCAGAAGCCAGGCCACCTAAATGGGATCCTAATAAGCACTGCAAATATCATCGAGGAAAGGGTCACGACACTGAAGAGTGTTGGAAACTCAAAGAAGCTATTCAAGATCTGATCGATAACAATGAAACTTCCGAGATTCTAGCCATCGAAGATGACCAAGCATCCTTTGATCCATCACTTCTTATCACACCTGTAGGAGAGCCCGTGGTCGAGACGGCTTATATGACCTCTCTCGATGAAGTGGCCATAATTGAGGAGGATGAAAGTCTTTTCTTAGATAATACCAAGGAAGACTCGTCAAGTCTAAAAGAGGAAATTCGAAAACTGCAAGATGTCATTGCCATGCTCTTGAATGTGGTAGAAGGATTAGCAAATCGGGTGATGGCCATTGAACAAAATTCTCGCCAAGAGTTTAATGAAGAACTCAATGCTCCTAAGCCACAAGAAAAACGGACCATTGTAGAATACACACCAATAGGAATGACTTACAATGAAGCTTTTGACTGTCTTCACGATCAAGGTCTTATCCACCCCATTGGTCCCAGTCAAGACCCTCCACCTGAAAAACAGTTTCCCAATTGGGATCCAAATTCTTATTGTCGATACCATAGAGGTCGTGGTCACACCACCGAAGTATGTCTCGCCCTCAAAGATCGTGTTCAAGATCTCATTGATTCAAATCTCCTTCATGTTCCTCCACGCGACAAGAAGGCGAAGATTAGTAACAATAGTATCAGTGGCTGTAAAGGGAAGAAGAACGACTATCCTTCTTCTTCCTAAAACACCTACTCTAGTAATAGTGTTGGTACTTTCGACCTTAGTGAGATCCTAGCCATGGGTAATCGAAAGCAACCGAAATTGGAATTTACCCCTATTGGAATTAGCTACAATGATGCTTTCGATCGACTCCATGCCAAGGGAATCATTACTCCCATAGGACCTATTAAAGATCCCCCACTTAAGAAAAGATTGCCTAGTTGGAATCTAGACGAACACTACAAGTACCACCAAGGTAGGGGTCATAATACTGAGAGCTGTTGGAAGCTAAAGGAGGTTATCCAACATTTGATTGATAATAACAAGCTCCCCATACCTCCAGTTAACAAGAAGAACGAGTGATGATAAAGGAAACAACACAAGACAAGAGGCGAGCTTCAACGACAAGATTTCATGACCTCTTTTTCTATTTCTTTTTCATTTTTTCCTTTCCCCAATAAGTCTAGCATAGGCACCTTTTCTTTTTCTTTAGATTATTTTTGTAGTTTTTCTTTTCTTTTCCCTTTTTAATAAAATGAGAATTTATTTCCTTACATATGATCATTTCATTACATTGCATTCAAAAAAAAAAAAAACATGTCGAATTAAGCACAAGGTATACTAATGATTTGAGGCACCCCTTGTAGCCACATCATATCTCCTTTCGCCCTTCAATTATACAATCCTTTCTTCATAAACCACTTTGAGCCTCGGCTAACGATAGGCCCTTCTTTTTTCAACCTGCATCTACCTAACCTTGGGATGGGATGGCATGCAACTTATGCAATTCTAAAGAAAGCTTGAGCAAATTCAAAAGAAAGCAATAGCAAAAAATAAGCAATAATAAAAAACGAAAACAAGTGTACAAAAGGGTAAGTGTTCCAATGTCTTTGATACGAAAGTATCTTCGATAAGAACATGTCTCAGATTGCGTCTCTTATCGAGTGCTCGGTACCGTGCCTGAGAAACATGAATGCCAAGTGAGTGGTAGACCGCATGATCGGGATTGCCCACACTTATAAAAATAAAATAAATGCTAAAGCAAAAAGAGCTAAAAAAGAGTAGAAACTCAAGCATAAAATTATAAAGATTCAAAAGCGAGGTTGCACACCTTGGGGGCTTATCTAGGGTCTTGAGCCTTTATCCCCTTCTTCTTCAAAACTTTAGCCTAACCACGTTACAACCCTTAAAAAGACCTTTTTTGAGGTATACACACTTGTGCGAGGTTCGGCTAGAGCTACGTTCGGCCTGATTCCTAACGGATACGTAGGCAACCTCACATCGAGGTGCGGCCGTAATAAACATGCATTCATATTCACATTCACACACTTGCACCATGATCATATCAAGGGATCTCCAATGTTCATTCCTATTCACTTAGAGCTAGACTTGGGGGCTTGATTTCTACATCGTTAGCTTACCTAGCCTAAGAGTCACCGTCATTTGACTCTTTTAACAAGTAATATCTTTCCACACACTTAGCCCTTGCGGCCTAACTTTAGTGTCACTTTCACACACCGCACAGATACATGACCAAATACTTCCCTTAGGAACCCTTTGTCATGAAATCTTAACACAACGTTGAAGCATGCTTTGTCATATCAACATCACTCATCAACCATAATTGTCATTACATAGAAGTATGAAGTGCTTAGCCTCCGTGCCTAAGTTACCCAAATATTTTCATTATGGAGTCAACAGTTGAGATAGCCTAGGATGAATTAATCCTTCCACCTTGAGAGATAGTATCAAATGACATTTGACTAAGCTCGTTCAACATGCATTCGAAAGCTTCTTTCTTTTTTGCGTCTTTTTTTTTTCGGGAGAAAGTCGGTACCCTCCTCCACAAAAATGACGGAAAATTTTTGAATTTTTGCTTTTTTGCATTTTTCGAGTCGCACAATCACATTACAATGCACACACGGGTCACGAGTCACATGTGTCATGTTACTTCGAGTCGAGTTAACCTCGAGTCAGTCAAACATATCGAGTCAAGTTTATACCTTGAGTCGTGTCAAGTCGATGAGTCAAGCTACATTAAGCCTTAGGTCAACCCTAAGATAATTAAAGAAATTGGCAAAGTTCTATAGTAAAAAATAAATACAGGTGCAGCAGAACAGGGAAGACCCTACTCCAGCGCCTGGCGCCAGAAATATTTCAGCAACGACAGAGCTCGAAGCCAGAAAGGTGATTTCGACTTCATACAACAATTTTGGGTTCCTTGGTGCGCCAATTAGCCCCTATAAGCAATTTGACATGATTAAGTAGGCAGTTTGATTACAATCACAATAAAGTGGTCTACCTGATGAAAGATCGTCTCGCTTAGCTTAAAGCACCTAAGATATGGCTCATTACGGAAACACCGACATACTGGTTTTAGTGAAAGCAAAGTTCAGGCGAGCTTTAGAGATCGACAAACGTTGGTCTTCGAAAATTTTTCTTCAGAACATTATCGCAACAAACATTCAAGCACCGAAGCTCTATTGTTCAGAGACGCGTGAACATTTCCATCAGAAGCTCTTTTGCTCCAGAGACGCGTGGGCATATCAACCAAAGCTCTTTGTTCAGAGACGCGTGAACATTTCTTTCAAGCTCTATTGTTCAGAGACGCGTGGACATATCATCAAAGCTCTTTGCTCCAGAGACGCGTGGGCATATTATTCAAGCTCTTTTGTTCAGAGACGCGTGGACATTTCAATTGAACTCTTTGTTCAGAGGCGCCTGAACATATCAAAAGAAAGCTCTTTGTTCAGAGACGAGTGAACACCGAAACAGCAAGGTGGCGTTCCCTAGATTGTGGAGAGTTGTCACAAACAACTGAGGATTGTTTCAACAGAAGCAATCTTCGATAGTGTTCCCTTGGACGTTGAATATTATCATTACGGAGGAGGATAGTTTCAGGCGAAGCAATCTTTTATATTTGGAAGCAGTTATAGGCGTAGCGGTTTTCAAGCGGGATGTCATTCTCTAGCTTGCAGGAGGTCATCAAAACAGTAAAGCGGCAGCAAATCGGTTACTTTCAGAGACGTGTGCTCGACGGTGCAAGATACGCGTTTCTTAACTTTTATCTGTTTAACTAATGCTAGTTTTGCATGTATCGGCGTTACAAGAGTGATTTAGGATCGCAGAACGTTCTGAATCATTCTCCGTCCCAATCGCTACTTTGACTTTTGTTTTCGAAACTTGCGTTTCTCCAAACTCAGTCAAAGTGGGGGCTTCTGTAGACACCCATTTGTGTCTCCCCAAAACCAAACCTAGTGATGAGTACCTTCCACGTCGAATCATAATCAAATGAAACGAAAGTGTGGAAAGGTCTAGTGTTGCGGGCTTCTGTAGACACCCATTTTATTTCTTTTCTCTTCTCCTTGTTTTGGAAAACTTTATTTTAAGAAAACATCCAATCTAGTTTGGTTGGTCCATGATATGGGTCCAATAGTGGTGTAGTTGGATGGGGCTTGCAAAGACCTTTCCAACGATATATTACAAGCCCAATTCCGATGAATATTGAGGAAGTTATGGCCAATTTATTAAACTGGGCCCGGTTTGAGCTTTATGTACGGCCCAATGATCTAGGGGAGGGCCTAATGTGATTTATCATTCCTAATGCAATTAGGAATGGTTTTAGTCTTCTAGAATCTTCTAGAAGGTTCTTTTTATTCCTAATTCAATTAGCATTGATAAGTTGACTTTGTTGACTTTTCAGAGTTTTAATCAAGATCAAATAGCATTTTTCGAAGAAATTATATTATTTTATCTTCCAGTACGGGAAATTTATCAGATTTTCGAAAACGCGTTGAAATCCAGTTTGGCGTCCAACCCCAGGCCTCGGCGCCTGGAACCAGGCTTGGCGCCAGGCGCTAGCCATTGGCGCCTAGCGCTAGCCACTGGTGCCTGGCGCCAGCTAGCCAGAGTTGGCGCCAATCCTGTTTTGCGATCGTCGGACTCTGTTTTGTTAAATTATCTTTTTTGGCTGATTTTCTCTATAAATATCGTATTAAAACTCCGTTTTCGATAACAAGATTTCATCAATTCTTATTCTTTCAAATTCTCACCAACTTTCATCAAGATTTTCTTGATTTTTCTCCCTCTCTTTTTCTAAACTAATCTTTCACATACAATAATTCCGCATTCGCAAGATCTAGAAACACCTAGCCATATTCGAAGTTGCCTTCGCCCTAGACGTGAAAGGTTTAACTTCTGAGGGTTTGGTCCCAAATCTCTCTTTCAATTATTTAATTTAATTGTTTTGTTTATTATTTCCTTGAAGTTACTAACGTGTGTATTTTGTTATTAGAAAGAGGTACGAAGCATCAAAGTAAGTGCTTTAATTGATTTATTGATATTATGATGTAGAAATCATGTTTATATTGTTATTATGATATTCCTAGTATCATGTGTAGGTTAATTTTAATATTAAATATGATTGCTATGATGCCTTTTATTCTCTTCCTAATATTTACTCGTGTTAGTATCATGTTAGGGTTAAAGATTTGATTTTTAATGCTTAGTGACATGTTAGGGTTTGTTATTAATCTTGTTAGTATCATGCCTAGGATCTTGCTATTTTTATTATGCTTTAATATTAACATGAACATGATTATGATTATAATTGTTATAATTTATTATTATTTTGATGATGATTATTTTATTTATGATTATTATTATTATTATTATTATTATTATTATTATTATGATATGATTATTATTATTCTTCATGATTATTATTGATTATGTTGCTTGATACATTATTTATTCTTTATTGCTTGATCACACCTTTGATGCATGTTTAAAGGGAATTGGTACTTGTAATCACGCTTAATAAGATATTAATAATCTTGTTTAGGGTTAATATGATTGTAATTCAAGTGATCGCCAATAATAGTTTATTTGTGCATTAATATTCAACCAACATAGATTAAACAGGTTTAGGGTTAACCTATTGATTGTATGTTAGTCAGAAAGCGCACATGAATACGATCAGAATAAAGTAGAGGCCTATTATTACGGCAGATTCAATCTCTTTTAGGTTGGATTTGTACCTTCATCCCCGAACCCTTATTTGGTTCATGACCTTATGGAGTTGACGATCTCTTGGATCGTTAAGGGGTGTAACCTTCACCTCGTGAACGGTTTACAAGTTCCTTAAAAACTTGTTGGCGACTCTTTTGCTCTATCTTCTTCCCTTTTTGACGCCACCGTACTTTAGTGTATGATCACAGTGGGGTTCAAGCTAGTGGGATTTTAAAGGCTTGAAATTATTCCCTACAACATTCCTCTGATGTTTTCGTTGTTCCTGCTCCTCCACCACGTCACATGTTCGACGCCGCACGGTTGTTGAGCATGTCCGAGGGAGCTGGTACCTCTTGGCGGTCTTACGCGATCCCCGGGCGGTGCTATGCTGAGGAGCTACTGCCGTTGTTAGCTCCAACGTCTGTACCGGCTGAGGATGTGAGGGTAAGATTTTTCAGGTTTTACTTTCCATTAAATAGCCCCCAAGTAATGCTTTACTAACTTGGTTTTTTTGCTTTATCAGGACGGTGCTGCTGAGTTCGTGCCACCCCGTATGTCTATCCATTACCAGGGGATGTACGGGCCGATCGAGGAGATGATTACCCCGGCTCCCGAGGGCGAGCGCTTCGTAGAGCGGTCGATTCCTCGCCACCAGACTCGAGTAAGCTTGGTTATTTGCAATTTTTGTCCATATATATTACACATATTTACTGACTTATTTCTTTGACAGTTTTCGCGCGAGGTGGTTTCGGCGATGGCATGATGTACAGATTCCTTTCGGAGCCAGCTCGTCCGGATGAGGAATGCGGCTACCTGCCGTCGGGACGACGCCGTCCAGGAGGTAATCTGTCTTTCATATTTTTTTGCATTTCTGCTTCGATTTTGCCTTGTTTCTGATTTAATTCTTTTTGCAGGGCCAGCCTATTGCTTCTCACACCCGCACGAGACCTGAGGTGCGGAGGGATCCTGCGAGTTCTAGCTCGAGACGTCGCCGTACTACGACAGGGGGTAGAGGCGGTCGCTCTGAGGCTGCCCGTGCTGATGTTGCGGAGGGCTCGGGATCTTCTTCTGAGGGTGGTCATGCTGCACCGGTAGGCCAGGGAGAGGCTACCTCGGCTTTCAGAGGTGGTGGGATGTACGAGGTTGGCTCGTCATCGCAGCAGCCTCTGCAGCCTCAGCCTCAGGTTGATCTTGGGTGGAGTGGACCTACATTGAGTTTTCCTCCTCTTGCGGAGACTGGAGCTGGAGCCGGAGCTGGTGGAGAGGTGACTCCACGTACGACGCAATTTTACGATATGATGGGTATACGTCCCCCGGCGCCGTAGTTTGTTCCTGTGATTTTTTTATTTTGACTTTGTATAGAACTTTGCCTTAGACTCACTATTTTTAGACATATTTTGTATATACATACTTATTATGAGTTATTTATGTTTGCTATTATTTTTATGTGCATGTTTGTGTGTGCAAGAAAAGTGTGACAAACAATTTTGCGCAAAAATTCCGTCATTTTTATTATAGATGGAGGGTATCCGACTCTCTCCCGGAAAAGAAAAATGAAAAAAGTAAAGAAGAATAAAAAGATGTTTAGAAAAGATAATCGGAGCCGTAAAGTCATTAGTCGACTCGAATTTAAGGTAAAAACGCGATTTAAGAAAGCGCGTATGACGTGGCAGATTGGCGCCCGCTGGCGCCACGCAATTGGGTGTAGCGCCAGGTGCTACACTTGGCGTGTGGCGCCAAGCTTTGGCGTTTGGCGCCAATCGCGGAGTCTGACGCCAATTGACGCTGTCTCCGTATTTTACCCCGATTAAAACTGCTCCTAATTGTGTATAAATAGCCCCCTGCCCAGTCGATTCTTTTTATAATTTCAGCAAATAAAATAATTCTTGGCCTTAGAAAAATAAAATCATGTCTCTAGTCACCAAAACTTTCACCCAATACACCCATGAATGGTGTCGATCTCTTAATGCCAGAGAACGAAAAGAATTGGATTTGTTTCACTTGGGGGGAATTTATGGCGTCAAAGGGGTAGATCTTGACTTAGATTTCATTCATACCGCTTTAGAATATTGGAATGTTGATACTCATTGCTTTGGAATAGGGTATGATGAGATTAGCCCTTTGCCGAAAGAATTTGGTGCTATTTTAGGTTTTCCTGCAATAGACCTCATAGTAATCCCTAGAGTAGATGCATATTATTATAAGGATTTTGAGTGCTTCTTCAACATAAAAGAAAGGGATCTATCAAAAATAGTAGATGGCAACATAGTTAATTTGAAAGAATTTGCACGCCATTATTTTGATAAATCTCTTTCTGAATCATTTCATATTTATAGAAGAACGGCTTTCTTATTTTGCTTGCTTAATCAATTTTTTCTTAGTAGTGGTAAAAATAATGAAGGTCAATCAATTATAACAACCGTACTAGAAAAAATTGAATCAGGGAGAAATCCAATGCCATTGATAGTTGGAGAGACCATGATTAGTCTTGATGAATTGAAAAGGAACCCAAAAGCACCATTTCGCGGCTCTCCACATTTATTACAGGTAGAAAAATAATATTTTTAATTACAGAAATCAAAAAATATATTTTTGTATTGTAATAATAATTTATTTGCATTGCAATTTTTTACAGATGTGGCTAATGGAAAGGCTAGGATTAATTAGCCCTCCGGACAACATTGAGAAGTACACCCCAAATTGCTTCGTGAGGAGGAAGAAACGCTTCCCTAAAATTGGGTGCCATGAGTGGAGAAGGGTTTTCGAATCTCACAATTTAGCTATCAAGTGGGTCGTCCCATGTTGGAAAATAGAAAGGATGGTTGGTGTCAACAAGCAACCTTTCTGCCGTCTTCCCAGTTTGTCTCGTATGACTTATTATTATCCCTGCAGGGTAAAAGACAATACGACTTGCTTCAGAATATTCCTTCCGGGGATCTTCGTCTTCCCTATGAGTATCCTGTTTCCCAGGAAGTAGACAGATTTGATGCTTATTGGAGTGCTAGACCTTTATGGGAAGTAATTACCATAAAGGTTCCTCCTTCCTTGCCCAATGATGTGAAGAAGTGGTTGCTGAAGAAACCTTCGAAGGATTCGAAGAAAGATCAGGATAAAACTGATGTGAAGAATCGTCTAGGTGATAGGGTGACTCCTGCTAAGGAACGCTTAAGTGAAAGAGTTGAATTCAAAACACCTGCAATGCCTAGGAAGAAAAGTACTACCAAGGATAAGGGAAAAAGGAAAGCTGACACTACAGAGAAAAAATCTTAGGTAGAAAAGAAGCATGGAGTCCTAGCTGAAGAGGAGACCATCTACTCTAAGATTGAATGTAGGTCCTCTAAAGGATGCCTACTACCTAAGGTTATGGATGAAGAGGAGGAAGCAGACAAAAATTGGAAAAGGGCTAGGAAAGAAAAGAAAGATTAGGAGCATTGCTTAATTTCAAATTATTAGACTTAGTTTATATTTTTTATTTAAAGTTAATTTTTTTCAGCTTTATTAAAATTCCATCAATAATGTAATTTTATTTTATCAATGAAATTATAGCTTTTAATTAAATTATGTACTTTAAATTTATTTTATCAAAGCAATGAAAACCGAAAAAATTAATTTTCCAGAAATTCTTCGAGTACGGAAGTCGAAAATTTTCCGAAAAACACCGAAATTTGCCTAGAATTTGTCTGTGAATTGGCGCCGTTTATTTACGACCGGCGCCTGCCAGGGAAGTCTGGCGCCAGGTGCCAGTGCCGTCGGCTGGCGCTGATGGTCGTTGGCTGGCGCCAGATTCTTCTCTGTTACGCCGATATTTCGCCGATTTTCTGTCGAATTTTTAATTAATTCTGGGACGCGGGAATGTCGAAAAATAAAGTGGCCGCACCCGTAAAGGGTTGCCTACGTATCCTTTCTTAAGGAATCAGGCCAAGCGTAGCTCTCTTGAGTATCCTACTCAAGTAATTATGGGTAGTATTTCTTAAGTTGGTCAAGATTTGTCATGTTCGAGAACTCATTGCCATCCATATCAGTTAGTTTTGCTGCACCTCCTGACAGGATTGTTTTGACAATGTAGGGTCAATACCAATTAGGTCTAAATTTTCCCCTTGGATCTAAAACATTTTTCCTTAGTGCTTTTAACACCAAGTCTCCTACTTTGATGTTTCTTGTCTTGACCTTCTTATTAAAATGCCTAGCCATGCGAGTTTGATAACACTGAGTGTGATGTAGAGCTTCTAGTCGTTTCTCATCGAGTAGAATTAATTCTTCATATCTTGCCCTAGTCCATTCAACTTCATCAAGTTTGCTCTCTAACGCAATGCGTAGAGATGGTATTTCTAGTTCGACAGGTTGTACGACATCCATTCCATATACCAAGAAAAATGGCGTATTTCCTGTTGATGTGGGAATTGACGTGCGGTAACCCCACAATGCGAAGTGAAGTTTGTCAGGCCAATCTTTATAATTTTCCGTCATTTTCTCGATGATAGTCTTTAAATTTTTGTTAGCTGCCTCGACTGCTCCATTTGCTTGAGGTCTGTAAGGGGAAGAATGATGATGTTGAATGCTATATTTTTGTAACAATTCTTCACATTCGGCTTGAAAATGAGTTCCATTGTCACTTATCATTTCATGTGGGACTCCGTATCGACAAATAATATTTCTCTCGATAAAGAGTGCTACATGTTTTGCAGTGAGTTTAGCGTATGATTGCGCTTCAACCCATTTTGTGAAGTAATCAATTGCTACTAAGATATATTCGTGGCCTCCTGTTCCTGGGGGAGTGATTTTGCCGATGATGTCAATTCCCCATATAGAGAATGGCCATGGCGATGTGTAGGTGTAGAGCAAGGATGGAGGGACATGTTGTAAATTGGCATAAATTTGGCACTTAGGGCATCTTTTTACATATTGATGGCAATCCCTATTCATTGTAGTCCAATAATATCCTTCTCGCATTATTTTTTGGACTAACATTTTGCCATTTATATGAGTGCCACATATTCCTTCGTGGACTATCCTCATAGCTCTTTGTGCATCCTTCTTTCCTACACATAAGAGAACTCAACCCTTAGGTACCCTTTTATGTAGCTCGTTGTCTATGAGTACATATTGGGAAGCCAAAAGCCTTAATGCTCGTTTTGCTCTTTTGTCAGCATGGGGAGGGTATTCTCATTTGGTGACATAATTGAGTATATCCGTGTACCACGGTTCTTCTTCTTCTTCTTCTTCTTCTTCTTCTTCTTCTTCTTCTTCTTCTTCTTCTTCTTCTTCTTCTTCTTCTTCTTCTTCTTCTTCTTCTTCTTCTTCTTCTTCTTCTTCTTCTTCTTCTTCTTCTTCTTCTTCTTCTTTTTCTTCTCCTTGGACTACTTCGTCGTCTTCTATAGCCTGGATGTATGCTGGTTTGTGCCTTTTTTCTATAGTTAGAGGCATTTGCTCGATTTCCGTGGGAATCCTAACCATTGAGGCTAGTCTTGCCAAGGTGTCAGTAAATTGATTTTCTTCCCTAGGTAGATATGTGTATTCTACCTTCTCTAACTGATCGGTAAGAGTTTCCAGATAGGTTTGGTAAGGGGCTAGACTTTCGCTCCTTACTTTCCACCTTTTATATATCTGATTGATAATCAAAGAAGAGTCTCCGAATATCCTTAAATTTTTTACTCCCAATGCCAAAGCCGTTTCAAGGCCTACCACGCATGCTTCATATTCAGCAGCATTATTGGTAACGTCAAAATCAAGCTTTATGGAGATTGGAACATGCTCTTCTTTAGGTGATACTAGTAATACTCAAACGCCACATCCCTTTTGGTTTGAGGCTCCGTCGAAGTATAAGGTCCAAGTATCATCTTTAGTGACCATTAAGTCTTCATTTGGAAATTCATTGTCTTGTATTGGCATCGAGTCTTCTATTTGGAAGTCTGCTAGAAAGTCTGACACCACGGGTCCTTTGATAGCTTTTTGTGGCATAAACCTTACATCAAACTGGGCTAGATTGACTATCCATCTCGATATGCGTCCGTTGAGTGTGGATTTCTCAAATATATACTTGAGTGGATCTAGTCGGGAGACTACGAAGACAGTATGCACTAACATGTAATGTCTTAACTTGGTTGTGGCCCACACCAAGGCGAGGCACAACTTCTCGAGTGGCGTATAGCGTGCTTCGTATTCGAGCATCTTCTTGCTTAGATAGTAGATTGCATTCTCTTTGCCTTCTACTTCTTGTGCTAGCATAGCTCCCATTGTCTCTTTGCTATCCGTCAAATATAATTTAAGAGGTATTCCAGGAAGTGCTGGTGCTAATACGGGAGGATTTGCGAGATATGCTTTGATCTTTTCAAAGGCTTTTTGACACTCGTCGCCCCATATTACTGGTACATTCTTCTTGAGCTTTTTGAAGATCGGTTCACATATTATCGTCAATTTTGATATGAACCTACTTATATATTGTAACCGGCCAATAAATCCTCGAATCTGTTTCTCAGTCTTGGGCGGTGGCATTGATATGATTGCTTTGATCTTGGTTAGGTCTATCTCTATTCCTCTAGAGCTTATGACATAACCCAAAAGCTTGCCTAAGGTAACTCCAAAAGCGCACTTAGATGGATTCAACCTCATATTATATTTTCTTAGCCTTTCGAAAAATTTCCTTAAGGCTACTTGATGGCCTGGACGGTCTTTTGATTTCACAATCATATCGTCGACATATACCTCGACTTCTTTATGCATCATTTCATGGAGTAAGGAAGTTGCTGCACGTTGGTAAGTAGCACCCGCGTTTTTCAACCCGAATGGCATTACCGTGTAGCAGTAAGTGCCCCATGGTGTTATAAAACTTGTTTTCTCCATGTCTTCTTCTGCCATGAGAATCTGGTTGTAACCTGCGTACCCATCCATGAATGAGAGAAGCGCGTGATTTGCCGTGTTATCTACCAGAATATCGATATGTGGCAAAGGGAAGTCGTCCTTTAGACTTTCCTTATTTAGATCTCGATAGACGACGCACATTCTTACCCTTCCGTCTTTCTTCGAAACTGGGACGACGTTGGCGACCCATTCGGGGTATTTGGATACCTTGATGAAACCTGCAGTTATTTGTTTTTGAACTTCTTCTTTTATTTTAAGAGCTACGTCGGGTTTCATTCGACGTAACTTTTGTTTTAAGGGTTTCAATCCTGGAATTAGTGGTATAGTGTGTTGAGCTATTTCCCTATTATTGCCTGGCATATCTTCGTATGACCAAGCAAATACATCAATAAATTCTTTAATTAAGTTAATTAAATCAGTTCTTTCTTGTTTATTCAGTGTTAATCCGATTTTAACTTCTCTTTTATGGGTTGAATCATTTGAGATATCAACCGTTTCAGTTTCTTCAATTACCGGTGTTTTCTTTTCGAGTGTTTCCATTGCTTCAATAATTTATTTGTCTTTTTCATTGTTAGTTAAGCAATGCTCGTCATCTTTGGTTAGAGAAGAACACGAGAAGTAAGGAGAAGAAGAAATATTATTATACTTTGAGATCATTACATCAAAGAGTGATATGTCCCCAGTGGAGTCGCCAAAAAACTGTAGGGAATATTTCAAGCGTTAAACCCCTAGCTTGAACCCCACTGTGATCATACACTAAAGTACGGTGGCGTCCAAAGAGAAAGAAGATAGAGCAAAAAAGTCGCCAACAAGTTTTAGGAACTTGGTCACTAACTAGTCTAGGAAAAGAAATAGGGGGGGGGGGAAGGTGCTACTACTAAAGACCTAGAAGACTCTAGGGGGAGGGACTCTGACTCAGACTCTGACTCAGACGACTCTTCAAACATCGGTCCTTGCCTTGTCGTGATGGATATCTTCCTTCCACTTGGAGTAGTCACCTTGATAGTCTTGCGCCACCCTTGTAGTGATCCTTCAGCTGGAGTGATTAACTTTGAGGGATCGAAGCTTTTGCTTTGTAGGACTGTTTGAATGAGCGAGGAGTTATCCTCTTTATAAGTTGGATCATTCTTTTCTCGCCCAAACAGTAATCCCATGACGTTAAAGTCAAAGCATGGGGGTGCTTTCTCCTTGTGAACAGGAGTTGGGATTTCATCAGTGAAGTAGCAATCAAAGAAAATCTCAAATCCCGATTGTCTTATGCCGTTTACAATAAATGGCTCGGGAAATTCATGGCATGGATAGTCCTCTCCTTCTTTTATAAATTGACCATTAAGTGTAAGAGGGTACTGATCATTGGGATTGCTTTCTTTTGAATGCGAGCGTCCCTACGTGCCTTTGACTTTTCCTGGGCTAGCTTGAGATCTTTCCGAGTCGGTTCGAAACCAAGTCCGAAAGTGTCTAACTTAGGGAGGCCAGGTGACTCCAGCGGTTTTGCCGTTCCTTTCTTCTTTCCTAGGGTCATCCCATGAAAATGTCCTTATTTCTTCAGCATAGTATTTACAATCATGTTGGAATGGGGGTCATGGCAAAGAGGGGTCCTTTCATCCTCCTGGATTAAGGAGACTTCTTCGTTAAAGCCCCATAAATCTTCATCATCCTCGTCATGCTCCACGTTAATGATTGGATTTTCTATAGACTTGATCCTCATAGCATCAATGGTAATAGGAATTCCCCCAACTATAGCTTTTACTTGTTAGTGGAGAGATGAGGGGACGACCTTTAGGTCATGAAGCCAAGGGTGTCCCAACAAAAAATTGAACGAAGCTTTAATGTCTACTACTTGGAAAGTAGTAGCATGTTCTATTGCTCCTGCCGTCACATTCAGGGTAATTTTACCAAGTGCTTGACGACGAGTGTTGTCATAGGCCCTTATTTCTTGTGTAGACGGAGTTAAATCTTCGTCCCTTATGCCTAGCATTCTCGCAATTCTAAGTGGACAGACGTTGATGGCCGATCCGTTGTCTACAAGAGTCATAGGAACATTCATTCTCTTGCAAACTAATGTGAGGTTTAATGCCTTGTAGTGTTTGTCACCTTCTGGGGGTAAATCCTTGTCATAAAAGGTGATCAAATTAATTGGACTAGGAAGATCACTTGTGAGGAATTTGGCTAATCCCTCAGGAGTAGTGTTAGAATCTATCCCAATTTTGTCCAAGGCATTCATTACAGCCAACCTATGTTCTCGAGATGTTGCCAAAAGTTTCCATACGTTCATCTCAACTTTTGTCTTCTTAAACTGTTTAACAATACCATTGTCTTCAATGATAGGTATGGGAACTTGTTGTGTGGTCAGCATAGGTTGTGTTGAAACGGGAGGTTGCATTCTCCCGGATCTTGTGAGGACGTCTATCGATGAGTCTTCTTCAGCCCAAAAGTCATCCATGGTGTATGACACAGAAGGTGGAGATCCTATTATGTCTTTTAGATAGACATCTTCTTCATCACTGTCCTAAACTCCATTAATGGTTGCATCGTCTTCTTGTGGAACTTGGACTAGTTTCTTTTCATCAATCATTTTCTGAACCAAATCTTTGAATTTGAAACAGTTTTCAATGTGTGACCCCCTGATTGATGATACTGACAGTAATACCTATCTGTCCTTTTCAATTATTCGAATGTTCTCGGTTCGAGAGGTTTGATCTCGCCACTCTCGGAAAGCATTTCGAACATATGTGCATATGGGATCCCAATTGGAGTGTAGATTCTATTACTCTTCTTGGGTTTTTCAGTGACTTGTAAAGGAAAACACTTTGCCTCATAAGTCGTTCTCACTGGTGTGAATTCTTTTTTAGGTTCATCTTTCGGAAGTGGAACCTCGTCATATTTCTTTTGGGGTTCCCTTACTTGCCGGTTCTGGAAGGTTATCCCTGACATCAAAAAAGGTTTCCTCCTCTTTTTCTGTGGCATAGATTTCTTTGACAGGTCTAATGAGAGACGAGGGGTCAACCTCGTTTTCCTCATCAGAGATAGCCAGGGCATGAGCGAGAGGTGCATTATCAATGCTTGGCTTCTTACTAGCAGGGGGCAACGACAACTTGTTGTTGTCGATTAAGTCTTGGATAGCTTCCTTAAGCTTCCAACAGTTTTAGGTGAGATGGCCCCTACCTTGGTGATACTTACAGTGCGCATTGGGGTTCCAATTAGCCGACCTCTTTTCGACTGGTGGGTCCCCAAATGGTCCAATAGGAGTTATAAGACCTTTTGCATTTAATCGATCAAATGCGGTGTCATAACTCATGCCAATAGGAGTAAAGTTCCTCCTAAATGGTTTCTTTTGTCCTTGATTGTTCATAGCAAGGACTTCTCCTAAATTAAAAGTGCTAACGTTGTTTGAGTGGGTGGTTTTGGAAGAAGAAGGATTGTCGTTCTTCTTTCCTTTCCAGCCACTGTTGGAGTTATTGTTGGCAGCTTTTAACTTAGCCAGGTTGTTTTCAATATTGATCCCAATTTCATAGACGGCCTTGAAGGTATGGAGATTATTTTGATACTTGAGATGCTTGGAATATTTTTCTTGAAGGTTTTTTATGACAACCTCACAGACTCTTTTTCACTTGGCACCTCAATCATCTTAGCTGAGGTTTCCCTCTATTTGTTAAAGAAAGAGGTGAAGCCTTCATTCTCTTTTTGCTTGAGGATCTCAAGTTCCCTATGGTCGGTCTTAACTTGAATGTTGCACTTGTACCTATCAACAAAAGCGTTTGCTATGGACTCCCAGGTAGAAGTATTTTCTTTCTCGAGAGAAAAGAACCATTGTTGGCAAACGGTCTCGAGAGATAGTGAGAACAGAGAGGGGAAAACTTTCTTATCGATACCCTTAATACTCATTATTGTTTCGAATGCTCTTAAATGGAAATAAGGGTTATCAGTTGCTCTGAATTTTGGGATGTCATTGGCATTGAACTTTTGCGGAAGAAGATCTTTGTCCACCGAGACCCCTTGTGATGCAAGCCCTTGAAACTTGTAGTCGCTAGATAGCTTGCTTAGACTCTCTTGCATGAGGTCCATCTGTTGTTGTTTCACGGGATCATCGACCTTGAGTGTGAGGAGTTTCAGTGTCTTAGTCATGGTAACCAATTGGTTCCTAAGCTCATTGACTTCTTCCTGTGTTGCCATTATAGTCTTAGCTTTCCTCTTGTGAGCTATGGGTTTGTCGAAAAGTTGGACTTGTACGAAAAGGTTGTCTTTGATTAACCGTCCTTCCTTCCTCGAACACGCGCTGTGACTTAAACCATTTTGCGTTTTAATTACTTGACTCGAATCAACTTGACTTTACGGTTTATTTTAAGGAGGAAAAAAATGAAAAATGAAAAAAAAAAATGGGTGCATATTTTTGGCAAAAATAATGTACATATTTTTAGGGAACTAAGTATAGTTTTTAACTTAGAGGATTAATATCCGACTTACCCCCCTAAAAAAATGACAAAAAAAACGCGCACGTAAGACTCTCTTAAACATGGTCAAAGTATGTGTATTGGTGTGTGCGTTGAGTGTAAGTGACATGCTTGGACTCTTGTGTAAGACCATGGGACTTAGTGCCTAAACTCGATTAACGACTTAACCAAGTATTATTGACAGCGAAAATTAACCGAATTAATTAGCAAACTGGTTAATTAGACACTAGGTGATTACTCGACTAATAATCCGAACTGTCGGCAGAACGACAGAACTGGCGTCAGACTATGTAGCTTGGCGCCAGACGACAGAGATGTCGCCAGGCGCTACACTCCACAGGGTGGCGCTACAATCCTGATTTTGGCGCCAATATTGGAGCTTCAATCTGGGACCGTTTTTCGGTGTTATTAATCAGCTGGGGTATGCCTAAAGTCGTACTAGGTCAATTCTGATTAAAATATTAGACTTTATTGACTCAAATTAATTAATCAATTAATTAATTAGGCAAAGTTCTTTAAGTCATTAATTTATTTAATCTCAACACAAGTCAAACAAACGGTTAAGAGAACATAGAATATATGCACAACAAATAATGCACAATTAGTCAAGTAGGCACAATATGATGCAATGAGTTTGCAACCTAACCATGGCTCTAGTTTTCTAAAGTTCGGGATATGGTTAAGTCAATAGAGGGTCCATGGTTAATTGTCCAGATGCACCGCGCGGAAGCCTAACCGTGAAGGGTCGGCGCGAGTGGATGGGACACCGCGAGCTTTAGAAAAAACTTGCTTCCATGGTTAGGTGAATTCAACATTCTCGGATGTACCCTTTGTTGCACAGAGCGTTCCATCAAGTAGATGGAGCATGAATTCCCATAGGGTTATGTCCATATGTAGAACACATATGGGTTTCAGAAAAGTGAGAAAAAATTCAATAAGGAAGTAGGATCGAGCAAACAATATGAAAAACTGGTCGAAATTAGAACGCATATTTCTGGCTCGGTATTGGGCCGAGGGAGGTTGGCGCCAGCAAACAGAGACTGGCGCCAGTTTTTAGCTGTAGCGCCTAGCGCCAATGCTGGCGTCTAGCGCTACGGCTAAAAGTCTGGCGCCAATGCTCTAGCCCCTGGCGCTACTTTCCACATGCCTCAGCAACTTTATGTGCTCGATAAAATTTTTCAGTTTGGCGCGGTGTTATTTCGGTCCTAGTTGTGAAGGGTATTCCTCAAATTTCCTACGTGTAAAATCCTATGTTTTTAACTCATTACGGATGGTCTTTCCAATGAGATCTTTTTTATGCATATGACAATAATGTTAATCAAAATTACGCACATGAAATACTTAGAACGTTTTGAGTCTAAACCACTCATCTGCTCGATTCATCAATTCAATATTGCTAAAAATTCACAATCAAATTACATCTGCTCGATTCATAATCTAATTGCAAAGAATTAAAACAATTCAATAAGAAATTTTCATGCAATACCAATAATCAATAATAACAAATTATCCCTTCATATTAATTATGGATCACCATAAACCCTAGAATGAAACTACTTAGACATAATCATAACTAAACTAATCAAATAAATAAAACAAAACATAATCAAAGAAGTAAATGAAATAGCTGAAATTAAAGGAGAAGAAATTGTTACCAAAGGAAATCTGAATTAATGGAAGTAATTAAGAATAAGAGTTGAGAGAGAATTTAAGAGAGAGAAATATCCTAAGTAGAGAGAGAAAATCTAAAAAAGAAGGTAATCCAAAATTACGTACATAATTCGTACTTAAACATTCCTCAAAACAAAAATTAAAACTAAACTAATCAGATCTGAGAAAAACACGCGCCCGATCGGGCGCGCCTTTTTCCTTACGCTTCTTCTCAGCAGCGTCGCCCGATCGAGCTAGATGCTCGCACGATCAGGCGCGCCTTAGGCCACGCACCAGCACCAAATGCATGCCGCGCCCGATCGTGCTAGCTTGTCCGATCAGGCCCTTGCTTCTCTTCGAGGCTTGGACTTCGATTGGGCTTGATTCCTTGGCCCAATCCGGATTTCATCTTCGAGTCTTGAATACTCGGTCCAAATACCTCGGTATCCCAATTACCAAGCCCTTAATCACCGGCTCGATGACCCTAACCGGCCTTGGGCTTCAAAGATGGTCGTGCTCTTCTAATTTCCGTAGTCGCTCCATGAAAAACCCGAGAAAATGCTCCAAAGGTGCAATTTCCTACAAAACTCAACAAAGACTACGAAAACACTAGAAAACACCAATTACAATAAAAGTGGCTCGAAAGAGCCAAAAACACTAATAATTAAGACCAAGGGACGGGGGTAAATTACTATATAAAATGGACATATCAATAAAACTCTTAAAACTTGCTATAATTTGCTTCAAACACAATTGTTAATTTTGAAGGGGGCTTCCATTGTTAATTTTGAATGGGTTCCATCAGATTTCACCAGTGGAAAGCCCCAATCTTTATTTCTTTTACGTTTTTTTTTGTTAGGTTATAATAATGTCTCCCTCGAAAGTAAGGGTTTATATCTTTCGAAACAAAAGGTTTTTTTTATCTCTTTCGAAAGACAAGGTTTGTGTTGGGCAATGATTGATTATTGTTCGGATCCGAGTTACAAAATCAGCGCAAGAATTTTCTCTCTCATAATCAAATTAGTCGAGAGTGGGAAAGGGGAGTGGCGTTGGTAGCGTGGGTGGGGGAAAGGTAGGGGTAGGGTTGCTGGCGCCGCAGGATTGTTTGGGCGCCGGCAGCCGACGCGGGGAGGGGTGGCTAAGTGGCTCACATTGAGGCAGTGGTTGGGATTTTTTTAAAAGTTTTTTTTTAAAAAAATTTAAATTATTATTTAATGAAATAATGGTCCCACCTAACGAAATCCTAACATATTTTGTTAAGTGGTAGCAAAAGCTATATTTTGTAACTTTTAGAGGTAGCAAAATAAAATAAAATTTTAGATAGATAGCAAATGTCAAAACATGGTGTTTTGGTGGTAGCAAAACTCAAAATTTCCTTAGACAAATTGCCAATTTCTATGAGAGTTCCGGGCACATATAGTCGTTGTCGGTGTTAGTTGAAGACATGGTTCTACAATTGAAAGAAATTGATATGAAAAATCATTCATAATGCTAAATAAAATTGAATTCATGCAAAATTTTCAAATTTATTTAAACGTCTTATTCACACATTTAAAAATGTCCCAATTGGTTAGAAAAAGGCGATTCCAAGATCCAAATAATCAATGAGTGATTAAGCATGCTTTGGCCTATCTTAACACTTATTACTCTAACGTAAGCATCTAATACTCTCGTGATAATTTATCTATTTTGCAATGACATGTTAGGACTCCATCACTCATATCGTTGAGTCTCAAAGTTATCAGAATTGGGATTCTACTTTGAATCGGTGAGTGGGGTAGAATCGAATCGGAAAAATCTAATCGTACGATTCTACCAAAATGTAAAATTGGGTTTCAAAATGTAACAAATGACTACATACATAATTTTATAGCAATGAGAATGATAATTGTAGACACCCAAATGTGTCTCCCCAAAACCAAACCCAGTGATGAGTACCTTTCACGTCGAATCATAATTGAATGAGGTGAAAGTGTGGAAAGTCTAGTGTTGCGGTTTAGTTTTTAATTCTTTTCTTTCTCTTTGTTTTTGAAAACCTATTTTAAGAAAACAGTCAATCCAGTTTGGTTTGGTCCATGTTAAGGGTCCAATAATGGTATAGTTGTATGGGGTTTGAAAACAGCTTTCCAACGATATATTATAAGCCCAATTCCGATGAATAATAAGGAAGTTATGGCCAAATTACTAAACTGGGCCCGGTTTGATCTTTATGTGCGGCCCAATGATCTAGAGGAGGGCCTAATATTGATTTTTCATTCCTAATGCAATTAGAATTGATTTTGGTATTCTAGATTCTTCTAGAAGGTTCTTTTCATTCCTAATTTAATTAGCATTGATAAATTGACTTTAGTTGACTTTTTAGAGTTTTAATCATAATAAAAGAAGTGTTTTTAAGGAAAATACGATTTTGCCCTTCTATACGGCTAAATTTTATCAAAATTAAGAAAACGCGTGAAAACGGTTATTAGTGCCAGGTGCCAGTTATTAGCGCCTAGCGCTAGCATTTAGCGTCGCGCCTAGCGCTAGCATTTAGCGCCTGGCGCTAATGTCCGGTGTCTGGCGCTAACCTTCAGCGCCTGACGCTAAAGTCCAGCGTCTGGCGCCAATCATGTTTTGTTCTCGTCGAAACTCTGATTCGATTTGCTATCCATCCGGCTGATTTTCTCTATAAATAGCCTCCTAAAACCTTCGTTTTCAATAATCAATTTCCATCAATTCTTTCTAACTCCCTCTCTCTAGCTTTTGCAAACCAAATTTCGCATTCACAAGATCTAGAAACACCTAGCATAGTTCGAATTTGCCTTTTCCCTAGACGTGAAAGGTTTGATTTATGAGGGTTTGATCCCAAATCTAGTCTAAATTTTCTTTAATTCCTTATTTCAATTATTTAATTGAATGTTTGTTTTATTATTTTCCTTGAAGTTACTAACGCGTGTATTTTGTTATTAGAAAGAGATACGAGGCATCCAAGTAAGTGCTTTAATTTCTTAATTGATATTATGATATAGAAATCATGTTTAGGTTGTTATTTTGATTCCTAGTATCATGTTAGGATGCTTTTCTTAGTATGATGTTTAGGGTAAAGAATAAGTTCCTTAAATCAATTATGATTTCTGTGATGCTTTCTATATTCTTTCCTAATATTCATGTTAGTATCATGTTAGTGCTAAAGCTTTGATTTTTAAATTCTTAGTAACATGCTAGGGTTTGTTATTAATCTTGTTAGTATCATGCCTAGGATCTTGCTATTATTATGCCTTAACATGATTTATGATTGTTTTTATTATGATTATAATTTTATGTGATTTATTTTTATAATTATTATTGTTATGATTATTATTATGTTGCTTGATGCTTCTTATTGTTATTGCTTGATCACACCTTTTATGCATGTTTAAAGGGAATTGGTACTTGTAATCACGTTTAATAAGATATTTAATAATCTTGTTAGGGTTAATTTGATTATAATTCAAGTGATCGCCAATAATAGTTTTACTTGTGCATTAATATTCAACCAACATATATAAACAGGTTTAGGGTAAACCTATTGATTGCATGTTAGTCAGAAAGCGCACATGAATACGATCAGAATAAAGTAGAGGTCTATTATTAGGGCAGGTACAATCTCTTTTAGGTTGGATCTGTACCTTCATCCCCGAACTACCAGTCATGGTTCCAGACCTATTGGAGTTGACGATCTCCTGGATCTTTAAGGGGTGTAACCTTCACCTCGTGAACGGTTTACAAGTTCCTAAAACTTGTTGGCGACTCTTTTTCTCTATCTTCTTTCCCTTTGGACGCCACCGTACTTTAGTGTATGATCACAATGGGGTTCAAGCTAGGGGTAATGCTTGAAATATTCCCTACAATAATAATATATATTGTTAATAACATAATATTGACATACAAACATAAAATAGTTTTTCAAGTAATTTCACATGCGCAAAACTTAAACAATACACTATAAACTATAAAGTCAGATTATTGGTACACATTCTTAACCATGAAAGTACACGACAGTTGTTAAATTATGAAAAAAATTAACGTTGTTGACTCGTAAAGTTGTTTTCCCTAGATCCATGCATATAAAAAAAATCCAATAATGATAGAAAACTAAGTGTCAAGTTAGTTCATTTAACGAGATAGCTAAAGAATGACAACTACAACAAACTCATATTATAAAAGTGTTTTTTATATGCCTAAAGTTGAGTGCATGAGACTCATGAATACATTCTTCTGCTAACAAAATTTAAATGGTTTGATCGAATCTTAAAAGTTATTTAAATTGATGTTTCATAAGCTTTATTATGATTTAGATTGAATAATATGTAAGTCATTGACTAAAGTTAGGTTCAACTATGACACCCTTAAACTCTTTAGTTTATAACATAAAATATATAAATGATATAGGTACAAAACCAATTCTATTAGAAAGTAGACTTCAAGAGCTTTCTAATGACATATTGTAAGCCTAGATCCAACTTCGGAATCAAAAGTTATGGGTTTTGAAAAATCAGGTTTTTTGTAGGAGTAGAATCAGTACCGATTCCACCGATTCTAACCGATTCTATGAGAGATTCTACAGCATAACGATTCTACCAGCGATTTACATCGTTAAAGTGGATTAGGATCGTAGAATCGTACAATTCTACGATCCGAATCGCAATTTTTATAACATTGACTTGAGTGTAACCAAAACCAATGTGTGTATGCGGTATGCCTTACTATACGTTCCTAGGAAAGTAGTGATGTCTTGCTTTGGCGTAGCCCATCACTATTCTCATTAGTTCAATAAGTGTTGTTTTGGAATGTCAAGTATTACTCCGTATTTTAGGGACCTAGAGTTTCTATGTTGGTTGATTTAAGTGAACTAAGTTAATCATCGCAACATTTAGAAATCCTAAGCATGTATCTAACATATCATTCATATATATGAGCATAAATGTATATCTAAAACATAAGTAAATGATGCATTTGGCAACTAGCATGACCCCTTGAGTCTTCAAGTCTTCAAGGGTCTTCATTTGCAAGTTCATGGCTTCGTCTTCCAAGAAACTCTGTCTTCAAGACATAACCAAAATTATGCAACTACTAGTATCTATGATTAGGACTAATTTAAATATTAAGGTACAAAAATATGCAACGATTCACATACCGTATTTAGATTTACAAAAATACATGACGGAACGCAGTCCGTATTTTCTATCCTAATTGGGCCCCACTAGTTACCATTGCATAAAACCTGTGAGAGAACATACCTTCGATTCATCCATTCATTATATATGAATGGACCATGATGCCATGCATTTTACAAAGAAAAACAAGTAACGATGCATCAACACTCTTAAACTAGTAACTAACTTAGGTGGTTATTAATCTGATTAACGCGCCTAATTAAAACTAGTCAAGGTTGTTAACCGATTATGTGATTAGGCGCAATTAAAATGGCTCAAATAAATAATGAAGCTCCCACTAAATTCCGCATCCAACTTAATTAATCCGATTAATTAACCCGGTAAACCCAAAAAAAATTTCTAAATTAAAATTTGCAAGTGCCGCTCAAGACCGAGCCCTAGCCTCCAAAAATTAATTAAATTAAATAAACATATATAAAATAATTAAATCGGTAATAAAACGCAAAATTACATAGCCCTAAGACCCCAAGTGCCTAGCATCAAGCCTTTCGGCTTGGTGTGCTAGGCACCGAAGGGCATGTGTACCTTGTGAGGGCTCGTGCGCACAGCCATGACTCGCGCCAAGTGTCAACCCGTAGACTACAACATCGCACTAGGAGTTATGCTACCTACGAGGCGTGCTCGCGACAGCATGGCCATGAAGGCCACTCGGGCTTGCTGCTATGCGCAACCCTTGCTGCCTCGCAGCAACATAGTGCACACACATGCACACCCAAACTACACCAAGCTGCTGCCCTGCACACCTAGCTCAAGCATCGCACACACACGAGGCATCAGCCAGCACCCTTCGGCAGCCACATGTGGGTTGCGAAAGCAGCCCAGCTGGCCGAAGGTATGCACATGACTATTGTGCCTCATTTTACGTGCTTATGCCTCGAAAAAATTTCCGATTTTTGTGTGACGTCTCTAATCAATTATAAATTGATTTTAGAATTGATATTTTGAGCAAAATGAAAATTAAAACAAGTCCAACTATATAAAATTCATTTAAGTGCACAAACCAAATTAATCCAAGAACTATTCTTTAAATAAAATTTGGTTCAACTTGATGCTTAAAAAATGAAGGGATATTCTCACTATTAATTTAACCAACATAAATTAATTATGAGATTTGACAAAAGTTAAAGGGAATTGGAATAATGAACATAAAATTCAATGAAAAATTCCAACTTTAACTTGTGAATCTTTGAAAAATCACATCTTTCAATATGACAATTAATTAAATTTCAATCACAAGTTTGAAACTTTATGATTCTAATCAACTTAATAAATGATTAAATCAAGAAAGTTCAATAAACAATCATGGAATTTAGAAACACAAAGTACCAACCAACTAAAATAATTAAAGGTTAGATCTTTAGTGCTTAAGAGCCTCAAAACACAAACTTTTCACACTTACTGTGAAAAATTGACCCAACCATTAAGTACCAAATACTACATAGTAATCATGCTCAAAAGTGGTCTAAAATTGCAGAAGCTTAAAAGGAAAGAATCAAACTCATAATCACAATTAATATGCCATTAAGATTCAAGGTTTAAAATATTTAAATTTTTTCGTCAAAACGAAAAATCCCTCAAAACAGGCAATTCTGAGCAGAATTTGGCTTTTTCACAGTTCTTAAAGGGTTGAATCTTTTTCAAAGCGTCGTTTCCACCCAAAATTCACTAGTCATGGGTGACAATCTAGGTTCGAGAGCCAAAATTCTAAATAAAACAAGATTAAAATTAATAAAATCGAGCTACTTATCTAATTAGCAACCACAACCATAGCCATTTTAACACCTTGAAAATATTAGTTACAAAAATAAATGAGCAAGGCTCCGAGACCGCTGTTGGGTTTCGAAAATTCCGACTTTTCACGAAAATAAAACCCGACCCCAAGACCCACTCACAATTAATATAACTAATAAGCATAATTAACAAGACAAGGAGAAAGACAATATTACCCTTGGCGCGTTATTTGCTCCCTTTAATGAGAACTTATTTCGAAAGCTTCGAGTCTCGCAAGTGCGTAGACCTCCAACAGAAATCCACCCGCAACACGACCTGTCCGGCCCTTACTCAGAGTTTAGCCGAGCTAGACAAAAAATAAGACTACATGAGTTTTTGTAAACTTAAAGGTTTTCTCACTTTTGGAGATGCCTTATTGAGTTCAACTCAAGTGGGTTTCTCAAATCCCAATACTTTGGTATTCATAGAGAACTAGATTTTTGGCCCGTTCAATGCACGGGTGGTTATTTGAGTTAATTACTTTCATATGCAGGTATGCTTTTATATGAAGTAATTGTTTTATTTCTAAAACTTAAGAGAAAAAAAGACTCAGGGTAAAACTGTGAAAGAAGATGAAGGAATTTATTTAGATATATATACTTGAAGATTGTAAGATATGAAAAGATATATTGGTTTAAATAGAATTTAAACTCTAAGAGATGAAAAGACAATTTTTTTTTATAATTCATATGTTTATGTAATGTGTACTAATTAATTGAATTTTATTTTATTATGGTGGAAATAACACACTTTATTTTCTTACTTGAATTTGCAAGTTGTAGAATGCATAAAGACTTAAACATAAATATTAAGTGAGGTGACATGTGTCATATGGGGGTATTGAGTGACTTGTAATGCCATGTGTCATATGAAAAATTTGTGGTTTGTGTTTTTAAATACTAAGTATAGATATAGATATAGATATAGATTCCCATAAACATTCAACTCTCCCATAAATGTGGGAGTGTTGGTAAAAATTCCTTTTTCCATTTTATTTTTATTAAATCAAAAATCAAAAGAAAAAGCAATGCAATAATTAATCAACAAGTGTAAAGCAAGGAGGGAGAGAGTAGGACTACAAGGGGGGGGGGCAAAGCCTTGTTCCCCAAGCTTCCAAAGCGCCTCACCCTTGCTATCTCTCGGCTCCAACCACCTGGCATGCCTAGCCTTGGGCGCCAAGGCTGCCTAGCTAGCGCTTGGTGCCCTCGGATGGGCTTGCTGGCTTGTGCGGCTGCTGCTGCCTCGGCCCAGCATGCCTCGCATTCTTGCGGGCTGCTGGCCAAGGCCCTTGTGCGCCATTTGCTAGCAATGCACTAGCATGCTAGCACGCTACTAGCTGGCTAGTGATGCTAGCTTGCTAGCCTTGCGAGCGCGCCCGTATGCTTGCTATCCATGCTAGCATGTTCGTGCTAGCTTGCTGCTCCACGCACCAGCCGGCTACTGCTAGCAGCCTCGGCATGGTGCGGCGCGCATGCTAGCTCCATGCTAGCACCATTGGCCCCTAGCACTCGGTTTGCTCAGAGCATTCCGATGCTAGGGGTATTTTGGTAATTGTTGATTAATTGATTTTGACCATCTCGTTGTTTTATTAATTCGACTCGACTTGCGATGTTCGGTCTCAATACTTCTAGCTCGATATCCAATTAGGCATTCCAATCACTTGACCTCACTAAATAATTAGCTTTCTAATAATTCTGAACCGTATATCGGAATAATACACTTTGTTTGAAGGACAACATTTCTATCAGTATTCCCCTTTGGCAACGTGATTGAGGATGTCGGTATACCAAGGTTCTTCCTCCTCCTCTTCTTGGACTACTTCCTCATCTTCGATAGCTTGAATGTAATAAGCTGGTTTATGCCTTTTCTCTATTGTCAAAGGCATTTGCTCAATTTCCTTAGGAATTCTAACCATCGAGGCTAGTCTTGCCAAGGCATCAACATACTGATTCTCTTCTCTTGATAAGTAGGTATATTCAACTTTCTCGAGTTGATCAGTAAGGTTTCCAAATATGTCTGGAAAGGAGCCAAACTTTCACTTCTTACTTTCCATCTTTTGGAGATTTGGTAATTTATGAGGGAAGAGTCTCCAAATATTCGAAGTTTCTTCACTCCTAATGCCAAAGCAGTTTCGAGGCCTACCACACATGCTTCATATACTTCTGCATTGTTGGCAGCGTCGAAATCTAGCTTGATTGAGATTAGGACATGTTCTTCTTTAAGTGATACTAATTAATAGTAAAATGTAGATATGCATGAACAAAAAAATCCTATACTACGTAATATAATAGGATATTGCATTTTGTAAGGTAGGGTAGAATTACAAGAAACTTACCATACACGAAAGATTTTTTTAATAAAATAATCATGCTTACCAAAATGAGTCAAAAGATGTAAAATATATTATTCTAAGATATAAATCAATTATAATAAAAATGGAATAATAAATGATGTCAAATATATTTTCAATAATAATTAAAACATATTATAAAAATATCTTTACTTACAAATTTGTAACTAGGCGAGAAAATATTAAATAATAAAGTGACATATGTCATTTATTCATCTAGGCGCCTTTTGTTTTAGTATAGTTATAGTTTTTGCCTTGTGCAAATGCACAGGTTCATAATTATAAGACTTAAAAATAATAAAAGTCAGAGCAAAAGACCAAGATGTGCTATCTAGAGCAATCCTTTCTTTCACTTGGCACGAGACAACTATGAATAGTCATCGACTCCCGGGAAAGGGTAGAAGGATGGGACCTATTATGGGACATACAATGCATTACAGTCGTATGATCATTACGCTTCAATCGAGTTATTCTAAATTAAAATAGAGTTAGTTTAAATGTTTTTTCTTTTTTTTTGGTGTTTAGAGAGCCACAAGGGCGGGGTGAGAATCGATCCCAAAATCTCCTAGAATCGGAAATGAAACTCTAACAACTTGAACTATCCCTCACTCTCTCAGTTAGTTTAAATGAATTGACTTATATATAACAATTTTTTTTTTTTTGAAATTTAAATTTATTAATGCCTACCCTTAAAACTCTCTTGTTAGTTACATTATTTTAAATATTTTAATAAATTATTGTAAGTTTTATTCATTACATTTTTATCATATTATTTTTTAAAGAAAAAAAAGGAAAAAAAATCTTGGGCGGGAATTTTTTTTTTGTGAATGCGACACGTGTAATTAAGGGATAACTCTGGTGATTACTTTAGGCCTTGTTTGGTGGACTAAAAATTTTGTCGGAAGTCAAAATTCCCATGAATTCACTTACCTTACATGGAAATTTACTTCCTCCATTTTTAACCAAACAAATTTGTTGAATTCCCATGATTTTGATGATGGAATTTATTTCCCACAAATTGAAATTTCATGGGAATTTACACTTCCCTAATAAAACAAACGACCCCGTATATAGTAAGTATAGATAGATAGATACCTGGGTCGACTGGAGTGTACGGTACACCCAGGGTATACTGTCATTTTACTCGTTTTTTAATGCACGTGAGTTACATGTGATACCTGGGTTTCATAGTTTAATCGTTTTCCTATTCTTCCTTTCTTCTTTCTCTCTGTTGATTTCCAGAATTTTTTGATCTACATTTTCAATTTTTTCAGTTGAATTTCATTTACTATCTTCATATTTATTTATCTACTTTTTCCATATTTTCCTTCGAATTGCGTCTAATTGCTACAATGGAGGAATCTAGGTAAAATTCCTCTTTTTTTTTCAATTTTTGTTTGTGTTTTTGGTTACATAATTATCAATTTCATGTATTTTTGTTCAATAATACTTCGAATTAAGTTTCTTGTATGATTTTTTTGCTCTATTATTCTTCTTATAAATTTTTGTGCTCAATATTAATTTTGCTCAATTTTTGCTCAATTTTGTTGTTGCTCGTTTGATTGTTACTTGAGCATTTTTATGTGTTAATTTGTTTTTTTTTTTTTTTAATGTATTTATTAGGTTTGCTCATTTGAGCATTTTATTGCAATTAATACTGGGTTATATAAGGTGATATTATAGGTGATATAGGTTATACAAATAATACTGAGTTTCATAGTAGAGGACTAGATGATATAGGTTATACAAATAATTGGTATGGCATGATGAATTGAGATGAAAATGTTCAAAACTAGGGGTTTTGATGTGCTTATACTCCGTAGAAAATTTGGAAATTGTGATATTCTTATGTTGGGGATAGTAAATTTGTTGGAATTTATTGTTAGGATTAAAAACTCTATAATGGAGAGAAATGAAGAATGCCATAAGATCAACTAGTTAATTAGTGATCAATGGTAGTGTGGAGACATTGTATTAAAGTGGAATAAAGCTGTAAGTGGTGTGCGTGTTTAATTTTGATGCCACAACAGTTTGCCTTTTTTTTTTTTTTTTTTTTTTTTTTTTTGTAATTTTGTAGCTCATGTTGTGTTGTGGTCTTGTGGAGTGAACTTTAGATCCCGAGGACGTCTTGATGAGGTTGTAAAGAGAGTATTTAGTTCCCTGTCAAACTAAAATCCCTGAATGTGCTTTGGAGTTCTGATTATCAAGCTAGCTTAGTTAAAATGTTACTTTCTATTTAGTTCTGATTCTTCTGCTTTCCATGAGCCAGTCAAAAGCTCGAAGAGGAATCCTTTTTAATAGATTGATCATCAACTCTTTTATCTTTATTGATCTGATATAGCAACCAAATTTGGGCCTTATCTTTAAAGTGAAATATCGGCATAAGAAATACTTAGGTTGTAAGGGTGAGTGAGTGTGACACTAGTATAGTATTCCGTATAAACAATACAAGTAGAAGTAGATGGTAATGAATTTGAGTTAACAATACAAGTAGAAGTAGATGGTAATGAATATGAGTTGAAGAAGTAACCTTGTAAAAGGCAGAAAGATCCTCATCACGTAGCATATTCTTAGCACCTGGACTGCAGCAGAACCTTGACCTAACTGATTTCTCACCTATTTTATTTCATTATTGGCCCTGTCATCTTGTTTGGATAATTAATCTTAATCATGCAATAATCAATAACATATACAACTGTAACAAAAGTATAAAATGTAAAAAGAGAGATTTGGGACCAAACCCTCAGAAATTAAACCTTTCACGTCTAGGGCGAAGGCAACTTCGAATATGGCTAGGTATATCTAAGTCTTGCGAATGCGGAATTTTGTATTTGAGAAAAGGCTAGTTTAGAAAAGAGAGAGAGAGTAATCAAGAATCTTGATGAGAGTTGGTGAATGAAAACAGAGTTTTTAGAAGATTATTTATAGAGAAAATCAACCAAAAAGATAAAAAAATCAAAACAGAGTTCTGACGCGTAAAACCAGGTTAGCGCCAGACGCTGACATTAGTGTCAGGCGCTAACGCTAGCGCCAGGCGCCAAGCTTAGCATCAGGCGCTAATGCTGGCGTTTGGAGCTAACTTAATTATTGACGCGTTTTCTTAAAATCAGATAAAAATTGCCGTACAAGAGGATAAAATCGTATTTTCCTCAAAAACATTCTTTTATTCTAATTAAAACTCTAAAAAAGTCAACAAAAGTCAATTCATCAATGCTAATTGGATTAGGAATGAAAAGAACCTTCCAGAAGAATCTAGAAGACTAAAACCATTCCTAATTGCATTAGGAATGATAAATCTATATTAGGCCATCCTCTAGATCATTGGGCCGCATATAAGGCTCAAACCAGGCCCAGTTCAGTAATTTGGCCATAACTTCCTTAATATTCATCGAAATTGGGCTTATAATATATCGTTGGAAAGCTCTTTTCAAGCCCTATCCAATTACACTACTATTGGACCCATATCATGGACCAACCAAACTGGATTGGCTGTTTTCTTAAAATAGGTTTTTAAAAAACAGAGAGAAGAGAAAAGAAATTAAAACTATCCGCAACACTAAACTTTCCACACTTTCACTTCATTCGATTATGATTCGACGTGAAAGGTACTCATCACAGGGTTTGGTTTTGGGGAGACACAAATGGGTGTCTACACCCACACCTTGAATACTTGTTACTATGGTGGAGGTTCCCGAACAAGAAGGAGTAGCGAGTCCATAAGTGTTTTAAACGAAGATCTAGCAGAGTGAAGTGGTACAATCTCGAGCACTTAGATCAATCACCTTTATTTTCTTGTTTAAATAACTGTTAATCAATTAATTAGTGTTGTTTGATCACTTAAAACGAACTTTTAATTAATTAATTAATTCCACATAGTATCTTGCATTAAATAAAGAATAGAATTGAATAATTAATTGTTGATTGATCACCTAAGCCAAGGCCAATTTTTTTTATTTTTTTTCTTTCACGAATATAGATTAAATAAGAATAACGACTTTTGCAATGTAATTCCTACGTTATTGATTCGTGTAAATAAAATCAACTAACTTAGTTTTTAGGTATCATGTTGCATATATGTAGACACCTAATTATGTCTTTCCAAAAACCAAACTCTGTGATGAATATCTTTCACGTCATTTGATTATCGAATGAGGTGAAAGTGTGAAAAGTCTTGTGATGCAGTTGTTTTAATAAAAATACTTCTTTCTGTTTTTGAAATATTTCTTTTCGTACTCTATTTATGGAAAATGTCCAGTCCAATTTTTTTTGGTCCATTATAAGGGTCCAATAATTTTTTAGTTGTATGGGCTTGAAAAGAATTTTCCAACGATATATTATAAGTCCTATTCCGATGAATAATGAGGAAGTTATGGCCAAAATACTAAACAGGGCCCAAACCGGATTTTATCTACGACCCAATGATCACGTGGAGGGTCCAAAGGATTAATCCTATTCCTAAACTAATTTAAGATTTATTAGAAGCTTCTATAAGTTTATAAAAGATCTTAATTATCCTTTTCAAAAAGATAAGATCAAAGAGTTTGAAATTGGATAAAACTTTCCTTTTTTAAGTCGTAATTCTATTCAAAATGAAAGACGTTCAAACACAGTTATATATTATTTTTGTGCCTCATAATTTTTATCCACATCTTACATGGTTGGATAGATATTAAAATTATCTTTCCAATGATATATTATAATATTAATTCCGATCTATAACGAAAAAGATATGAAAGAAATACGAAACTCTATCCAAAACTGACACCGTCCCTGTAGGCGTCGCTCGAAGTGCGCCTACGTTAAAGTATGTTGTGAATATTCTTGGCACTCATAGGAAGTGGGAATTGACGTATACGATTAGGTACAAAGGAAAGTGGGGAGCCGCCAACAAGTTTTTAAGGAACTTGTAAACCGTTCACGGATCATAAAAGGCAACCACGATAAAGGGACAACGATAGGCAACAACGATTGACCCGTGAAGGTTACACCCCAATCATAACCCATGAGATTACTAACTCCATATGGTTAGGAACCACGAAAGGAGGATCGGGGATGATAGTACGAAGTGAGTCATGGAGTCACATTCGCCCGTATTGGCCTCTACTCGATTCTTATAGTGAAAAGTGATTCCTGCGATCTCAAAAACATACAAATAAAATATTCAATTTGCTCCAAACTATTATTAGGATAAATTGGTTTAATATTAATGCAACATATTATTCTAAAATATTGTGACCACTTTAATTAACAACAAGATTAAAGAGGAACCTAAACCGGTTGTCCAAATTATCTTATTAGGCGTGATTTTAAATTACATATTCTCTTTAAACATGCAATATGGTGATCATAATAACAATAGAATAAACATTAATATTGGAAGAAATTTAACAATAAATTTTTAGTCAAATCAAATATAAATTATAAACCTAATCATGATACTAGCAACAAGAATAAAAATAAGAGTAATTAAGTGATTAATTACTCACTTTCCGCGTTTCCTTGAATGCTACATCATGCATAAACTGTTAGTAACTTCAGTTAAAATATAAATCAAATTGAAACAATTAAACTAAATAAAAAGTAGAGTTGATTTAGTCCGAACCCTCAGTCAATTATACCTTTCACGCCTTGGTTTAAGTATAGAACTTTGGGTATTGTATGGACTCCTTGGAGTGCTTAAGGAAGTACTAGTAAAAGAATGGGAGGCTAGTGAATAGGCTAAAGAGGGAGAAGAGAATTATTTGATGATCACAATTGTTGATAATTGAAAAAGGGGAGATATTACCTTGGTTTATAGAGAAAAAAGAAGGGTCGAAAAAACAAGAAAAGATAAGAATTCGAATTGGAATAATACTCTTGCGATAGACAGCAGTTTTTGCGGTTTTTGTTTTTATCATATCTTTTGATCCAAAAACCAAAATAATATAAATACGTTGTAGAATTAAAGATATGGCCGAAATAGTAAGACGGTGTCAGTTTTGGATAGAGTTTGACATTTCATTCATATCTTTTCCGTTATAGCTCGGAATGGATATTATAATATATCAATGGAAAGATAATTTCAAGAGCTATCCAAACATCTAAGATTTGGATAAAAAATATGAGGCACGAATATCATATCTGACTATCTTTGAACGTCTTTCAATTCGGATAGAAATAGGATTTTCAAAAAGAAAAGTTTTATTAATTTCAAACTCTTTAATCTTATCTTTTCAAAAGGAATAATTAAGATGTTTTAGAAACTTATAGAAGCTTCAAATTAATCCTAATTTGTTTAGAAATGGGATTAAATCCTTTGAACCCTCCACTTCATTGGGTCATAGGTAAGGTGGGCTTAGGTTCGGTTCGTTTGGACTCAGTTTAGTATTTTGGTCATAACTTATTCGTTTTAACTCGGATTTGGGCTTATAATATATCTTTGTAAAATCTTTTCAAACCCCATCCAACTATTCAATCATTGGACCCATATAACGGACCAAAATAAACTGGACTAAACGTTTTTTATAAAAAGGACATGAAATGAATGATTTTAAAGGACACGAAATGAATTATTTTGGGTTTAAAGGCACGAAAAGAGGAAAATAAGTCATGGTTTGGGGAAATGGGATAGGAATTGGATTAGTTTATGAAATGGAAACATGGGTTTAAGCACTCCAAAGATTAAATACTCAACCTGACCAATAATGGCGGTGAAAGGTTGTTCATCATCGGGTTTGGTTTTGGGGAGACATTGTTAGGTGTCTACAGTCCCAGTATTTTGAAAATATCTTTTATTATACAAAGTATTTTCATCTGATTATAATTAGGTTGGAAATTAGACTTCAAGAGCTTTCCAACGACATATTATATGTATTATTTGGACTTGTGGATCAAAAGTTATGATAAAAACAAATTCCTCAAAAATTGTTGACCGTCGAGTTTTATTTCGATTCGAATTTGGATTCTTTTCTATTCCTTCGACCATCCTTTTTCCTTATAATAAAGGTCATATCACCCCTTTTTCAAGCATCAACAAACTTGATCATCAACAATCATCTAATTCTATTCTATTCTCTTTATAATCTAGAAGCTTTTCTTTCTCCCTCTTTCTAAGCCTTCCAAGTAAAAATACCACATTCACGAGTTTTAGACACACCTAGCCAAGTTCGAAGTTGCCTTCACCCTAGACGTAAAAGGTTGATAATTTCTTAGGGTTTGGTCCCAAATCCGTATTTCAATTATTTAAATTAAATGTTTGATTTAATATTTTCCTTGAAGTTACTAACGTGTGTATTTTGTTATTAGAAAGAGATACAAGGAAACAAAGTAAGTTGTTTTAATTTCTCTATATCTTTAGAAAACATGCTTATATTGTTTTAATTCCTAGTGTCATGTTAGGATGCTTTTATTGATTTCTAGTATCATGTTTAGGTTGCTTCCTATTTCTTCTATCATGTTAGGGTTAAAGGTTTGATCTTTATTGTTTTGTGACATGCTAAGATTTGTTATTAATCTATTTAGTATCATGCCTAGGATTTTGCTAATATTATTATGCTTTAAGAATATTATGATAATGATGCTTTATTAATATTATGTTGCTTGATATATTATTGTTATTGCTTGATCACGCTCTCTCTTGCAGGTTTAAAGGGAATTTGTACTTGTAATCACGCTTAATAAGATAATTAATCTCCAATAATAGATTTGTTTTGCATTAATATTTAACCAAAATAGATTAAACAGGTTTAGGATTAATATATTGATTGTATTTTAGTCAGAAAGTGCACATGAATATGAGAATAATATAGTAGAGGCCTATTTTTAGGGCAGGTTCAATCTCTTTTAGGTTAGATTTGTACCTTCATCCCCAAATATCTAGTCATGATTCAGGACCACTATAGAGTTAGCAATCTCATGGATCGTGAAGGGGTGTAACCTTCATCCTGTGAGCGATTTACAAGTTCCTAAAACTTGTTGGAGACTCTTTTTCTCTAGCTTCCTTCCCTTTAGACGCCACTATACTTAAGTGTATGATCACATTGGGTCTCAAGTGTGGGATGCTTGAAATATCCCCTACAATATATTGTTCGGTGGTGATGAAATTGTGAAAAAGGAAGAGATAGTAGAGGTTGTACTAGGGCTAGGATAGCGATTCCCCCCTAAAGGGAACGTTATCTTAATACCCTCACTCCTGAACTCATTTCTGGTTTATGTAGACCAATTTGGGCATGAGTAAACTTACGATTCGTGCTAAATATCCCTTGAACTCTACTTGGGAGAAAGACATGAACGAGGTTTATGAGTTTTCGCAAAAATCATTGGCGAATCCTACTTGTTTCTTATAGAAAAGTGTGATGATAGGATCAATCCTAATACACCTTAAAAAGTTTAAAATCCTAGGCTTTTGAAAGGCCACAGGCATTTAAGGAGAAGGATCCCTTACGATGGGCACACCCTCCTTACAAGACCTCAACGCTCACTATATGTACAATCAAGAAAGGGGTCTTTCTACCGAGAAATGTTGGAATTTAAAGGACACTATTCAAAATCTAGTTTCCGCAAACAAACTTTATGTCCCTCCAGGCGGCAAGAAGTAATGAAGACAAGGCGCACAGCGAGTCAATCGTGCAAGATTTCATGATTTCTGTTTCTTATTATTTGTTTCTATTCCCCTCTTTATATCTAGCATAGGTTTTTTCTTTTAATTCCCCGGCTCTATTGTGTTTATGTGTTTTATTTATTCACCATTTTCATCAATAAAATAATCATTCTTTCCCTTTTATACCAATGACTTAAAGCACCTTTGCAACCCATTCACTCCCCATTAACCATTTAATCACATTTCCATTTTTTCATTAACCACTTTGAGTCTCGTCTAACGTTTGACCTTCATTTTTTCAACCCACATTCACCTAACCCTAGGATGGGAAGGTGTGCAATTTGTGTAATGTTCAAAAGCAAGTTCAAAAAAGGATGATAATAATAAAAAAAAATGTCTAAGGGCAAGTGTTCCAATGTCTTTGATATGAACACGTCTCAAATTGTGTCTCTCATCGAGTGCTTGGTATCGTGCTTGAGAAACATGAATGCTAAGTGAGTGATGAACCGCATGATCCGAGATTGCCAACATTGATTCAAAGGAATGAAAAACAAAAATAATTAAATAAAAAAACAACAACAAAAATTCAAAGCAAAAAAAAAAATAAATAAAATAAATAAAAGTGAAAAATAAAACTTGTAAATTTCAATTTCAAATACACAGTTACATATCTTGAGGGGCTTCTCTTGGGTTTTGAGCCTTTCACCCTTCTTCAAACCACCAGCCTTAACAACGTTACGACCCTCAAAAGACCTATTTGAGGTGTACATACACTTGTGCAAAGTTCGGTTTGAGCTACGTTCGGCCTGATTCCTAACGGATACGTAGGCAACCTCACATCGAGGTGCGGCCACATTCATATGCATGATTGAGTCAAATAATATCCAATACTTATCACTATATATCCATCTAGAGCTAGACTTGGGGGCTTGAAACCACATCACTTAGCCTACTCAGCCTAAAGAGTCGCCATCTCTACTCTTCTCACATTTCTTTCCATCACCATAGCCTTTGCAGCCAACCTTAGTATCGCATTCACACACTTCTTTCACACATAAATATCCATACATCCTTCCATTAAGAACCCATCATCATGAAATCTTGTTCCCCTACCGCGCATGCTTCATCATCTTTCAAGACAACATCCACTACTAGAAAACTAGCAAATTTTGACGAACTGGTTTCGACGAACCCGAAATTCCACCGGAAAAGCAAAATATCCGACGAAAATTCAACATTTCCGTCGGAAATTTCCGACAGAATTTATTTCCGTCAGAATATATGTGCTTTCCAGCGGATTTATAGTCCGTCGAAAATTTCCGACGGAATTTTCCGTCGAAAAGTAATTAAAAAAAATTTAAATAAATTTCCCCAAACCCTAAAGCAGCCCCTTCCCCCTATCTTATTTCCGTCTCTCTTTCTCTCTTATGTTTCTGCTCTTTCCTTCTCTATCTCCCCTCTTCCCCTTTGTTCTCCCTCTTCTCCTTCCCTCTTCTCCTTCGTTCTCCCCTCTTCTCTTCTCCTTCTCTTTCCTTTCTTCTTCTCTTCACCTCCCTTTCTCTCTCCTTTGTTTCTTTTCTCTTCACCTAAATCAGACATCGGCAACAACAACGATACAAACCAACAGCTTCATCAAGCTCCATCAACCACCACCAACATCAACCGCAACAGCGGCACAACACCAAGCTACCCACCCTCAAGGTCTTTTTTTGTAGATCTTGTTTTAATTTAGGATAGATTTGTAAATCTAGTTAATTTTATATGTAATAGGAATGATAGATTGTAAATTTTATTAGATAATTGTATATTTATATATTTGATTTAATTTTTGTAGGTTATTCATCGTTTTATTTTATGAAATTCTGATTAAATATGTAGATTTACAGGGTAGGTTGTGTGTGGTTGTGGTTGTGGTTGGGTCTTGAGGGTAGCTGGTGGTGTGGGATGGTTGACAGGGTAAAGTCGTATCCCCTAATCAAAAGTAATACCTAAATCCTCTAACTAATGCAGATAGGGAAGTAGGGTCGAATCCACAGAGAAACGAGTCTTTCTATTCCTAATTAACTTATAATATAATCTAGATTATGAGGTAACCAATATTTATATTTGAATAATAAACTAAACTACGGAGATCAAGAATAGGAAGAAAATAATGTATAAAAGGATCTAGGGCATAGGTTCACTAATAAATAATATTCCAGGGTAGAATATAATAATCATTCATCAAACCATACATCAATCAGATTATAAAGGGCTTTCGCTACGTATTATAATCACACAATTAATTTACCGGTATTAAATCTCATCTTTCGAATCTCGACTTAACCATTTATAAATTAATCTGCCTATTGAAACTAGACCTAAACATCAATTCTTATATGTCGAATCTCGAGTCAATATTGACAAACTCATGCATAAAATATCAGGCCTAATCTAGTCACAGAACATTAAATCAATCAATAGGAAATTAATCTAGCATTGATAATTAACAACAATAAATTACCCCTTCATATTATTTATGGATCCCAATAACCCTAGAAATAAAACTACTCACACATAATAGGAACTAAACTAATCAAGGCAATAAAACAAAACATGATCAAAGGATTAAATTAACAACTAAGATTAAGAGAAGAGAAAATAGTTACCAAACAAAATCTGGAATTGATAGTAGATTAAGAACAAAGGTTTAAGAGAGAGAGAATCTAAGAAAACAATTAAGAGAGTAAATAAAGAGTAAAAAAAGAAAGAGAAAATGACCTAAAATCGTATTACGGGGGAGTAGTTATACTTCGTACAAATCCTAAACTAAAACAAACTAAAACGACGCTAATCGTCTCCTAACAATAACACGCGCCCGATCGGGCGAGGCACACCGGGCCTTTTTGCTCTTCAGGTTGAATCTCGTGCCCGGCCGGGCGCGTCACCGAGCCCCGACCTTTGCTTCTCCCGCCCGGCCGGGCGCGCCTTCGGGCGCCAGCCTCTTTGGCCGGGCGGCTCTCTTGGGCCACTAATTGGACTACGATTGGGCTCCAATTCTTCGGGCCAATCTGGATTTCCTCTTTGGGTCTTGAATACTCGGTCCAAATGCCCCGGTATAACCTATACCGAGCCCTTAATCACCGAGTCGATGGATCTAACTGGCCCTGGGCTATAAAATCTGGTTGTGCTTCTCCAGTGCTCGTGATTGCTCCAAAATATCTCGGGAAAATACTCAAAAAGTGTAAATCCCTGCAAAAGTCAACCAAATCTACGAAAACACTAGAAAACACCAATTAGTAATAAAAGTGGCTCTAAAGAGCCAAAAACACTACTAATTATGACCAAGGGACGGGAGTAAAATACTATATAAAATAGACACTTCTAACTCCTCCAAGCCAAACCTTTGCTTGTCCCTAAGCAAAGATCTCATCAATGAATCAATAAATATGTTTCACCCCAAAAAGTAAAAATCAAGCACAAACGATTCAGGGTAAATCAAATAAACATGCTTCAAAATCAACCAATCAAATCCATCCAATTACCTTTCCTCCCTAACAATTTTCAAACAGAGCAAACCACAAGAGCATATAGAATTCAAGACTAGTGCTCACACACTCAACTCTCATTTATGTGGCGAGTAAAAGATGTACTCGATTGCTCTCCATCCAACCCCTTTATGTGAACACTTCCCTCCCAACTCACACTCTCGTGTGTATAAAATAATGAACGCTCAACCTACTAGTCGACTCGAAATATGTCAAATCATAACTTGCATTGATAAAAAACACTTTCACATTCATACAATTCTATGCACAAAGGTCGGAAGGTCTTTAAAGCTTGTAATGTAAGGCTAGGGTGAAGGGTAGGAATCATTTGGGAACAAGTGAGAGAAAAGCTATGCTTAAGGGAGCAAATCCTAGTAGAACCCATGATCAAAATAAATAATGATCAACATCTCCTACATAACCAACTCTATCATCAACCAAATATACTCCAATCATAATAAACAAACCCAATTCTTACAATTTCACTCTTAAAAATATAATAATGAAGAAGTGGAGTGAATAAACAAACTTTATTTCCAAACTTGAATTTTTCATTGAAGCTCTTATTTTTTTCTTTTGATCAACCTCCAACTAGAACATTTGAACTTAGAACACTTTTTTCTTTTTTGCTTTTTTCTATTAAAGTTCACTTATTTATTTTTTTTTTCTTGAACTTCTCTTTTTTTTTCATGACATCATGCTTTATTTTTTTTTTCAAGAAAATATAACTCTCAAACTCATCAAAAATAAACATGATAAAAAAAACAAAACTACTTCTCAAAAACCCACCCAAATTGTGCAAATAATAAGCACACTACAAACTCCCTCACCTCACTCACTAATAGCTCCCCCAAGCCAAGCTTGGGACTAGTAACCAATGGGGAAAAATAGGCTTGTAATGTGGCTATTAAAACAACGAAAAGTCAAGGCAACAACATGGGTAGCAAGAAGGGAACAAATGTATCTATAATCATCTGGAGGCTACCTAAAAGAACAAATGCCTTCGTCCTCCTCAATGTGCATAATAATGAATCATATAAACATTACTAATAGTTGCAAACATATACTCAAATTCATTGACATACTAGGAACTAACACACATTCCTAATCAAATCAACTAGTCAAGCACTATATTCACAAGTGGTTGGACAAAATTGACGCATGTTAAGGTTTCAAGGCAATCAAACATCAAATCATGATCAACTAATCCATAATGCTTATCATCATATACCAAGAATCAAAACAAATTTCTCAAGTATGGGGCACAGAGAAGCATGATTTACAATTCATTGGAACGTATTTTTGGATTTTTTATTTTTTATTTTATTTTTCATATATAAGAAAGCAATAAATCTAACCTAGAAAGCAATAAATCTAACCTAAGAAAACACACCAAAAATAAAAGAAAAGATAAAAACAAAGATACCAAATCCAAAATCTCCCCAAGCCAGAATCAAACAATGTCCTCATTGGCTCGGGAACTATCCCATCATAGCTAGTCCTGATCATCCTCATCCATGTGGTCGAACCCTGCACCTCCACTGCCACCTGCACCAGAAGAGCTACCACCAAAATAATCAGCCTGAAAAGTCCCCCCCCCCCCCCCCCCGCCGGTCCCCCGAAAGGAATGTCCTAGCCGTACCCATGGAAGGCAGAATAGTCAGTGTAAATACCATGGGCAGTGGGATCCCTATCGTATCCCTGGGGTGGAGGTTGAAACCAGTCGGGGTAAATAGCATCGTCGAGAATGTTGCCCCGACTAGCATAATCATCGTACATAGGGTAGAGAGCTCTCCCCTAGTTCCTCTCCAAGTACCCTAACCTCTGGTCTATGGAGCCTACCATCCTCCTAAGGCCAGTGTAGGAATGCTCAATACGTCATAAGGCCTGACCTATACTCTGAACGTCCCAAACTGGGTCAGAGTCAACATGAGGGACGGAGTGAGACATGCGAGGTGGAGAAAACGCCACCTCGGGCTGAGGCTGAGGCTGGGGTGGTGGAATTGGTGGTGGTGGTGCTTGCCCCCTAGCGTTGGCAACTAAAAGATCATATGTATAGGATGGTTGCCCTGGGGGAAAGACGGTCAAGTCAGGACTGGGTAGGGGAAAGATGGGCAAAGGTTGCTCGCTCCCAGTCTTAATACACCAAAAGGGTGTCTGCTCGCTATCCGGTCGTACCCACCCCAAATCCTCAAAATACCTAGCAGTCATATAGATATCTGGTCCACAGTTGGTTAGTTGGTGGGGTCCATCCACTACAAAACCGGCGTTTTTCACTACTATTCGAGTGATAAGGCCTCCTATACGGATGGGGGTGCGAGATGTGGTATTGGCCGTGGCATGCCTGCTCAGATAGTGAATAATATACCTACCTATGTTCAATTTCCCGAACCCATACACATAGTGTCCTATGAAAGCTAGTTCGTTAGTTTGGGCATTATGGGGCTCGTTCCTACCTAAAAAACACAAACCCGCAAATCTTTTCCAGATTTTCGGGACAGGGTGATGAATAGGTTTGGTGCTAGCATGTTGGGGGTCGGGAGTAGGAAAACCAGTCAAAGCATGATATATATCACCCATTGTGTAATCGGCATGCCATTGGAATGGTAATTCAGAATTTAATTCAAATAATTTACAAAATTCCACAAATGTTAAACTAATTTATTGTTCAACCTAAAAATTAAATTCAGCCCATTTCTGCTATTTATAAATTTTAAAGAAGACAAGAATTCACAAGTTAGTTCTCGGTATGTAGGATAGTGCATATCAACCAATTTTCTCATGCCAATGTCATTTAAAAACTGTTTTACAAAATCATACAGACCAAATGATTCTAAAGTAGGGCGGTGTAACCACCGAGAAGGAATTACCTCGCACTCGATTAGGTGTTCTAGCCGCTCCTTTTGCTCTAGGCAATACGGATCGTCGGCCAGTACGGGAGTTGCAAATCCGGGTCGTATTCCTCCCTCGAACTAGAGCTCCTACCGAAAATAGACCGAGCCCTCTTTGAAGCCATGGAAGAAATGGGTATGAAAATTTATTTGAATAAAATCAGAAAATTTTTATATGGAAATGTAGAGGGTGAAGAGAGGATTAATGATATGTAAAAAGTTTTGACTTTGTTGAGGAATGAAGGAGAAATCTTATAGAGAAGGTAGAGAGAATTTGAGTTTTAGAGAAAGAAAGTTATGGAGGAAAGAAGAAAAATGAGGAAGAATGAAGGAAAACGAAGAAAAAGACGCGGAATATAGGCGCGCCCGGTCGGGCGGATCCTCGCCCGGTCGGGCGATCTGGGTTGTTCGACATAACTTGTTCTCGCGCACAGTCGGGCGGATCCTCTCCCGGTCGGGCGGATCCTTGCCCGGTCGGGCGATCTGGGCTGTTCGACATAACTTGTTCTCGCGCCCGGTCGGGCGATTTAAATAGTAAATTTTGCTATGCTCTCGCGTCCGATCGGACGATCTAAATGCCCGATTTGCGTCAATTCTCGCGACCGGTCGGGCGCCATTCGCCCGGTCGGGCGATCTGACTTTCGAAATTTCGCCCCTTCTCGCGCCCGGTCGGGCGAACAACTTTGTCCTTATATGACGAGTTTCGCGCTCGGTCGGGCGAAAATACTCGATTTTGAGCCTAGCTCTCGTGCCTGGTCGGGCGGCATTCGGCCGGTCGGGCCTGAGGGTAATTGACGAATTTTGTATTTTCTTCTTTTCTTCAAAATTTAGCTAACTCTTTTCCTTCAAAACTGTACAAAAACTCATAGAACTCATTAAGTTCCCTCATCTCTCCTCTCATAAGAAAAAGAAAGAACTAGTCTAAAAAGCATTAAAAATACGGGTTGCCTCCTGCAAAGCGCTGGTTTATCTAGGTCCTGCACGACCTTCTTACAAAGTATCAAGTATTAGGACCCTTGGCCTAACGCTTGATCGGGCGGTTTCTCACCCGGTCTAGCGGTGTTTTGGCTACGACGCGACTTCTTGACATGCTCTGTGAGACGCCAATTCACTTTGTCTGGTGGATCCTCCTTGACTTGGATTGAGGGTTCTTTAATGCTACGCACTAAAGATCCTTCTTTGATCGAGGGTTGCTTCAAATTGTCATTACTTTCAACACTTGCAACTCGATCTGGCGGAACACTTACCGTAGGCTCAAATTGCACAACTTGCTTGATTGATTCCACCTTTTCGTCCTCAAAACCAAGACCAACAGTGTAGAGGGCTCTTTCTATTGCATCAACTTCCTTCTGCCATTTGTCTATCTCATCTGAAAGGGATGCAACACACGATACCGCCTCCAAGGGATCTTTTACAAGAGCTTGGGGCTTGTTAGAATAATTCTCAACCACATTGACACTAAAATATTTTTCCTCAGTCATGGAGCTTTTAGGGGTATTATTAAGATTAAAAATAACTTTATCATCCCCTACTAATAGTGTTAATTTACTACTTCTTACATCTATGATTGCTCCTGCAGTGTTAAGGAATGGTCTACCCAAAATAATTGGGGTTTGCATATCCTTATCCATATCAAGAACAACAAAATCAACAGGTATATAAAATTTACCTACTCTAACGAGGACATCCTCTAAAACACCTAAGGGGTATTTGAAAGAACGGTCGGCCATTTGTAGAGTAATATTGGTAGCTTTTAGTTTACCCATATTCAGTTTGGAACACACAGATAATGGCATAACACTAACGCTAGCACCCAAATCACACAATGCATTATCAGTCATTAGATTGCCTATGTGACAAGGGATAGAAAAACTACCCGGATCTTTTAATTTAGGTGGAGACTTGTTTTGAAGTACGGCACTACACTCTGCAGTGAAAGCTACTGTCTCTACCTCACTAATAGACCTTTTTCTTGTCAATATTTCTTTCATAAATTTTGCATACGAAGGAATTTGTGTGATTAATTCAGTGAAGGGAATCGTTACCTTCAAATCTTTCACCATCTCCAAGAACTTACCAAACTACTTATCCAAGTTTGTCTTCAAGTGACGATAGGGGAATGGAAGTTTGATAATTGGCTTTGGAGCATTGTTGCTCTTATCTGGAGTAGCCACCTTCGCTGGAGTCGTACCCTGCAATGTAGAATTAGATATGTTAGTATTATCCTTTAGCCCTACAGGGCTATTAACTACATTGTTTGGTTTAAAGGAATTAAGATTAACATTATTTAATAAAACAGGTTCATCAACTCTGGGCATAGGGGGCCCTTCATAGTTTGAACCACTTCTTAGATTAATTGCATAGGCTTGATCCGTAGGCCTGGTAGGCTGTGCTAGCAGAGCTCCTTGTTGGCGGGCTTGTAGAGTAGCGGAAAGTTGTGCAATCTGATTATCTACAATTTTGTTATGCGCTAGAATTGAATCAATTGTCACATCTCTACTCTCCATGTGCTTCTGCATATTGACCAGCATCGCTCTAATTTCCACCAAAGAAGGGTCAGAAGATGAGGAGGTTTGTTGTGGTTGGTTCTTCTGGCCAGCATTGGGATGGTAATATTTCTGCTGCTGTTGTTGTGGCGCTTGTGGTTCTTGTGGTGGATTTTGAACATTATTACTCCGGTAGGAAAGGTACGGATGATTCCGATACCCAGGATTGTAGGTGATGGAGTATGGGTTATTCTGCCTATAAGCTTGAAAGGCATTAACTTGCTCCACGGAACTCCTGCAATCTTGTTCCCAATGACCTATAATACCACAATTTTCACAGAAAGCCTCATTAGAATTATTATTAATTGCAGAAACATTAGCTACGTTAGTAGTGCTAAGATTATCTAATTTTTGGCAGATAAAGGTCAGCTGAGCTTGCAAAAAGGATACAGAGTCAACACTATGTTTTCCCTTGTTAGCAAATCCTCTAGGATTCCCATATTAGGAATTGTGTATCGCCATATCTTCAATAACCTAACCTGCATCATCAACATTAAGATTCATAAATCTTCCACTAGCTGCATAATCTAAAATTATTCTAGAAGAATTTCCAATGCCATTATAAAAGGCTTGGATTATCTGCCATTGTGCTAAATTATGGTGGGGGCATTCTATTTGTAAGTCCTTGAACCTCTCCCAAGCCTCATATAAGGATTCATCGGCTTCTTGGGCAAAGTTCTGAATCGCACTCCGTAGTACGGTTGTTCTCTCTGCAGGATTATACTTGTTATAAAAATTCAAAACAAGAGTTTCCCAGTCAGTTATACCAAGTGCAGTTTTATTTAAACCATTAAAACATAATTTAGCTTTTCTAGTCAAAGAGAAAGGAAAGAGAATCTCCCTAATTTGGTCTTGAGTGACCCCGACTTGCCTGATGGTATTGCAATATTGACAATAGTCAGCAATGTGAAGATTTGGGTCTTCACCCTTGGCTCCACTGAATTGCTTCCTCTCTATCATCGTTATAAATTCAGGTTTAATTTCAAATTGTACCCCAACAAGAGCCGGAGTGGGGGTGAGATGTGGAAAATCTGTAAGCTTTGGTTGTGAGTAATCACTAAGCTTCTTTGGAGCCGTCATCTCTGATTCTGCGTCTGATGATACCTCTGAATCGCTAGAACCAGTTGGAGGATCGCGGTGATTATTATTATTATCACTAGAATCCGCCAGGATTTGCTTGTAGAGATTTTTCTGTCTATGGAAGGAACGTTCGATCTCAAGATCGAATGGGATGTACCCTGATCTGGAACACCTGGGCATAAACAAAAAACTAAAAGAAAATATGAGATTTGCCTCAAAGAACTAACGTTCTCTGAGACAAAAAAGAAATAACCTAGACTACAAAAATAATCAGAAATAAAAATAAAACCGTTTCCCCGGCAACGGCGAGAAATTTAGAAAGGGTAAAGTCGTATCCCTTAATCAAAAGTAATACCTAAATCCTCTAACTAATGCAGATAGGGAAGTAGGGTCGAATCCACAGAGAAACGAGTCTTTCTATTCCTAATTAACTAATATAATCTAGATTATGAGGTAACCAATATTTATATTTGAATAATAAACTAAACTACGGAGATCAAGAATAGGAAGAAAATAATATATAAAAGGATATAGGGCATAGGTTCACCAATAAATAATATTCCAGGGTAGAATATAATAATCATACATCAAAACATACATCAATCAGATTATGAAGGGCTTTCGCTACGTATTATAATCACACAATTAATTTACCGGTATTAAATCTCATCTTTCGAATCTCGACATAACCATTTATAAATTATTCTTCCTATTGAAACTAGACCTAAACATCAATTCTCATATGTCAAATCTTGAATCAATATTGTCAAACTCGTGCATAAAAGATCAGGCCTAATCTAGTCACAGAGTATTAAATCAATCAATAGGAAATTAATCTAGTATTGATAATTAACAACAATAAATTACCCCTTCATATTATTTATGGATCCCCATAACCCTAGAAATAAAACTACTCACACATAATAGGAACTAAACTAATCAAGGCAATAAAACAAAACATGATCAAAGGAATAAAATAACAACTAAGATTAAGAGAAGAGAAAATAGTTACCAAACAAAATCTGGAATTAAGAGTAGATTAAGAACAAAGGTTTAGGAGAGAGAGAATCTAAGAAAAAAATTAAGAGAGTAAATAAAGAGTGAAAAAAGAGAGAGAAAATGACCTAAAATCGTATTATGGAGGAGTAGTTATACTCCATACAAATCCTAAACTAAAACAAACTAAAACGACGCTAATCGTCTCCTAACAATAACACGCACCCGATCGGGCGAGGCACACCTTGCCTTTTTGCTCTTCAGGTTGAATCTCGCGCCTGGCCGGGCACGTCACCGGGCCCCGACCTTTGCTTCTCCCACCCGGCCGGGCGCGCCTTCGGGCGCCAGCCTCTTTGGCCGGGCGGCTCTCTTGGTCCACTAATTGGACTACGATTGGGCTCCAATTCTTCGGGCCAATCTGGATTTCCTCTTTGGGTCTTAAATACTCGGTCCAAATGCCCCGGTATCACCTATACCGAGCCCTTAATCACCGGTTCGATGGCTCTAACCGGCCCAGGGCTATTAAATATGGTCGTGCTTCTCTAGTTCTCGTGATTGCTCCAAAATATCTCGGGAAAATACTCCAAAAGTGCAAAATCCCTACAAAAGTGTACCAAATCTACGAAAACACTAGAAAACACCAATTAGTAATAAAAGTGGCTCTAAAGAGCCAAAAACACTATTAATTATGACCAAGGGACGGGGGTAAAATACTATATAAAATAGACACATCAGTGGTGAGAGGCTTTTTTTTTGTTTTTTTAAAGAATTTTCCGATGGAATTTTCGTCACAAAATTCTGACGGATTACATTCCGTCAGAAATTTTCGACGAATTTTCTTGGGCCTGAAAATCCCTGACAACAGATTGAATTCCGTCGAAATAGTGTTACATCATGTAAGAGTTAGAAATAATCTAAATTGTATAATGAAAAATATGGATTAAACATAAAACCTTTTAAGGTTCTTCGCGTTCCATGGCCTTTCTAAGGCTTTGCCTTCGGGAGACTCTAAGCGAAGGGTCCCTTTTGTAACTTGCTTTATGACCTTATAGGGTCCCTCCCAGTGGGGCGATAACTTTCCTAACTCGGGCTTGCGGTCTCTGGCCCCTATATTGCGCAGCACCCAATCTCCTACTCCGATTTGCTTCTCCTTGACCCTCCTATTGAAGTGACGAGTCATTTTCTGCTTTTGTGTAATTGATCTGAGTAGGGCGTTGCCCCTTTTTTCAGGCAATACATCTAAATCCAAGCTCTTATTTGCTTCATTCACTTCATAATCATAAAATGTGACCCTGGGCGATGGAATCCCTACTTTAACCGGTAGCACAGCCTCGCTGCCATATATAAACAAGGATGAACGGGGTATGGCCTGTTACATCTTTTGGAGTTGTTCGAGCTGGCCATTGAACACCTGGTAGGTTGTCAACCACAACCCCTTGGCCCCCTCCAACATAGTTTGTAGGCCATAGAGTATGATTTTGTTTGCTGCCTTGACTAGGCCATTCGCTTGAGGATTAGATACAACACTAAAGTTTGTGTGTATTCCAAACCTCTCGCAATACTCAACAGTCGTTCGACTATAGAATTGCCTCGTATTATCTGACACAAGAAATCTAGGCACACTAAACCTTGTGATGATGTTTTACCATATGAACTTCTAAATTTACTTATTAATGATTGAGGCTAGGGGTTCGGCCTCGAACCACTTAGTGAAGTAGTCTATAGCAACCATGAGGAATCTCCTTTGCCCGGAAGCTGCTGGGAATGGTTTGAGCAAATCCGTGCCTCACTTGTCAAATGGTAGGGCGGCGATGATTGTTTGCAACGAGCTCGAGGGGAGCCTTTGCACATTGGCAAACTTCTGACACTTGTTGCACTTTTGAACTAACTTGGTTGCATCTTCCCTTATGGTAGGCTAGTAAAACCCTACCCTTAGTGATTTTCCTGCTATGCATCGAGCCCCCTGATGACTCCCGCAAGCTCCTTGGTATATCTCTTGTAGAGCATAATCTCCATCTTTTGGAGTGATACACTTAAGTAGGGGATGAGTGTACGGCTTCTTGTACAGGTTTTCGTCGTACTAAACAAACCATTCTGCTCGTTTCTTGATAGTTTCGGCCTCCTTAGGATCTTCTGGAAGTTTGTTGTCTCGTAGGTACTACACTATTGTCCAAGAAGTTTACTGCTAGTGCATTGATGCTTGGCTGCTTGAAAACATCCCATATTATAGAGCGAGGGCCGAGCCCCTCGGAGGAACTAGCAATCTGTGCAAGGGCGTTAGCCTGTTAGTTATCTGCCCTTGGCAGATGCTTGATCTGAAATTCGGACAAGGATGAAGCAGTTTCTTTGTTCTTGTTGAGATACTTGCACACACTATCTTCCTTAGCTTCAAATTCCCCTTAGACCTGGCTGACGATCAATTGGGAGTCAGATAAGGCATGAACGGCCATGGCTCCGGCCACCTGGAACAACTTTAGCCTCAAGATGAGGACTTCATATTCTGCCTCATTGTTTGAGGCGTTGAAGTCGAACTTAACCGCATACTCAAACTTTTCGCTGCTTGGTGACATGATCAAAATGCTGACCCCGCTCCCTGCCTTGGAGGAGGAGCCATCTATATACAATTGCCATGGTTTGGATCCATCATCATCAAGGCGATGAGTACATTCGGCGATGAAGTCTGCTAGAACTTGTGCTTTAATTGCCTTTCTAGGCTCATATTCAAGACCAAAATCAGCAAGTTGGTTTGCTCAATCTGTCATTCTGCTCGAGTGGTTTCTCCCTTTGGTTGATTTCTTAATAGGATGACTAGTCAAAACTTTAATGGGGTGAGACTAAAAGTATGGCTTCAACTTCCGGCTTTCCATGACTAAGGCGAACACCAGCTTCTCAATTTGGGAATACTTTGATTATGCTCCTCTATAGGCATGGCTGACGAAATATATCGGGTGTTGCGTCCTATCCTTCTTAGCGACTAGCACAACGCTAGAAGAGTATTTTGATATAGCCAAATATAAGAACAATGTCTCCCCTAGCAAAGGAGAAACCAACTTGGGAAGAGAGGCCAAGTGCTCTTTTAACTGTTGGAAGGCAATCTAAGCCGGTGCATCCTATTGGAATACTTTTCTCTTGAGGAAGTTGAAAACAGATAAGCTCTTGTCCGCCCAATTTGAAAGAAATCTACTAAGGCGGCTATGCACCCGGTTAGCCTCTGCACCTCCTTTACACTTCTCGAGGACTGCATGTCTAGGATGGCTCTAACTTTGTCAGGGTTAGCTTCAATGCCCCTTTCATCGACAAGGAATCCAAGGCATTTGACGCCCTTGACTCCAAACACACACTTCTTGGGATTCAGCTTCATCCCATATTTTCTCAATGTCACAAGCGTTTTGACCAAGTCTATGACATGATCATTCTTGTGGAGACTCTTTACTATGATATCATTAACGTAAGCTTTAACGTTTCTCCTTAATTGCCCTTCGAAGTTTTTGTTGATTAATCTCTGGTATGTGGCTCTTGCATTTTTAAGGCCGAAAGGCATGGCTTTGTAGCAGTATACTCCTTGGTTAGTGATGAAGGCGGTATGTGGCTGGTCCTCTTCCGCCATGGGGATTTGATGGTATCCCGCATTTGCATCCATGAAGCTGAATAAAGCATGTCCAGCCGTTGAATCCACAAGCTTGTCAATTTTTGGGAGAGGATGGTCATCTTTTGGGCACGCTTTGTTTAAGTCAGTGAAGTCGACACACATCCTCCATGCCCTAGAGGGTTTCTTGACCAACACAAAATTTGCAAGCCAATCTGTATATTGGCACTTTTTAATGAACCCTGCCTCAAGTAGCTTCTTTACCTCCGCCGCGGCTGCGGCGGTGCACTCCGGGCCTTAATGCCTCAACTTTTGCTTACCAGGCTTGTAGCCTGGCTTGGTGTTCAAGCGATGAGTCATTATGGCGGGGTTTATGCCGAGAATTTCGTCTATTGTGTAAGCGAAGACATCCCGATGTGCCTTTAGCACATTGATTATTTGTGTGAGTAATGTCGCGTCGATGTTCGTACCAACCCACACCGTTCCTTCTGTGGTACCCCCCTTGATTCTTCAGTGAAGTGGACGACCGTGTTGGTTGTTTTACTCTTCGCTGACGGTTCAGTTGGCGCTTCTGGTCCCCACTTCAAGCTATTCACGTAGTATTCTCTAGCGGATCTTTGGTCTCCATATACCTTCCTAACTGTTCCATCTTCAAGTTCATATTGGATGAGCAACTGATAGACTGATATAGCCGCCTTTACCTTGTTCATCAACGGCCGTCCCAGTATGACATTGTTTGGCAAGGGTGTGTCTAGCACCAAATAGTTGGCGATTTGATCTTCCCTTTCCCTTAGGACCAAGTTGAACTGGTAACCGTAATGTCCCTTTGGGAAAGACGGACTGTCCCCCGAAGCCAATTAATGGTTAGCTCACAGGTGACAAATCTTATTTGTTGTACTTCAAACACTTCAAACAATCAAGGGTAATGATATCTAATGATGATCCACTATCAACGAGCACTCGACTTACTCTAAAGTTGGCAATCTTCATCTCAATGACCGAGGGGTCGTCGTGAGGGACTTGCAATGGGCGGTCTGACTTCCCTCCGAACGTCATGATGGGCGAAGAGGGCGTCAAATTTGGTGTGATTTTGAGCACTTGATGTTGTAAGGAGTGTAGGTTGTCTTTTGCTTTACTTACCGATCCTCCAAGTGCTAATCCACCAGCAATGATAGCAATATGTTCCTCTCTTGCCTTTTCTTTGTCCTTGTTTGAGCGGTCAGACCCCTAGAGGTATTTGTTAAGTTTTCCTTCGTCAGCAAGTTGATCAAGGCCTTTCTTTAATTCCCTACAATTTTTTTGTGGTATGCCCGCATTCGCAATGGTACTCTCACCAGAGTCTCTTGTCCCTCTTTTCCTCAAGGGTCTGAACTGGAAGAGGCCTTGGCAACATGTTTTTCTCCTTGATATCCAAGTAGATCTCACGACGATTACGATTGTACCGAGGGTCGTTACCATCATCTGTGATCAGGTTGGATCATTTGGATGGTTGGCTCTTTGAAGGCTCGTTCTCATGCTTCCTTTTTTCTCTGGTTGAGAATTCTCACGGCTTGTGCCACAAACTTCTGAGGCTTTGTATATTATTGTGTGCCCGCTCCATGGCTTCAGTAAGGGTTGAAACCCCTGACTCGATAAGCTTAAATTTGAAATCCGTGGAACTCAGCCCGACCAAAAAGGCTATTAGTGCGGTCTCATCCGGTAAGTTTAGGATTTTAAAAGACTCTTGGTTAAACCTTCGTATATAGTTATGCAAGGTCTCCGTCTTCCCTTGCGTCGCAGCCATCAGATTGACACTTGTTTTCTTCTGTCTTGTTGCGTGCTTGAATCGGCTAACAAACACATGTTCCAGATCTTGGTAGCTATGTGTAGGGAATATTTCAAGCATTACCCCAAACTTGAACCCCACTAAGATCATGCAGTTAAGCATGGTGGCGTCCAAAGGGAAGGAAGCTAGAGCAAAAGAGTCGCCAACAAGTTTTAGGAACTTGTAAACAGTTCACAGGGTGAAGGTTACACCCCTTAACGATCCAAGAGATCGTTAACTCCAATAGGTCTGGAACCATGACTGGAAGTTCAGGTATGAAGGTACAAATCCAATCTAAAAGAGAAGGAACCTGCCCTAATAATAGGCCTCTACTTTATTCTTCTCGTATTCATGTGTGCTTACTTACATGCAATCATTACATTTATCCTAAACCTATTTATCTATGTTGGTTGAATATTAATGCATAAACAAATCTACTATTAGTGATCACTTAAATCATAATCAAATTAAGCCTAAACAAGATTATTAATTATCTTAGTAATAAGCATGATTACAAGTACAAATTTCCTTTAAACATGCATAAAAGGCATGATCAAGCAATAACAATAAAATTCATCAAGCAACATAATAATCATAACAATAATAATAATAAATAAAATAACAATCACAAATAAAATAATCATGTCAATGCTAAAGCATAATAATAGCAAGATCCTAGGCATTATACTAACAAGATTAATAACAAACCCTAGCATGTCAAAAAAATAACAATCAAAGCTTTAGCCCTATCATGATACTAACATGCTATAAGTAAAGAAATAGGAAGCATTATAGAAATCATAATTGAAATTATATTCTTTACCCTAGAGATACTAGGAAACAATAAATAAACATCCTAACATGATACTATGAATCAAAATAACAATCTAAGCATGATTTCTACATCAAAATATCAATTAAACAATTAAAGCACTTACTTGGATGCCTCGTACCTGTAGGGAATATTTCAAGCATTACCCCAAACTTGAACCCCACTGTGATCATACACTTAAGCATGGTGGTGTCCAAAGGGAAGGAAGCTAGAGCAAAAGAGTCGCCAACAAGTTTTAGGAACTTGTAAACCGTTCACAAGGTGAAGGTTACACCCCTTAACGATCCATGAGATCGTTAACTCCAATAGATCTGGAACCATGACTGGAAGTTCGGGGATGAAGGTACAAATCCTACCTAAAAGAGATTGAATCTGCCCTAATAATAGGCCTCTACTTTATTTTTCTCGTATTCATGTGCGCTTTCTGACTAACATGCAATCATTAGGTTTACCCTAAACCTGTTTATCTATGTTGGTTGAATATTAATGCATAAATAAATCTATTATTGGCGATCACTTGAATTATAATCAAATTAGCCCTAAACAAAATTATTAATATCTTATTAAGCGTGATTACAAGTACAAATTCCCTTTAAACATGCATGAAAGGTGATCAACCAATAACAATAAATATAATATCAAGCAACATAATAATCATAATAGTAATAATAATAATCATAATCATCATTGTAATCAAACTAACAATCAAAATAAAAATAATCATATCAACACTAAAGCATATAATAGCAAGATACTAGGCATGATACTAACAAGATTAATAACAAACCCTAGCAAGTCACTAAACATTAAAGATCAAATATATAGCCCTAACATGATACTAACATGAATATTAGGAAAGAAAATAGGAAGCATCACTGAAATCATAATTAACATCATATTCTTTACCCTAAACATGATACTAGGAACTTATTGTTGTCATTCTAAACATCAAATTAAGAAAAGCATCCTAAAATGATACTAGGAATCAAAATAACAACCTAGACATGATTTTTATATCATAATATCAATTAAACAAATAAATCACTTACTTGGATGTCTCGTATCTCTTTTTAATAACAAAATACACACGTTAGTAACTTCAAGGAAAATAATAAAATCAAACAATCAAATTAAATAATAGGGACATAAGAAAGTTTAGACTAGATTTGGGACCAAACCCTCAGAAATATCAAACCTTTCACGTCTAGGACGAAGGCAACTTCGAATTTGGCTAGGTGTGTCTAGATCTTGTGAATGCAGAATTTTGTATTTGAGAGGGCTAGTTTAGAAAAAGAGAGAGAGTATCAAGAATTTCTTTATGAGAGTTGGACATTATAATTGATGAGAATTGATGAGAAGAATTGATGAAAGTTGATTAAACACAGAGGTTTTAGGAGGCTTTTTATAACGAAAATCAGCCGGATTATGATAAAAAAGAATCGGAGTTTCGAAACGAATAAAACACGACTGCAGCGTCAAACACGCCCCTGTCGCCAGGCGACAGTCCGTGTTGCGGCGCTGCAGACAGTTTTTTCCACGCGTTTTCTTATTTTGATAAAATTTAAATGTACGAAGGGGTAAAACTGTAATTTCCTTAAAAACACTTCTTTTATTCTAAATAAAACTCTTAAAACTCATTTATCAATGCTAATCAAATTAGGATTCAAAAGAACCTTCTAGAAGATTCTAGAAGACTATAATCAATCCTAATTTCATTAAGAATGATAAATCATAACAGGCCCTCCTCTAGATCATTGGGTCGTTTATCAAACCGGGCCTAGTTTAGTAATTTGGCCATAACTTCCTCATTATTCATCGGAATTGGGCTTATAATATATCGTTGGAAAGCTCTTTTCAAGCCCGATCCAACTACACTATTATTGGACCCATGCCACAGACCAAACTAAACTGGATTGGCTATTTTGATAAAATAGGTTTTCAAAAATAGAGAGAAAGAAGAGAATTAAAAACTAACTACAACACTAGACCTTCCACACTTTCACTTCATTCAATTATGATTCGAAGTGAAAGGTATTCATCACTGGGTTTGGTTTTGGGGAGACACATTTGGGTGTCTACAGAAGCCCCCACTTTGACTGAGTTTGGAGAAATGCAAGTTTCAAAAACAAAAGTCAAAGTAGCGATAGGGACGGAGAATTGACAGGCTAATGTCGTATCACCTAATCAAAAGTATTACCTAAGTCCACTAACTAATGTAGATAGGGAAGTAGGGTTGAATCCACAAGGAAACAAGTCTTTCTATTCCTAATTAATTAATATAATCTAGATTATCAAGTAACTAATTTTTTGTTATAAAAATGGAACTAACTACGAAGATCAAGTTTAGGAAGAAAATCAATAATAAAAGGCCTAGGGTTACAGGTTCACCATTAATTAATATTCCGGGATAAACCATAACAACCAATAATTAACATTGCACAAATAACATGATTAACAGGCTCTCGCAATTTATTAACCAACATAGATCTAACAGACTCTCGCAATTTATTAGATAAGTTCCTATTGAAAATAGCCTTTAATATCAAATTAACATCTGCTCGATTCATTAATTCAATATTGCTATACTTTTACAAGCAAATCACATCTGCTCGATTCATAATCTGGTTGTAAAGGGTTAAAACAATTCAATAAGAAATTATCATGCAATATCAATAATCAACAATAAAAAATTATCCCTTCATATTAATTATGGATTCCCATAAACCCTAGAATTAAACTACTTGGACATAATTAAAATTAAACTAATCAAAGCAATTAAACAATTCATGAAGAAACAAAGTAATAAAATTACTGAAATTAATAAAATAAGAAATCGTTACCAAAGTAATCGGAATTAAAGAGTTGAGTCAAGAACAAGAGTGAGTTGTAAGAGAGAGAAAACTAGAGAGAGAAATAATCTAAGTAGAGAGAGAAAGTCTAAGAAGAGAGGTACTAAGCAAAAGCATCAAAATCGTACTTAAACAATAATCTAAAATTACTCCTAATTAGAAACTAAGTGTTCGTCAAATTAGAGCCTTCAGAAACACGCGCCCGATCGGGCGAAGGGCCGCCCGATTGGGCCCGCCTTTTTCTCCGCACGTCTTTCTGAGCAGCCGCGCCCGATTGAGAAAATGCTTACCCGATCGGGCCCGACTTCTCCTTGAAGCTTGGAACTTCGATTGGGCTTACTTCTTAGCCTAATCCAAATATGCACCTAGGGTCTTGAATACTCGGTCCATCGCTCGTATTTCACAAGTCAAGCCCTTAATCACCGGCTTTATGACTCTAACCGGCCTTGGGCTTCAAAAACGGTCGTGCTCCTCTAATGTCCGTAGTTGCTCCATGAAAACTCGGAAAAATGCTCCAAAAGTGCAATTCCCTACAAAACTCAACCAAAACTACAAAAACACTAGAAAACACCAATTAGTAATAAAAGTGGCTCTAAAGAGCCAAAAACACTACTAATTATGACCAAGGGACGGGGGTAAAATACTATATAAATTAGACACATCAAACTCCCCCAAGACAAAACTTTGCTTGTCCCTAAGCAAAGAGCTTATCAATGAATACATAAAACATACTTCACCCCAAATAATAAAAATAAAGAACCAACTGTTCAAGGAAAATCTAATAAACATGCTTCAATGTCAATCAATCTCATTCATCTAATCACTCTTCCTCCCCAACAATTGTCAAGTAGAGCAAACCAGATAAGCATATAGAATTCAAGACTAGTGCTCACACACTCAACTCTCATTTATGTGGCGAGTAAAAGATGTCTCGATCGCTCTCCATCCCAACCCCTTTTATGTGAACAATGCCCTCCCAAACTCACAACACTCATGTGTTTAAAAAGACATACACTCAACCTACTAGTCGACTCGAAATATGTAAAATCATAACTTGCATTGATAAACAACACTTTCACATTCATACAACTCTATGCACAACGGTCGGAAGGTCTTTAAAGCTTGTAATGTAAGGCTTAGGGGAAAAGGTAGGAAATATTTGGGAAAATCTGAGAGCAAAGCCATGGTTAAGGGAGCCAAATCCTAATAAATAAAACCAAGGTAAAAAATAAATAATGACCATAAACCTCCAACACAACTCAACTCCACCAAAAATTCACCAAATACAACCCCAATCATAACAATAATATTTTTCAATTCTTACATAAATCACTCATAAAAATATAATAATATAGAACTTGAATGAATAAACAAACTTTGAACTTATTCTTTTTTTTTCAGACTTGATACTTTATTTTTCTTCTGAATTCTCTCTTTTTTCTTTTTGAGCAACCTTCACATAGAACATTTGAACATTGAAATATATTTTTTTTTCCTTTGCTCTTTTTTTTTTCTTCTTATCTCACATTGGAAATTTCAACTTTGAAACATAGATTATCAACATTTTTCCAATCACAATATCAAAGAACAAATTACGCATCTTATATTCCCACATTTTGAAAATAATATGCACACTACAACTCCCTCGCCTCACTAACTAAAAGCTCCCCCAAGCCAAGTTTGGGACTAGTAACCAATGGGGCTCAAATAGGCTTGTAATGTGGCTAAATAATCAATAAAAGGACACAAGCAACAACATGGGTAGAAAGAAGGGAACAAATGTATCTAATATCGTCTGAAGGCTACCTAAAAGAACAAATGCCTTCGTCCTCCTCAATGTGCATAATAATGAGTCATACAAACACTACTCAAAGTTAAAAATCAATACTCAACTTCATTAACATACCATGAACTATCACAAAATTCCTAACCAAATCAACTAGTCAAGCACTATATTCACAAATAGTTGGGCAAAATTGATGCATGTTTAGGCATCCGAACAATCAAACTTCAAATCATGCACGACCAACAAATTCACCATGCTCATTGTCATATATCAATAATCAAAACAAAATTTTCAAGTATGGGGCACAAGGAAGCATGATTTACAATTCATTGAAACATATTTTTGGATTTTTTTTTTATTTTTCAAGTTTTTTTTTATTTTTCATATAGGAAAGCAATAAAAACTACACTAGAAAGCAAATAAATCTATACTAGAAAGCAATAAATAGAGAAAAGAGAGAGAGAGTTACCATATGTACAAGATCATGTCCCCCAAGCCAAATTAAGCAATGCCCTCATTGACTTGGAGGTGTAGCTAGGAGTAGCTACTCCTCATAATCATCCTCATCTATCCTCGAGTAGCCTCCACCATGGCTAGAGCCAGCACCTCCATGGCTCGAACCAACGCCACCATAACCCGAACCACCTGCAAAGTAGTTAGGGTCCACATTCCCCCTAATCCCACTAAAAGGAGCATCGGGGTCGAATAACCTCCTTGGGGGTATTGAAACCAATCGGGAACAAGAGCCTCGGGGGGAATAGCCCCTCGGAGGCATAGTCATCATACATAGGGTATGAACCCCTCCATAGGTTTCTCTCCACATACCCAACCCTTCTATCTAGAGAACCTACTCTAGTGTCAAGGTTTTGCACTAAACCCTCTACTCTTCCTTAGCCCCTCTCAATCCTATCGAGTTGGCTCCTAAAAGCTGAAAAGTCACATGGGGCATGAGGGTCAATGTTTAAATCAACGGAAGAGGTAAGGATGTCATGTGTATAGGGTTGGGGTGGTGGTTGGAACTGAGGTTGTGGGTGGGGTGGTGTATGGTGAGCCGCTTGAGCCTCCTCTTGACCATCTAACTCGAATGTATAGGAAGGCTTACCCTTCTCAAACTTAGTCAAGGTGGGGTTAGGTAGCTTAAAGGCTTGGTCTCTCCTACCCGACTTTCTGTGGATTATCCACCATGTCTCACTACCCATGGGTTGGATCCAATTAAGGCCTCCTAGGTAAACAAGGTTAATAAGGGTAGAACCTTCTACTTTCTTATGGTCGGTAGGGGTGAACCTAGATGTTTGACCGCAATGTGGGTAACCAACCCACCAAAATAGATAGGTGCCCTAGACCTACCCCTTTCGGCAGCATTGGCCGCCCTTTGGAAGTGTTGGGCTATCCTATGCGGGATGTTCAATTTCTCGCCTCTAGGGATCACATAGGAGGCCAACAACTCTAGCTCATCCCTCCTTACATTAGTCGGTTCATGCCTCGCAAAGATGGTGAGGCCAACTAACCGTTGTCAAAATTTTGGCACAGGATGTTGAATCCAAGTTCCCTTGGCATGTTGGAGGTTAGTTAAACCCTCCCCTTTGAGTTTTTTAAAGACCACGACAATATGGTCTTGGGATGGTTCAATGGGTTTATCCGATTTTAACTCAAACAATTTACCAAATTCTTTCAAATTCATTTTCACATCATTGTTAAGCAATCAGAATTGAACATGAGTAATCAAAGCATTAGATTTAATCACATTAAAACTAGAAATAAATTCCAAAGTCAAACAATCATAAGTATCATAATGCATTTGAAAGAAACCACTCATTCCAATACCCTTAAACAATTTTTCTACCGGTTTATCAATTCTTAATCTAGACAATGTAGGATGATGCACAAAGCGAGTAGAAATTACCTGCCTCTGGATGAGGTTAAGCATCCTAGCCCGTTTTTCGGTTGAGGTGATCACCACCTAGCTCCACCCCGAAATTTGGAGTTTTGGGTCAACCATTGGTGGTTGTTGTTGCCTTGAACTTTCACCCTTTTATTGCCTAGATCTCTTGGAAGCCATTTGAGTAGGAATTTGATGAATTTGAAGCTTTCTCTCTCTTAGGGTTTTCACAAATGTTGAGAGAAAGTGGGAAAAATTGTATGGAGAATGTAGAGGAAGGTGAGAGGATGAACATTATGTGAAAATTTATGAGTTTTGATGGGAGAATTTGAGGAGATCTTGAAGAGAAGGTGAGTTTGAAGGTATGAAAATGGAGTTTAGAGAGAGAAAGAGTGAATGAAGAAGATGAAGTAAGGAGGAAAAGAAAACAAGGGAGGAGAAAAAGGAGGTTAAGTAACACGGCCTAATTTAGGCGCGCCCGATCGGGCAAATTACTTGATTCTCAAAGATGCATTTGCGCGCACGATCGAGCGACTTCCGCCCGATCGGGCGACCTCCGCCCGATCGGGCGATCTCTGCCTGATCAAGCGCGAACTCGAAGTATTTTTTCTCTATCCAATTCGCCCGATCGGGAGAGATTCGCCCGACATATCTTTTTTTCTTCACTCGATTTCTCCAAAATTGCGCCCGATTGGGCAAATTTTCATTGAATTTCTTTCCTCACTTGCGCGCCCGATCGGGCGAGTTAAAGCTCCAAAATTTTTTCACTTGCGCGCCCGATCAGGGCTCCTTGCCCGATCAGGAAATTTTTTGCTCGATTTCGTGCTTTATTTGCTCGCCCGATCGGGCCCCTGCCCAGCTCGGAGTACACAAACTTCTTCTACTTTTTCTCTTTAAATCTTACTTGTTGATTCTATACCTATACAAAAACACTTTGGAAAGGTAAAATTGCACTCTCCTCATCTCTCTAAAAAAATAAAACAAAGGAAAGGAAAAACTAGTCTAGAAAGCAAGAAATACGGGTAGCCTCCCGCAAAGCGCTGGTTTATCTAGGTCCCGCACGACCTTCTTACCACCATGTAGCTCAAGATGGAAGCAGAGTTAGGAGGGTTTCCTCCACATGTCTAATAGTAGCGCCCTCATGATACACCTTCAATCATTGGCCATTCACCTTGAACTCTTCACCTTTATTATTCACTAGCTCAACCGAACCAAACTTGTTCACCTTAGTGACAGTGAATGGGCCTGACCACCTAGACTTTAGTTTTCCGGGAAAAATCTTCAATCTAGAGTTAAAGAGTAGAACCTTGTCGCCTGGTACGAACTCTTTTGGTAGGATCCTCTTGCCGTGCCACTTCTTGGTGTTTTCCTTGTAGATTCGTGCACTATCATACGCCGACGATCTAAACTCATCCAACTCATTGAGTTGAAGAATTCTTTTCTTACCCGCAACCTTAGAATCCATGTTAAGCTCCTTGATCGCCCAAAAAGCTTTGTATTCCAACTCCACGGGAAGATGACATGCCTTACCATATACTAGTCTATAAGGTGAAGTACCAATTGGTGTCTTAAATGCGGTTTGATACGCCCAAAGTGTGTCATCTAACTTCATACTCCAATATTTCCTTGAATTGGCCACTACCTTCTCTAGAATCGCCTTGATTTCCCTATTAGAGACCTCAACTTGACCACTAGTTTGAGGGCGGTAACTAAGTCCGGTTCTATGATATACTCCATACTTCTTTAGGAGGTTGTCCAATTGTCTTTCATGGAAGTGAGTACCTCCATCACTAATGATAGCTCGTGGGACACCAAACCTTGGAGATATGGTCTTCTTGAAGAGCCTAATGAGTACCTAGGCATCATTTGTTGGTGAAGCTATGGCCTCGACCCACTTGGACACATAGTCAACGCCTACAAGTATGTAACAATTCCCATTGGAATATGGGAACGGTCCCATATAGTCAATTGTAATACCCGAATATTTTATGATTTTATATAATATATTTTGTAAAAAAAGGTTTATTTTTATTTATTATATAACTTTTCTAATCTAATAATTTTATTTAGAGTTCGTAAAGTTTTAAAACCTTATCTTGTTTAAATAGCACTGTACAATTCAAAACGTATATAAACTATTTTAAACCCTAAAAATATTCTTAACTCTCAAAAGATATTTTATCAAAAAAAAAGTAAAAAAGAAAAGTGGTCGCAGCCGTTTTCCTTTTGCCGATGCTTTTGATTTTTCTTCTGGTATGTTTTTGTTTCATACTCCAATATCTATCATATGTCCATTACTGTAATTCATATGATGATTATATTGTGGGTCTAATAGGAAATTAAAGCTCCACAATATATTTGTATAATGAAGGCTGCAATTTACACAATGTATGTAGCTCGGTTTGTTCAATGCGATTTTAATTCGTCGAAAGGTAATCACACTATCAACCCTTAATTAGATCGTTTGTTTATAATTTGATTGTATTATTTATTTTATGTAATCACACTACCTTAATTAATTTTTTTGATTTGTTTGATTATAAATTGTTAGTATTAATTGTACTCCTTATTGTTATGTCTAAATTTTATAATTTGTGAATTATATATGATCATGATTTGTATGTATATGATTAGTGTGTGGTATTATATGATTTAATTGCCGCGTTGATTGATTGTGTTATTTCTAGGGGTTTTTAATGTTGTTTCTATAAGGAGTATTGTTTTATCAAGGTTTAGGGTTATTAATGCAGAGTATTATTTTTGGGTTGAGAATTGATTACATTTGGGTAACTAGTATGATTGCCTTATAAGAGTTGAGATATACTATGATTGAATCGAGTTTGAATTGTTATGTTATTTGGGAACATGTGCCATTGTTGAGTTATTATTATTAATTTGTGAATGGTAATTTGATCGATGTATGAGATCAAAAGGTTGAGAATGATTATTTTGTTTTTGGTTTGAGGCTCAGCGTTATAGACCTATTCCTTGGTATGTTGGTAATGAGATAATGATCATGAGTTAAGAATGAGGTACAATCTTTATTATTTATTTTTCTATGGTCCCCTACAGTGGGAATTAGCCCGTATGTGGTCTGGTTCAAGGTGTTTTCTAGTTATTGGGAGTATTCAAGTTTTTATACTTGTTGGTTTTATTCGAATTACCCATGTCCAAGACTAGGTATAAAACAAAGAGCATGGCATACTTATGGGTTATATGAGTTAATTGAGTAAAAGTTCGTATTATTATTCGAGGTTCAGTTGATAAAGGTTATTTTTCAGAGTACAATTTGTAATGTAGTTTCGAACTACATTGTTTAATTGAGCTAGTATTGTCTATTATTCAATTGTACTCTATATTCTGATATGTGGTGATTACTCAGCTTTTGCTGACGTGTGTGTTATTTTGTTGTGCTACTTGTGTTTACGGCCATGTCTTTTTCTTATGGTGGCCCTGCGACGATCTATTTTGGAATTTGTCCTTAATGGTGAGCAGTCAAGTTGTTTATGTAGGTTGATCAAGTGATCGTAGCTAAAGGAGCTCAAGTGTTTCGATTAGTTTGTTATAACAAGTTTGTAAAGTTGTATTAATAGCTCACTTAGATTATTGGGTTTTAATTATTGGGATTTTGTAAGCCTTAACACTTGATAGGTTGTTGAGTGTGGCGGTAATACCTCCGATTTAGGTGTATGCTTCCGCAATTTTATCTAAAGGTTGTTTATTTTTCCTTTAATTCTTATTTATTTTCAGTTAGTAAATCGGGGGTGTTACATCAATTCCCCAAAAATCAAATATTTCTACCTCAAGAATCCCAATTTGGGGAATCTCATGCCGCCGCGAGATGTTGCCAGTCCTCTGGCAAGAGTCACAAGCCTGCACAAAAGTGTTAGCATCCTTAAACATTGTGGGCCAGTAAAAACCCGACTCATTAATCTTGGCCACCGTTTTGGTGGGGCCATGATGTCCTCCAGAAGGTGAGGTGTGACAACTAGTAAGTACGCCGTGAACTTCCCATTCGGGAACACACCTGCGAAATAATCCATCAGCACACTCACGAAACAAAAAAGGATCATCCCAAAAATAATGTTTAACATCAAAAAGGAATTTCATTTTCTGTTGGTAGGACAAGTCATGAGGTAGAGTACCACCCACTAAATAGTTAGCAAAATTGGCATACCAAGGGTGTTGCTTTACAACTGCATAAAGGTTGTCATCAGGGAAAGAATCATCTATAGGAAGAGAATCCTTACCCTCATCATACCTGATACGTGACAAGTGGTCTGCCACCACGTTCTCTGCACCCTTTTTGTCCTTCATCTCAATATTAAAATCTTGGAGCAAGAGAACCCAACGGAGTAGCCGAGGCTTTGATTCCGCTTTGGCTATCAAGTACTTTAAAGCTACATGATCAGTAAAAACAATAACTTTAGAACCAACAAGATATGATCTTAATTTTTCTAAAGCATAAATCACAGCAAGAATCTCCTTCTCCGTGGTAGCATCGTTGACTTGGGCCTCATCCAAAGTTTTACTTGCATAATAAATAGCATGCAAAACTTGGTTCTTTCTCTGTCCGAGCACATCTCCTAGTGCAAAGTCACTTGCATCACACATAATCTCGAAAGGAAGATTCCAATCAAGTGCACATATGATGGGTGCCGATATCAAAGCCTGCTTTATCCTGTTAAAAGCCTCAAGACACTCGTCAGTAAAATCAATAGGGGCATCCTTGAGTAAAAGCTGAATCAGTGGTTTAGCAATTTTAGAAAAATCTTTGATAAAGCGACGATAAAACCCCGCATGACCTAAGAAACTTCTAACCCCCTTAACATTAATTGGGGAGGCAATTGCTCAATCACAGAAATCTTAGCTTTATCTACCTGTATACCCTTATCAGATACAATATGACCCAGAACTACTCCCGCTGTCACCATAAAATGACATTTCTCCCAATTTAGAACCAAATTACATTCTTCACATCTTTTCAAGATTTTAGCGAGATTTGCTAAGCATGCATCAAATGAAGAACCATACACACTAAAATCATCCATAAAGACTTCCATAATAGACTCTATGAAATCAGAAAAGATGCTCATCATGCAACATTAAAAGGTAGCGGGGGCATTACATAAACCAAAGGGCATCCTACGATATGCAAAAGTACCATAAGGACATGTAAATGTAGTCTTTTCCTAATCTTCAGGGTGAATTGGAATTTGGAAAAATCCCGAATACCCATCCAAATAACAAAAGAACTTATGTTTAGCTAACCTTTCAAGCATTTGATTAATAAAAGGAAGGGGGAAGTGGTCCTTTTTAGTGGCGATATTTAATCTACGATAATCAATGCACATACGCCACCCTGTAACAATTCTAGTGGGAATCAATTCATTTTTCTCGTTTTTAATCACAGTCATCCCACCCTTTTTAGGAACCACTTGTACTGGACTTACCCACTTAGATTCAGAAATAGCATAGATAATACCTACATCAAGTAATTTCATTACCTCTTTCTTGACTACTTCCTGCATATTAGGATTCAACCTTCTCTGGGGTTGAATACAGGACTTATAGTTGTCCTCTAAATGTATCCTGTGCATACAAAAAGTAGGGCTAATACCCTTAAGAACATCAATACTGTACCCAATTGCTCTTTTATGGGTTCGAAGAACCTTTAGAAGTTGGGAAGTTTGAGGGTCATCAAGTGTAGTACTGATGATCACAGGGTATAGTTCCTGCTCATCAAGAAAAACATATTTTAAATTAGAAGGGAGAGGTCTCAGTTCAGGTTTCTTAACTTCTACAGGCTTTGATTCCTGAACTAAATTCACTACCTTCATGGTCTCTTTGGGGTCTAGCTCTTCTAGGAAAAGAGCTTTTTCAATGGCATCCACCTCATTACCCCAGACGCTTGCATTATCTACAGATAAATCTCCACAAAGAATTTCCTCTAAGGGATCCCTTGCAAGAACCTGTGGTAAGCTTTCATCACAAATATCATCCATTATATCAATCACATCAATTGAACAATAGTTTTCCTCTAGCATAGGTCCTTTCAAAACTTTCCCTAAATTAAATGTAACATTATCATCACCAACAAAAAGGGTTAGTTTACCATATTTAACATCAATAATGGCTCCTGCAGTATGGAGAAAAGGCCTACCTAATATAATGGGAATTAGTGTGTCCTCAGCCATGTCTAAAACAACAAAATCAACAGGGATAAAAAATTTACCAACTCTGACAGGGACATCCTTTAAAATACCTAAAGGGTACTTAACAGAACGATCTACCATTTGCAAAGTTATATTAGTAACTTGTAAATCATCCATATTAATTTTAGAACATACAGACATGGCATAACACTGACACTAGTACCCAAATCACACAATGCTTTATCAATGAAGACATTACCTATATGACAAGGGATAGAAAAACTACCATGATCCTTTAACTTAGGAGGGGATTTATTTTGCAGTAAAGCACTACATTCCTCTGTAAAAGCTATAGTTTCTACCTCATCAAAGGCCCTTTTTCTAGTCAAAATATCTTTCATAAATTTAGCATATGCAGGAACCTGAGTGATTAAATTAGTGAAAGGAACTGTTACCTGCAAGTTTTTCACAACCTCCAAAAACTTACTGAATTGTTTATCAAACATACTCTTCAATTGTCTATTGGGGAATGGTAGTTTGATAACTGGGCTCTACACATCTCCTCCCTTATCCTGAGATTTACCCTGCAAAGAAACATTAGAAGGGTTAGTATCTTTTTTTAGCCCTACAAGGTTAATAGGATTAGCATTTGATATAAAGGAATCAGGATCAGGAACAGGTCCATCTTCCTTTGGCGCAGGATGTCCATCATAATGTGAACCACTCCTTAGAGTGATTGCATTGGCATGATCTGTGGGTTGAATCGGTTGCGATAGTAGAGCTCCCTGCTGACGGGATTGTAGGGTAGATGAAATTTGCGCAATTTGATTATCTATGATTTTATTGTGGGCTATGATTGAATCAATTTGTGCATCCCTACTCTCCATGTGCTTTTGCATGCTTGAAAGCATTGCTCTAATTTCTGTCATAGCAGGGTCAGAAGATGAGGAGGATTGTGGTTGGTTTTTCTGGCCAGAATTAGGATGGTAATATTTTTGCTGTGGTGGGGGTTGTTGTTGTGTTTGATGTGGAGGTGGAGGTGGAGGGTTTTGTACATTGGTACTCCGATAGGAAAGATATGGGTGGTTCCGGAGGTCAGGATTATAAGAGTTAGAGTATGGGTTATTTTACCTATAGGTTTGAAAGACATTAACTTGCTCCATGGAACTCCTACAATCTTGCTCCCAATGCCCTACAATTCCACAATTTTCACAAAAAGCTTCATTGTTAGCAACGGTAGAAACATTAGCTACAGAGTTAGGAACAACAGTAAGATTATCTAGTTTCTGACCAATAGATGTTAATTGAGCTTGCAAAAAGGATACAGAATCGACATTATGTTTTCCTTTGTTAGCAAACCCTCTCGGATTCCCGTATTGGGAATTGTGTATTGCCATATCTTCGATAATCTTTCCTACATCTTCCACATTAAGATTCATGAATCTCCCACTAGCTGTAGAATCTAGAATTGATCTAGATGAATTTCCAAGTCCATTGTAAAAGGCTTGGATCAACTGCCATTGTGCCAGATTATGGTGGGGGCATTCTCTCTGTAGATCCTTGAACCTCTCTCAAGCCTTATATAGAGTTTCATCGGCCTCTTGGGCAAAGTTCTGAATAGCACTCCTTAGTACAGTTGTTCTCTCTGCAGGGTAATATTTATTATAAAAATTCAAGGCAAGAGTTTCCCAGTCAGTGGTACCAAGTGCAGTTCTATTTAAACCCTTAAACCTTAATTTAGCTTTTCCACATAATGAAAAGGGAAAAAGAATTTCCCTGATTTGGTCCTGCGTGACCCCAACTTGTCTAATGGTGTTGCAATACTAACAGAAATCTGCAAAGTGAAGATTAGGATCTTCACCCTTAGCTCCACTGAATTGCTTCCTCTCTTTCATTGTAATAAATTGGAGTTTGATTTCAACTTGCACTCCATCAAGGGCCGGAGTAGGAGTAAGATGTGGAAAATTTGTCAGGGTTGGCTGCGAATAATCGCTGAGCTTCTTAGGTGTTGCCATCTCTGATTCTGGATCTGAAGGGGTTTCTGAATCACTGGAATCAGTTGGAAGGTCTCTTCGATTATTGTTTTCCTCAGAGCCTGCCAGGATTTGTATGTATAGATTCTTTTGTATATGTATCGAATGGAATGTATCCTGATCTGGAACACCTGGGCATAAACAAAGAACTAAAAGACAAATATGAGAAGTGCCTCATAGAAACTAACGTTCTCTGAGACAAGAGGGGATAATCAAGACTACAAAAATAATCAGAAAATAAAAATAAAACCGTTTTCCCGGCAACGGCGCCAAATTTTTGACAGGCTAAAGCTGTATCACCTAATCAAAAGTATTACCTAAGTCCTCTAACTAATGCAGATAGGGAAGTAGGGTCGAATCCACAGGGAAACAAGTCTTTCTATTCCTAATTAATTAATATAATCTAGATTATCAAGTAACGAATATGTTGTATAAAAAAGGGAACTAACTACAAAGATCAAGTTTAGGGAGAAAATCAATAATAAAAGGCCTAGGGTTACAGGTTCTTCATTAATTAATATTCCGCGATAAAACATAACAACCAATAATTAACATTGCACAAATAACATGATTAATAGGCTCTCGCAATTTATTAACCAACATAGATCTAACAGGCTCTCGCAATTTATTAGATCTAAGTTCCTATTGAAAATAGCCTTTAATATCAAATTAACATTTGCTCGATTCATCAATTCAATATTGCTATACTTTTACAAGCAAATCACATCTACTCGATTCATAATCTGGTTGTAAAGCGTTAAAACAATTCAATAAGAAATTATCATGCAATATCAATAATCAACAATAACAAATTATCCCTTCATATTAATTATAGATTCCCATAAACCATAGAATTAAACTACTCGGACATAATTAAAACTAAACTAATCAAAGCAACTAAACAAGTCATGAAGAAACAAAGTAATAAAATTGATGAAATTAATAAAATAAGAAATCGTTACCAAAGTTATCGGAATTAAAGAGTTGAGTCAAGAACAAGATTGAGTTGTAAGAGAGAGAAAACTAGAGAGATAAATAATCTAAGTAGAGAGAGAAAGACTAAGAAGAGAGGTACTAAGCAAAAGCATCAAAATCGTACTTAAACAATAATCTAAAATTACTCCTAATTAGAAACTAAGTGTTCGTCAAATTAGGGCCTTGAGAAAAACGCGCCTGATCGGGCCCGCCTTTTTCTTCGCACATCTTTCTGAGCAGCCGCGCCCGATCGAGCTAATGCTCACCCGATCGGGCCCGATTTCTCCTTAAAGCTTGGAACTTCGATTGGGCTTACTTCTTAGCCCAATCCGGATATCCACCTAGGGTCTTGAATACTCGGTCCAACGCTCGTATTCCACAAGTCGATCCCTTAATCACCGGCTTGATGACTCTAACCGGCCTTAGGCTTTTAAAACGGTCGTGCTCCATTAATGTCCGTAGTTGCTCCATGAAAACCCAGGAAAATGCTCCAAAAGTGCAATTCCCTACAAAACTCAACCAAATATACGAAAACACTAGAAAACATCAATTAGTAATAAAAGTGGCTCTAAAGAGCCAAAAACACTACTAATTATGACCAAGGGATGGGGGTAAAATACTATATAAATTAGAAACATCAAGAATGATTTAGAACGTTCTGCAATCCTAAATCATTCTTGTAACGTCGATACCTGCAAACTAGCATTAGTTTAAAACAGATAAAAGAGTCAAGAAACGCGTATCTTGCACCGTCGAGCACACGTCTCTGAAGTAACCAATTTGTGTTGTATTTGTCGTTGTGACAACCTTCCACAAGCTAGGGAACGCTATCTTGCTGCTTTGCCGCTGCTGATGTGCACTCATCTCTGAATAATGGAGCTTATGTCCACGCGTCTCTGAACAAAGATCTTCTTTTTGAATCATAGCAACAACCTTCCCAATCATGGCAAAGTCATCGAAGATCGCCTCATCACGAACCGGTCTTCTCAAATCTCGGTGACAACCTCCACAATCTTAGCGAATGCCGTCGAAAACTGCCCATCTCGTGCTATCTTCTCAAATCTTGGTAACAACCTCCACAATCTTAGCGAATGCTATCGAAGACCGCCCATCTCATGCTATCTTCTCAAATCTTTGGTGACAACGTCCACAATCTTAGCGAATGCTGTCGAAGATAACTTCACTTGAAGTCATCCTCAGTTGTTGCGATAATATTCCAAAGGAAACTAACAAAGACCAACGCTTGTTGATCTTTAATGCTGCTTGAATTTTGCTTTTGCTATGCCAGTGCGTCGGCGCTTTTGTTTCTTTGTGAACCAGTATGTCGGTGCCTGCGATGAGCCAATGCTTAGGCGCTTTAAGGTAAGTGAGACGATCTTTTGTCAGGTCGATCACTTATTGCGATTGTAATCAAGCCGTCTACTTAATCATGTTAAATTGCTTATAGGGGATAACTGGCGTACCAAGGAACCCAGAAATTGCTGCACTAGGTCCGCATAATCTAATATGGGGGACACGCATTGTGTCACCGCACCAATGCCTGCTTGGAAAATGTGTCACCGCGTTTTGCTTTTGTCACCAGGCGACAACCTTGTTGTCTGGCGCTTGAGTCGGGTCTTCCCTATTTTGCTCTTGCTGCTACTATTCGTTGCTCAGTTTCGCTCCAAACTTTGAACAAGGTCGTTTCCTTTCAACCAAATCCGCTCAAATCTTTTGTAACTTAAAGCTTTTCATCACCAATTTACTAATCCATATAATTTTGCTCAAACTCTTCTCATCTTGGAAGAATCTCATGCATTCATATTCGCGGTTTTTCGAAAAAATTCGGGAATGTTCTTGCTTGCTGGGATGCACCTGCATTTATATCTTTGACTATAGGACTTTGCTTATCTTTCTTTAGGGTTGACCTAAGACTTAGTGTTGCTTGACTTATTGACCTGACATGACTCAAGGTATAAACTTGACTTAATGATGACTTACTTCGTGTGACTCGTGTGTGACTCGAAAAAGCAAAAATTTTCCGTCATTTTTGTGGAGGGTACCGACTGTCTCCCAAAAAAGAAAGATGCGAAAAGGAAGAAGTTTTTTATGGTGCATGTTGAATGAGCTTAGTCAAATGTTGTTGATACTATCTCTCAAGGTGCAAGGATTAATCCATCCTAGGCTATCTCAATTGTTGATTCATTGATGAAAGCATTTGGGTAACTTAGGCACGGAGGCTAAGCACTTCATACTTTGTGATGCAATGATGATTATGATTGATGAGTGATGTTCATATGACAAGGCATGCTTCAACGTTGTGTTAATATTTCATGAGAAAGGGTTCCTAAGGGAAGTATATTTGGTCATGTATCTGTGATGTGTGTGATAGTGACACTAAAGTTAGGCCGCAAGGGCTAAGTGTGTGGAAAAATATATTGAAAAGAGTCAAATGGTGGTGACTCTTAGGCTGGGTAGGCTAATGATGTAGGGAACAAGCCCCCAAGTCTAGCTCTAAATGAAAAGGGATGAGCACAGGGGATCCCTTGATATGATCAATTATGAACGTAAATATGAATGCATTTTTATTACGGCCGCACCTCGATGTGAGGTTGCCTACGTATCCGTTAGGAATCAGGCCGAACGTAGCTCTAGCCGAACCTTGCACAAGTGTGTGTATACCTCAAAAAGGTCTTTTTAAGGGTTGTAACATGGTTAGGCTAAAGGTTGAAGAAGAAAGGGATAAAAGCTCAAGACCCTAGATAAGCCCCCAAGGTGTGCAACCTTGCTTTTGAATCTTTGTATTCTTGAGTTTTCTCACTATTGAGCTCTTTCTTTTTTTATTTTTTTATTTTTGCTCTCTTTTTTTGCTTTTGAATTTATTTTATTTTTATAAGTGTGGGCAATCCCGATCATGCGGTCTATCACTCACTTGGCATTCATTTTCTCAGGCACGGTACCGAGCACTCGATAAGAGACGCAATCTGAGACGTGTTCATATCAAAGACATTTTCATATCAAAGACATTGGAACACTTGCCCTTTTGCACACTTTTATTATTTTTTATTGCTTTTTTATTTATTTTGATCTTTTGAATTTACTCAAGCTTTTGAAATTGCGTAAGTTACACACCATCCCATCCCAAGGTTAGGTAGATGTAGGTTGAAGAAAGAAAGGTCTATCGTTAGACGAGGCTCAAAGTGGTTTATCAAGAAAAGATTGTATATTTGAAGGGTGAAAGGAGATATGATGTGGCTACAAGGAGTGCCTCAAATCATTGGTATACCTTGTGCTTAATTCGACATGGATTTTTTTTTTCTTTTGCAATGCAATGCAATGATCATATGCAAGAAAATAAATGCTCACTTTTATTAAAGGGAAAAAATAAAAGTCTTACAAAGTAAATATAAGGGGAATAAAAAGGTGTCTATGCTAGACTTATTAGGGAAGGGATAAATAAAAGAAATAGAAAATAGAGGTCACGAAATCTTGTCGTTGAAGCTCGCCTTGCGTCGTTTGCTTTATCATCTTTCGCTCTTCTGGCTAGCTGGAGGTATGGGAAGCTTGTTATTATCGATAAAATGTTGGATAGCCTCTTTTAGCTTCCAACAGCTCTCAGTGGTATGTCCCCTACCTTGATGGTATTTGCAATGTGCATCTGGGTTCCAACTAGGCAATCTCTTCTCAGGTGCGGGATCTTGAATAGGTGTAATCCCCCGTATTTTAAATATGTTATAAATGAAATTTAATTTAATTTATATTATTGTTTTGTATTTTTTCGTAATTTAATTTCAAAATATTCAAATTATTAATTTTGGTCAAAAATTATTTTGGTACAAATTATTTTATGAACCTTCATTCTATAATTTATTTCAATAAAACTAAAGCTTAGTCCATTTCATTCATTTGTCCCATTAATTTTATGAGGCTCAATCTTTCTATTTACCCTACAACGTTCTCTCCTATAGATACCCCATGAATCCCCAAAAATTTCCCACACAAAAAGGTTAGTCTTATTTTCTTCCTCCTTTGTTTCATTCTTTTGCTTAATGTTAATTTAATTGTTTTGGGTTTTGATTTTAGTATAAAAATTATATTTTTAGTATCAAATTATATTTCGATGGTATAAAGATTATAAATTTCAGATTAAATTTATGTTATAAATTTTCATATTTTATGAATTATAAACCTAGGGTTTCAATTTATTGAAATTAGGATTTTAGGGTTTTTAGGAACAATTGATTTAGGGCTTTTATAGTAATGATGCTTTGAAATTCTGGTGATTATAACTAATGATTGGTTTAACTTAATTCCAGATTATTTTGAACACATAAATTCGGGTTTTAATTTTTAGATTTTTGTTCGTTAATATTAATCTCGTTTTAATCCCGATCAGATCTGAACTCATCCGATTTTGATGAAAAAGTAGTGTTTTTTATGTAAAAACAACGTTTTAAGAAAGAATCACTATCTTAGATAATGAGCACCACCCTCTCGTGGCCAAATTCAGCCTCTAAATATGATTTTCGGGCAGTTTTTTATTTTAAAAAAGTTTTCTTTATACTTAAAATATTATCCTTGAGTTTGATTGATAAAATTAATTATGTTTAAAGTTAATTAAGCATAAATATATGTTTTTATTGAAGTTTTAAGTGTTGAAAATAGTTTCAAAGTAATACTTTTGATGTTTTATAAATAGGGTTTAATCACCCATTAAAAAGGGGGATTATTAGGGGTTTTTAAATAATTTTCAGATTTTTATTAAACTTTAAACTTGCTGTAATTTCATGTATAAGAGTGTATTTTAAGGTTTTTTGAAGAGAATTTAAAGAACTATATATAAGCCTTTAATTTTAACTAAAGGGAAGGTTTTAAAGTGTTGTTTGATTTGGATTTTGAAGGTTTTAAAGTAAGTTAGTATTGCTGTAAATTTGATTGATTGGGTATTGGTTGAGATGTTATTGTTTGGTTTAGGAGAGGAGTTTATTGAAGGTGATTTCTAGATAATAAAGTGGCATACCAATTCGTTTCCTCAAGGTACGTACAAGTTACGAAACCTTTCTTTTAGGTGCATGTTTAAGGACGGATCGAGAACTTAGTATCATGTATGGGGATGACTGAGTTAAATTGTTTGGTTATACATTGTGAATTTCATATGACGTGCACTATTTTATATTGCAAGTATTATTTGTGCTCTAATTATGCAAGGTGCGCTTAGAGGCAAAGGTATATGATTGGTGTAATGATTAATTTATTACTCATTCATGATTATGCAAGCAGAATGAGTAAAGGAAGAATTTAAGTCTTATAAGACGAGGTTAAGGTTTTGGGGTGCCTTATGCACTCAAGGTGTTTATACACCGAGGTAGTTAAAGGAATAAATAATAAATGTTGCTTGTCACTAATAAATCAAGAATTGAAATTGGAAAGTTGTTTTACTTGATTGAATTGATGTTGGATTGATTGTATTGTTTGCATATGAGTCATCACCAAGTCTAAACCTTTAAATCACGTAAAGTGCAAGATGGATGAGCAATAAAACTCTGGATTGGTGCATTTTTGGAGTAATGACAATCAGGGGTTGGGGTACACGGGGTATTAGCCGTGTACTTTTATCGAGGTCGTCTGATCTACAAGTCTCCTAATTCAAATATTTTTCAAAACTAGGAGTTAGGTGAGATTTCATACTAACTACGGTCACGGAGTCGCGCCCGTGGTCATTGGATGTTTATTGATGTTTCCGAAAGGAGGCATGGGGTTTTTCACTTTTTCTTTTATTGATATTCCAAATGGAGCATGGGTTGGACAACCTTGTCTATTGCGTAATCCAATGAATAAAAATAATTATTTACCTATTATTAATTAATAGAGTCTTAGTAATATAAATAGTTGAGTCATGTATCGAGTCTATAAACTAATGATGCGTAATGGTTGATTATTAGTAGCATGTTAGGGATTTATTTTATGTTTTGCAGCTTGTATGTACTCAGCTTTGCAGATTGCGTGCTTTTGTGTGTGTCTTTCTTTGGTCATGGCCTTCACCTTTCAATGACTCTATGACGATCCAAGTTTTACACTTGTAATATTGGGGAGTAGATTAACCACAGGTTCTTACATACGCAGCATTCGCATCAGGGTTGTGGGATTTTGAGTAGAGAGTTGGTTATTATTCGCAGTTTATTTCTTTTCATAAGTTTGAATTTATTTAAACTTTGGTTTTATTTATTTACTACTTTTGTGGGGTTTTGAATAAGGGCCTTAATGGTTCCAAGTTGTATGATTTAATTTTGTTTTGGTTATTGGTTTTGAAACTTATTTATAACTGAATTAGTTTTTCCGCTGCTAATTTCTGATATAGCCTTAACGTTTGAACACGTGGCGGTAGCACGCCAGTAATTCTCTTGGATTTTGTTCAGGGTATTTACAGGTTTTAAGAGAGAATTATTGGGGTGTTACAATAGGTCCAATGGGAGTAATGAGTTCGTCCCTTAGTATGGAGTCAAGCGAAGGCAGCACTATAGCTCATCCCAATGGGGGTGAAGTCTTTCCTTAGTTGCTTCTTAGATCCTTGGTTATCCATGGCCAATACTTCACTGAGATAAAAGGTACTAACACTGTTACTAGAGTGGGCGTTTTCAGAAGAAGAAGGATTGTCGTTCTTCTTTCCTTTCCAGCCACTGTTGTTGCTTTGTTAGTAGCTTTTTGCTTTGCGAGGTCATCTTCGATCTCGGTGTATATGTCATAGACGGCCTTGAAAGTATTCAAATTATGTTGATATTTTAAATGCTTTGAATACTTTTCTTGTAAGTTTTTGATGAACATCCTCACGGATTCTTTTTCAGTAGGGACTTCGATCATGTTAGCGGAAGTTTCCCTCCATTTGTTGAAGAAGGAGGTGACCCCTTCGTTTTCTTTTTGTTTTAGCATCTCAAGTTGCCTATGATCGGTTTCAATTTGAAAATTACACTTATATCTATCAATGAAAGCATTTTTTATTCCATCCCAAGTAGAGGTCTTTTCTGTATCAAGAGAAAAGAACCAATGTTGACAAATGGTTTCAAGAGATAGTGAGAATAAAGAGTGAAAAATATTCTTATCAATCCCTTTAATGTTCATTACAGTTTCAAAGGACCTTAAATGAAAGTAAGGATTGTCAGTTGGCTTAAACTTAGGGATGTCATTGGCATTGAACTTATGCGGAAGAAGTTCCTTGTCCACTAAGACCCCTTGTGAGCTAATGCCCTGGAATCTATAGTCATTGGATATTTTTCTCAAGCTCTCTTGCATGAGCTCCATTTGTTGTTTCTTCACAGGGTCATTAATTTTGAGGGTTAAATTCTTCAACACCTCAGTCACGTCAGCCATTTGCTTCTTAAGCTCATTGACTTCTTCTTGACTTGCCATTATCTTCTTAGCTTTTCTCTTTTGACAGAATTGGTTTATCAAAAAGTTGAACTTGAACGAAGGTGTTGTCCTTGATTTATCGCCCTTCTCTCCTTGACCAAGTACTATAGAAAAGGAAATTAAGGATATTCACTGTCAATCATTTGACTCAAACTCTATTCAGCCTGCAATAGATGGAAGGAGGTTGGAAGAATGAATATTGTGATATGGGGAAAGCATGTAGAGAATGGAAAGATGATGTAGATGGAGACATATGAAAAAATTAGGAATAGAATGTACCCCCAACTCAAATGACGGAGAAAACCGACTCATGCATGAACCTAAGACATGGTCTTGGTGACATATACACAACGTGTGTGCTAAGACTAGTGAGTGTCTGTTTCATGTTAAGTCTCGTGTCATGACCATGTGGCTAGACTATGTGACTAGACTCAAGCAAAGACTAATTTAAGACTTCATGTATATGCATTAAACTGGACAAGCTGTGGTATTTTAGTCATAACTTTCGGTCTGTGACTCTGATTGGGATGAAACCAACGCCAAATTAAAGATAAAACTCGGGGCTACAGATCTATAGGTGTACGACTCGTAACTCTTTCTAGAACTTTGGCTGTGACCAAAACAAGTTGACGTTTGTGCAGTATACGGAAATAAAAATCCGGGTTGACTCAAAGGAACTATGACTCGATTTTAAATTTATTTTTTTAGCTCAAATTAATTAATCAATTAATTAAACCATTTCCTTTAGTCATTGGTTATTTTATTAAGATTTATCTACAAACACAAGTCAAACCAAACGGTTAGTTTAAAACACATAGATTATGCACGGCAAATAATGCACAAGTAGTCAAAGAGTCACAACATGATGCAATGAGTTTGCAACCTAACCATGGCTCTAGTTCTCTAAAGTTTGGGATATGGGTTAGTCAAAGAAGGTCCATGGTTATGAGTCCAGATGCACCGCGCGGAAGCCTTACCTTTGGAAGGGTTGGCGTGTGTGGATGGGACCCCGCGAGTTAAACTCGCTTCCATGGTTTGGTGAATTCAACATTCTCGGATGTACCCTTTGTTGCTCAGAGCATTCAATTAGGTAGATGGAGCATGAATTCCCAAAGGGTTATGTCCATATGTAGAACACATATGGGTTTCAAAAAAGTGAGAAAAACTCAATCAGGAAGTAGAATCGAGTCAATAGTGCTAGAACTGGTCGAAATTTGAACTCATATTTCTGGCTCGGTATTGGAAGAACGCAGTGCCAGCCAACAGAGACCGTTGCCGCAATATAGCCCTGTCGCCTGGCGACAGAATTGTTGCTCGGCGACAGAGCCATATCATCGGCGACAGGCTCTGTTTGCTAGACACCAGTTCCTCCATGCCTCAGCAGCTTTCTGTGTTCGATAAAAATTTTCCAGTTTTTCGCAGCATTATTTCGGTTCTAGTTGTGAAAGATATTCCTCAAATTTCCTACGTGTAAAAAATCCTATGTTTTTAACTCATTACAGATGGTCTTTCCAATGAAACCTTTTTTATGCATATGACAATAATGTTAATCAAAATTACGCACATGAAATACTTAGAACTTTTCGAGTCTTATCCACTCATTCTAAATCATTGCAGAAATAAATTTCAGGGATAAAAATAGAAATCCTCCCCAGTGGAGTCGCCAAAAGCTGTAGGGAATATTTCAAGCATTACCCAAACATGAACCCCACTATGATCATACACTTAAGCATGGTGGCATCTAAAGGGAAGGAGGCTAGAGAAAAAGAGTCGCCAACAAGTTTTAGGAACTTGTAAACCGTTCACAGGGTGAAGGTTAAACCCCTTAAAAATCCATGAGATCGTTACCTCCATTAGGTCTGGAACCATAACTAGAAGTTCGGGGATGAACGTACAAATCCAACCTAAAAGAGATTGAACGTGCCCTAATAATAGACCTCTACTTTATTCTTCTAGTATTCATATGTGCTTTCTGACTAACATGCAATCATTAGGTTTACCCTAAACCTGTTTATCTATGTTGGTTGAATATTAATGCATAAATAAATCTATTATTGGTGATCACTTGAATTATAATTAAATTAGCCCTAAACAAGATTATTAATATCTTATTAAGCGTGATCAAGAAATAGCAATAAATATAATATCAAGCAACATAATAATCATAATAGTAATAATAATAATCATAATCATCATTGTAATCAAAATAACAATCACAATAAAAATAATCATATCAACGCTAAAGCATAATAATAGCAAGATCCTATGCATGATACTAACAAGATTAATAACAAAACCTAGCATGTCACTAAACATTAAAGATCAAATATATATCCCTAACATGATACTAACATGAATATTAGGAAAGAAAATAGGAAGCATCACAAAAATCATAATTGACATTATATTCTTAACCTAAACATGATACTAGGAACTTATTGTTGTCATTCTAAACATCAAATTAAGAAAAGCATCCTAACATGATACTAGGAATCAAAATAACAACCTAGACATGATTTCTATATCATAATATCAATTAAACAAATCAAGCACTTACTTGGACGTCTCGTATCTCTTTCTAATAACAAAATACACACGTTAGTAACTTCAAGAAAAATAATAAAATCAAACAATCAAATTACATAATAGGGATCTAAGAAAGTTTAGACTAGATTTGGGACCAAACCTTCAGAAATATCAAATCTTTCACATCTAGGGCAAAGGCAACTTTGAATTTGGCTAGGTGTGTCTAGATCTTGTGAATGCGGAATTTTGTATTTGAGAGGGCTAGTTTAGAAAAAGAGAGAGAGTATCAAGTATTTCTTGATGAGAGTTGGTCATTATAATTGATGAGAATTGATGAGAAGAATTGATGAAATTGATTAAAAACGGAGGTTTTAGGAGGCTATTTATAACGAAAATCAGCCAGATTATTATAAAAAAGAATCAGAGTTTCGTAAAGAATAAAACACGACTGCAGCGTCAAACACGCCCCTGTCGCCAAACGACTGAGCCTGTCGCCAAACGACAGAGCCTGTCGCCAAACGACAGTCTGTGTTGCGGCGCTGCAGACAGTTTTTTCCACGCGTTTTCTTATTTTGATAAAATTTAAACGTACGAAGCGGTAAAACTGTAATTTCCTTAAAACACTTCTTTTATTCTAAATAAAACTCTTCAAACTCATTTATCAATGCTAATCAAATTAGGATTCATTAGAATCTTCTAGAAGATTCTAGAAGACTATAATCAATCCTAATTTCATTAAGAATGATAAATCATAACAAGCCCTCCTCTAGATCATTGGGCCGTACATCAAACCGGGCCCAGTTTAGTTATTTGGCCATAACTTCCTCATTATTCATCGGAATTGGGCTTATAATATATCGTTGGAAAGCTCATTTTGAGACCGATTCAACTACACTATTATTAGACCCATTCCACGCACCAAACTAAATTAGATTGGCTATTATCATAAAATAGGTTTTTAAAAACAGAGAGAAAGAAGAGAATTAAAAACTAACCGCAACACTAGACCTTCCACACTTTCACTTCATTCGATTATGATTCGACGTAAAAGGTATTCATCACTGGGTTTGGTTTTGGGGAGACACATTTGGGTGTCTACAGTACCTCTTTCTAATAAAAAAATACACAGGTTAGTAATTTCAAGAAAATATATAAAATCAAACAATTAGATTAAATAATTTAAATAGAGATTAGGGACCAAACCCTCAGAAATATCAAACATTTCACGTCTAGGGAGAAAGCAACTTCGAAATTGGCTAGGTGTGTCTAGATCGTGTGAATGCGGAATTTTGTTTGTAAAAAGGGTTGGCTTAGAAAGAGAGGGAGAAAGAATCAAGAAATTCTTGATGAGAGTTGGTGAGAATTAGATGAAGAATTGATGATTAAAAACGGAGGTCTAAGTACGCTATTTATAATGAAGACAATCCAGATATGATAAAAATAATCAGAGTTTGCAAAGGAATAAAACACGACGTTGTCGCCGCAGCTGCCCTTGTCACAGCGCGACAGGGCTTGTCGCCGCGCGACAAGCCTGTCGTCTGACTCTGCAGGACATTTTTTGCGGATTTTGTTTTTATCTTATCTTTTGATACAGAAGTCCAAATAAGGCATATAATATGTCGTTGGAAAGCTTTTGAAGTCTTATTTCCATCCCAATTAAAATCAGATTAAAATATTTTTTAGATAAAAAGATATGGTCGAAATAGTGGAAGGGTGTTAGTTTTGGATAGAGTTTTGTATCTCATTTGTATCTTTTTCGTTATCGCTTGGATTTAATGTTATAATATATCATTGGAAAGATAATTTCAAGATCTATCCAACCATATATGATATGGTTAAATATTATGACTCACGAAAATTATATCTGAATATATTCCATTTCGCATAGAACAAGGATTCTCAAAACGAGTAGTTTTAACCAATTTCAAACTCTTTGAAACATAATTATCAATCCCAACTCCATTAGGATTCAAAAGAACCTTCTAGAGTATTCTATAAAACTATAATCAATCCTAATAGCTTTAGGAATGATTATTAATAATAGGCCCTCCTCTAGATCATTAGGCCGTATGTAAAAACCAAACCGGGCCCAGTTTAGTATTTTGGTCATAACTTCCTCATTATTAATCGGAATTGGGCTTATAATATATCGTTGGAAAGGTCTTTTCAAGACCCATCCAACTACACCATTTTTGGACCCTTGTCATGGACCAACTAAACTAGATTGGATATTTTCATAAAATAGGTTTTCGAAAACAGAAAGAAGAGATTTTTTTATAAAACTAACCGCAACACTAGACTTTCCACACTTTCACTTCATTCGATTATGATTCAATGCAAAAGTTATTCGTCACTGGGTTTGGTTTTGGGGAGACACATTTGGGTGTCTACAGAAGCCCCCACTTTGACTGAGTTAAGAGAAACGCAAGTTTCGAAAAACAAAAGTCAAAATAGCGATAGGGACGGAGAATGATTCAGAATGTTCTGTGATCCTAAATCATTCTTGTAACGTTGATACCTGCAAACTAGCGTTAGTTAAAACAGATAAGAGAGTTAAGAAACTCCTATCTTGCACCGTCAAGCACACGTCTCTGGGGGTAACCGATTTGTGTTGCATTTTGACAGGGGAATAAACGCGTCGTCAATTGTCTATCCCTAGATCAAATACAATTTATACAACCTAAACAAACCTAATACGAGTATAAGGCAAGCATAGGAGTCGAACCACAGAGAACGGATAAACACCACCAAATGTTATCGACAATTAAGCTAGTCCGGAATAAGAGATAAATAAACTAATGTCTAAATATGCTAAAACAAGAAATAAAACACTAAGGGAAATGGTTTAGATATCGAAACAAAGGATCCAATCTAGCCGCCTTCCGGGGTCAATTGGCTTCTCCTAACATAGCCTCTATGTTTCCACATTAGAACCATATACTAGGAGGTATACTATTAAATAACAATCGATAGTAATGAACCTTAACTAAGTCAACTTCCGTTTCTTGTTAGCAAAGATTCACCTTTAATCAACCAACAATGTGCACTTGCAATAAGATTAAATAATATCAAGCATATAAAGACTTCAATAACAAATAAATCAATTCTAAACCCTAGAACATGCTCAAGGTCCAACTACACCACAACCATCCCCTTAATGGGGGAATTACTCACTAAACATGCTAATAACAAGATTAATTAACAAACAATCAAGAATAAACATGATTAACAAGAAATACCAACAACTAAAATAATAATCAAAATAAAGCAAATAAAAATAGAGGAGAGAGAGTTATAGATTCTCATTGATTGAATGTGAAAATCTACAAACAAGATGATCAATCTTCTTCTTCAATATCCAAGCTCAACAATGGTGAAACCCTCACTTTCTCTCTCTAAACTACTCTAATCCTAACCTAAACCTAGATAGAGAAGCTCTCCTAAAAACTAATTAGAGAGTTGAATAAAATGGTAATTGTTTTTTTCTTGTTTAATTACCCCAAAAATGGGTATATATACAAAGATTATAAAAAAATACTAAGTAAATAAAAAGAAAAGAAAAGAAAGTAAAAAGAAAAAATAAAATAAGAAACTCAATATAAAAATAAAAGAAAGAAATAAGAAAAAGGGAAAAGAAAAGAAAGAAATTAAAAATAAAAGAAAAAGAAAATAAAACCCAAAAATCCCCCCAAACCGTTAGACCCTGTTCTTCTTCTTCGAAGTTGGCTGCTTAAAAATGGGATTCATTCCCTTACTTCACACCCTATCAAAATCCATCATCAATGCTCCAAATCAATGGCTATCATCACCAATTGCATCATCATCATCATTATTACACCGGTTGAACTTCATTAAAATCACGTGTGATGCTCGTGAAATGGTTCGATCGAACCATGGGATAGTGTGGCCGAACTACGGGGTTGGTTCGGTCGAACCATAGGTGTGTTCGACCACACCCCTTCAATTTACAGAACTTCGAAAGCTTCTGACTCTTTTTGCATTTTGATCGAACTCCTCAATGGTTTACTCTAAATTGGGGCTGTTGCTTGGGCGATTTGGGGTTGCAATTGGTGGCTGATTTGTTGTTGTAAATTGGTGATGCGGTTGTTAACGGTTGGTGATTGAGAATTGTGGTGCGGCTGGTGGTGGATACGGAGGTGAGGTGATGTGAGAGATGATTAAGGGCAGTAGGGGTTGCTCCTGTTGTTTGGCTTGCGACAGAGATTGATGCGGGCTGGTTTGGTTGGTGGTTGCGTGGCTGGTGATAGTGGTTGATGTGAGGGATGTTGCGGGGTGTTAGTTGCGTGGAAGCTGGAGTGGAATTGGTGGGTGATGGTGGAGGTTGGGTCGATTGGTGGCTATTGTGGTGTAGTTGCGTGGGAGCTAGAGTGGCTGCAGTTTGGTGGTTGATTGTGGGTGAAGGGCTGGTGTTTGATTGTGGGTTTGGTTGTGTTGTGAGGGTGAGTGAAATTGGTGGGTGATGGTGGAGGTTGGTGCGGTTAATTGGTGGGCTGATTTGGGGTTGACATTAGCTGGGCAATGCTGCTATGGTTGGAGGTTGGTGGTGGTTGTTGTTATTGCTAGAGCAGGGGAATTGGTGGTCAGGTAGTTGATTGGTGCGTGAGGGAGCAGGGGAAATGGTGTGGTGGAGGATGATAGGAGGTGGCTGCGGTGGTGTTGGTGGCTTATGCAGTCGGCAATTAACTTTTGACAAGAATTCGGAAACCGAACTCACTTGACTTAAAACCCGAACACCTACACACAAAACCGAGGAAAGGGATTAAGAAAAATAAAATAGAACTAAGTAATAAAATAAAACTAAATAAACTAAAATAGAAAATGAGAGAATTAAAACAAAAACTAACAAAATTAAATAAAACACAAACAAATAAAATATGAAAAACACTCCAAACTAATTAAAATAAATAAAATTAAAATAGAAATAAAAGAAATAAAACTAAAACTAATAAAAATATAAAACTATACAAGTAAATAAAATAAAATTAAATAACAAAATAAACTTAAAACTAATAAAAACTATGAAAGTAACAAAGAAAAGGAACGAAATAAAATATGAAAATAAACTAATTAAATAAAGAAATTAAATTAAAACATACTAAAACTAAGAAATAAATTAGAAACTTTATTAAAAAGAAAACAAGAGAATAAAAGGGAAAATAAGAGAAAATAAACACGAAAATAGCTCTAAAACTACTCCCTAAGAGTGACATAAATGTCACTCATCACATTTACTGTTGTGACAACCTTCAACAAGCTAGGGAACGCTATCTTGCTGTTTTGATGTTCACTCGTCTCTAATCAATGGAGCTTTTTTGGATATGTTCACGCGTCTCTAAAAAAAGAGCTTTTTAATGATATGTCCACGCGTCTTTGAGCAAAGAGATTCTTTTTTTGTTTAACGATCCTCCTCAAGTTAGGGGATACCGCCTGAAGACTGCTACGCCTGTAACCGCCTCCAATTTCCGCTATGATAGTCTTCTGCAAGCCAGAGAACACTATCGAAGACTGCTTTGCCTGAAACGATCTTCAGTTGTTGCGATAATATTCCGAAGAAAATTTTCGAAGATCAACGCCTGTTGATCCTTAATGCTGCTTGAACTTTGCTATCGATGCTTTGGGTGATGACAATCCTCTTTCTTCAAGAACAGTTGCTAACACAACTCTTGTATGATGTATGACAATCCGATTTAGGGAAATTTGTCAATGCCACGTAACAATCCATCCTTGGAAATGTTGCTATAATGAAGCGACAATCCGTATCTCGGAAAATTTGCCAAAATCCATTTTTGGGAAAAGTTGCCAACGTTTCGTAACAATCTGTTATAAGAACCTTGCACGATCGACAATCCACATCTTGGAATATAACTCTTGAAAGCAATTCGCCTTGGAAATTTTCCAATGCTATGCGACAATCCTTTTAGGAAAATATTGCCACAATTGACAATCCACGTCTTGGAACATTTGCAAAAAAGAGTCGATCAACAATACACTTCGGGAAAATTTGCCACTTACTGAAATGAATGACAATCCACGTTTGAGGAACCTTTGCCGAATTTTATGATGAATAGAAACCTACGACAATCCTTTGGGAAATTTTGCCATAGGGAACTATGTGTATGACAATCCAATCTTGGAAAACTTGCCAACGATGACAATCCGAACTCGGAAAAAATTGCCAAACAGAGAAGGAGCACGACAATCCACGCTTGGAAACTTTGCCAGAGATGATAATCCAATCTTGGAAAAATTGTCTTTAAGAAGAATGCGCAACAATCCATATTTTGGAAATATTGTCAGTTGGGGATGACAATCCAATCTTAGAAAAATTGTCGTATAAGTGCTTGCTTTAATTTTGAACCGATGCTTTGGTACTTGTAATGAGCCAATGCTTAGGCGCTTAAGCTAAGTGAGACGATCGTCGTCAGGTCAATCACTTACTGCGATTGTAATCGAGCCGAATACTAATCATGTCAATTTGCTTATAGGGGCTAACTGGCGTACCAAGGAACCCAAATTGTCGTATGAGGTCCGCATAATCCAATATGGGACCACGCATCTCGTCAATGCACCGACGCTTGCTAGAACATATTGTCGCTGCGTTCTCGCTCTGTCGCAAGGCGACAGCCTTGCCGTCTGATGCTGGAGTCAGATTTTCATTAACGGTTTTTCAAAAAAAGTTCGGGAATGTTCTTGCTTGCTGGAATGTACCTACATTTATATTTTGGACTATAGGACTTTACTTATCTTTCTTTAGGGTTGACCTAAGACTTAGTGTTTCTTGACTCATTGATTGAGGTTAGCTCAATGTGACTGGCTGACTTGAGGTTGACCCAAGGTGAGTTGACACGTGTGACTCATGACTCGTGTGTGAATTTTATTGTGATGTGCTTGACTCAAAATGCAAAAAAGAAAAATTTCCGTCATTTTTTTTGTGGAGGGTACCGACTTTCTCCCGAAAAAGAAAGACACAAAAAGGAAGAAGTTTTTTATGATGCATGTTGAATGAGCTTAGTCAAATCTTGTTTGATACTATCTCTCAAGGTTCAAGGATTAATTCATCCTAGGCTATCTCAATTGTTAACTCAATGATGAAAGTATTTGGGTAACTTAGGCATGGAGACTAAGCACTTCATACTTTGTTATGCAATGATGATTGATGATGATATGACAAGGCATGCTTCAGTATTGTGTTTAAGATTTCATGAAAAAAAGTTCCTAAGAGAAGTATATTTGGTCCTGTATCTGTGCAGTGTGTGAAAGTGACACTAAGGTTAGGCCTCAAAGGCTAAGTGTGTAGAAAAGTATATTGAAAAAGAGTCAAATTGTGGTGACTCTTAGGTTGGGTAGGCTAATAATGTACGGATCAAGCCCCTAAGTCTAGCTCTAAGTGAATAAGGATGAGCATAGGAAATTCATTGATATGATCAATTATGAATGCAATTTTTAATACCACAGCACCTCTATGTGAGGTTGCCTACGTATCCGTTAGGAATCAGGCCGAACGTAGCTCTAGCCGAACCTCGCACAATTATGTGTATACCTCAAAGAAGTATTTTAAGGGTTGTAACATGGTTAGGCTAAAGGTTATAGAAGAAAGGGATAAAGGCTCAAGACCCTAGATAAGCCCCCAAGGTGTGCAACCTTGCTTATGAATCTTTATATTTTTATGCTTAAGGCTTTCTACTCTTGTTTAGCTCTCTCTTTTGCTTTAGCATTTATTTTATTTTTATAAGTGTGGGCAATCCCGATCATGCAGTCTATCACTCACTTGGCATTCATGTTTCTCAGGCACGGTACCGAGCACTCGATAAGAGACTCAATCTAAGACGTGTTCATATCAAAGACATGTTCATGTCAAAGACATTGGAACACTTGCCCTTTTGTACACTTTTATTTATTTTATTTATTGCTTTTTTATTTTTTAAAATCGCTCAACCTTTTGAAATTGCATAAGTTACACACCATCCCATCCCAAGGTTAGGTTGATGTAGGTTGAAGAAAGAAAGGTCTATCGTTAGACGAGGCTCAAAGTGGTTTATCAAGAAAAGTTTGTATATTTGAAGGGTGAAAGGTAATATGATGTGGCTAGAAGGGGTGCCTCAAATCATTAGTATACATTGTGCTTAGTTCGACATTTTTTTTAGCGATGTAATGAAAGGATCATATGCAAGAAAATAAATGCTCATTTTATTAAAAGAGAAAAAGAAAAAATCTACAAAGTAAATCTAAGGAAAAAAAGGGGCCTATGCTAGACTCATTGGGGAAAAGAAGAATGAAAAATAAATAGAAAAAGAGGTCATGAAATCTTATTGTCAAGCTCGCCTTGTGTCTTGTTCTCATCATCACCCGGTCTTCTTGCTAGCCAGAGGCAATGGGATCTTGTTTGCTTCTATGAGATCTTGAATGAGATTTTTGAGTCTGTAACATTCATCGGTAGTATGACCATTTCCTCGATGGTACTTGCAATAAGAATTGGGATCCCATCTTGAAGATCGCTTTTCTGGTGTTGGGTCCTCGGTATGGCTAATAGGTTTGATTGATCCTCGATCATAGAGACGATCAAAAGCAACATCATAGATCATTCCAATGGGTGTAAAATCTCTTTTGGGCTTCTTTTTAGATCCTTGATTATCCATGGCTAAGACACCGTTATGATCAAAGGTACTAACATTGTTACTAGAGTGGGCGATTTTGGAAGAAGAAGGATTGTCGTTCTTCTTTCCTTTCCAGCCATTGTGGTTACTATTGTTAGTATCTTTTTGCTTTGCGAGGTCATCTTCGATCTCGATGCCTATGTAATAAACGGCCTTGAAAGTATTCAAGTTGTGTTGATATTTTTAAGTGCTTTGAATACTTTTCTTGTTAATTTTTTTGAACATCCTCACGGATTCTTTTTCAGTAGGGACTTCGATCATGTTAGCGGAATTTTCCCTCCACTTGTTGAAGAAGGAGGTGAACCCTTTGTTTTCTTTTTGTTTTAGATTTCAAGTTGTCTATGGTCAGTTTTGATTTGAATATTACACTTATATCTGTCAATGAAAGCGTTTTTTATTCCATCCCAAGTAGAGGTTTTTTCCGTATCAAGAGAAAAGAACCAATGTTGACAAACGGTTTCTAAAGACATTGAGAATAAAGAGTGAAAAATATTCTTATCAATCCCTTAATGTGCATTATAGTTTCAAAGGCCCTTAAGTGGAAGTAAGGATTATCTGTTGCCTTGAACTTAGGGATGTCATTGGCATTGAACTTCTACGGAAGAAGCTCCTTGTCCATTGAGACCCCTTGTGAGCTAATGCCTTGGAATCTATAGTCATTGGATATTTTTCTCAAGATTTCTTGCATGAGCTTCATTTGTTGTTGTTTCACAGGGTCATTGATTTGGAGGGTTAAGGTCTTTAGCAACTCAGTAACACCAGCCATTTTCTTCTTGAGCTCATTGACTTCTTCTTGACTTGCCATTGTCTTCTTAGATTTCCTTTTCCGACTGACTGGTTTATAAAAAAGTTTTACTTGAATAAAGGTGTTGTCCTTGATTAATCGCCCTTCTCTCCTTGACCAAGAACTGTGGAAAGGGAAATTAGGGATATTTAATGTTAATTATTTGACTTAAACTCTATTCAACATGCATGGATGGAAGAAAGTAGGAAGAATGAAAGTTGTGATATGGAGAAAGCATGTAATGGAAATATGATGTAGAAGGGGATATATAGAAGAATTTAGGAATAAAGTGGACCCTAACTCAAATGACGGAAAAAAACCGACTTATGCATGAACCTAAGACGTGGTCAAGGTGTACATACATATTAGTGTGTGCTTTTATTTGTGAGTGCAAGTGACATGTTTTCACTCTTGTGTAAGACCATGGGACTAAGTGTTTAGACTAAAATAAGGACTAAATAAGATTATTTCCATTAACAAAATAACCAAACTGATTAATAAACTGTTTAATTAGACTCGTCGTGATTACGTACTCGAGCAAAAATTTGAACTGTCGCCGCACACTGCAGTGCAACGCCAGACGACAGAGTTGTCGCTCGGCGTTGCACAGCAGCGTTTGGCGCTGCAGCCCAAATCTTTGCGCCATTACTGAAACATTAATCTGGGACTGCTTTCAGTATTTTTACTCTACGGGATAGGCCTAAAGTCGTACTAAGTCAGTTCTGATTAATTTATTAAAATTTAATTACTCAAATTAATTATTTAATTAATTAGGAAAAGTCGTATTAGTCATTATTAGTTTATTTAAGGCTTAAACAAAAGTCAAACAAATGGTTAGGAAAAACACATAGAGTATGCACAACAAATAATGCACAAATAGTCAAGTAGGCACAATATGATGCAATGAGTTTGCAACCTAACCATAGCTCTAGTTCTTTAAAGTTCGGGATATGGGTTAGTCAAAGAAGGTCCATGGTTATGAGTCCGGATGCACCGCACGGAAGCCTTACCTTTGGAAGGGTTGGCGCGAGTGGATGGGACCCCACGAGTTAAAATCGCTTCCATGGTTTGGTGAATTCAACATTCTCGGATGTACCCTTTGTTGCTTAGAGCGTTCAATCAGGTAGATTGAGCATGAATTCGCAGAGGGTTATGTCCATATGTAGAACACACATATTTCTGGCTCAGTAATGGAAGAACGCAGCGCCAGCCAACAGGGATTGTCTCTGCGATAAGAGCCCTGTCGCCTGGCGACAAAGCCATATCCTCGGCAACAGGCTCTGTTTTCTAAACGCCAGTTCCTACATGCCTCAGCAGCTTTCTGTGTTCGTAAAATTTTTCAGTTTTTCGCAGCATTATTTCGATCCTAGTTGTGAAAGATATTCCTCAAATTTCGTACGTGTAAAAATCCTATGTTTTTGACTCATTACGGATGGTCTTTCTAATGAGAACCTTTTTTATGCATATGACAATAATGTTAATCAAAATTACACACATGAAATACTTAGAACTTTTCGAGTCTCATCCACTCATTCTAAATCATTACCGAAATAAATTTCAGGAATTAAAATAGAAATCCTCCCCATTGGAGTCGCCAAAAACTATAGGGAATATTTCAAGCATTACCCCAAACTTGAACCCCACTGTTATCATGCACTTAAGCATGGTGGCGTCCAAACGGAAGGAAGCTAGAGCAAAAGAGTCTCCAACAAGTTTTAGGAACTTGTAAACCGTTCACAGGGTGAAGGTTACACCCCTTAACAATCTAAGAGATCGTTAAATCCAATAGGTCCGGAACCATGACTGGAAGTTCGGGGATGAAGGTACAAATCCAATCTAAAAGAGAAAGAACCTGCCCTAATAATAGGCCTCTACTTTATTCTTCTCGTATTCATGTGCGCTTTCTGACTAACATGCAATCATTAGGTTTACCCTAAACCTGTTTATTTGTGTTGGTTGAATATTAATGCACAAACAAATCTATTATTGGCGATCACTTGAATCATAATCAAATTAACCCTAAACAAGATTATTATATCTTATTAAGCGTGATTACAAGTACAAATTCCCTTTAAACATGCATAAAAGGCATGATCAAGCAATAACAATAAAAATCATCAAGCAACATAATAATCATAACAATAATAATAATAAATAAAATAACAATTATAAATAAAATAATCATGTCAACGCTAAAGCATATAATAGCAAGATCCTAGGCATGATACTAATAAGATTAATAATAAACCCTAGCATGTCACTAAACAATAAAAATCAAAGCTTTATCCCTAACATGATACTAACATGCTATTAGGAAAGAAATAGGAAGCATCATAGACTTTACCCTAGATATGATACTAGGAAGCAATAAAAACATCCTAACATGATACTAGGAATCAAAATAACAATCTAAGCATGATTTCTACATCAAAATATCAATTAAAAAATTAAAGCACTTACTTGGATGCCTCGTACCTCTTTCTAATAACAAAATACACACGTTAGTAACTTCAAGAAAAATATAAAATCAAACAATTAAATTAAATAATTGAAATAGAGATTAGGGACCAAACCCTCAGAAATATCAAACCTTTCATGTCTAGGGAGAAAGCAACTTCGAACTTGGCTAGGTGTGTCTAGATCTTGTGAATGCGGAATTTTGTTTGTAAAAAGGGTTGGGTTAGAAAGAAAGAAAGAAAGAATCAAGAAATTCTTGATGAGAGTTGGTGAGAATTAGATGGAGAATTGATGATTAAAAACGGAGGTCTAAGGACGATATTTATAATGAAAACAGTCCGGATATGATAAAAAAGAATCGGAGTTTGCAAAGGAATAAAACACGACGTTGTCACCGCAACTGCCCTTGTCGCCGCGCGACAAGCCTGTCGTCTGGTGCTATAGGACATTTTTTTGCGGATTTAGTTTTTATCATATCTTTTGATATAGAAGTCCAAATAAGGAATATAATATGTTGTTGGAAAGCAGTTGAAGTCTTCTTTCCAACCCAATTAAAATCAGATTAAAATATTTTGTATATAAAAAGATATGGCCGAAATAGTTGAAGGGTGTCAGTTTTGGATAGAGTTTCGTATCTCATTCATATCTTTTTCTTTATAGCTTGGATTTAATATTATAATATATCATTGGAAAGATAATTTCAAGATCTATCCAACCATATAATATTTGGATAAAGATTATGAATCAAGAAAATAATATCTGAATATATTCCATTTCGCACAGAACAAGGATTTTCAAAAGGAGTAGTTTTATTCAATTTCAAACTCTTTGAAACATAATTATCAATCCCAACTCCATTAGGATTCAAAAGAACCTTCTAGAGTATTCTAGAAGATTATAATAAATCCCAATAGGTTTAGGAATGATAATTAATAATAGGTCTTCCTCTAGATCATTGGGTCGTATGTAAGAACCAAACCGGGCCCAGTTTAGTACTTTGGCCATAACTTCCTCATTATTCATCGGAATTGGGATTATAATATATCGTTGGAAATGTCTTTTCAAGACCCATCCAACTACACCATTATTAGACCCTTGTCATGGACCAAAATAAACTAGATTAGCTATTTTCATAAAATAGGTTTTCGAAAATAGAAAGAAGAGATGTTTTTATAAAAACTAACCGCAACACTAGACTTTCCACACTTTCACTTCATTCGATTATGATTCAACGCAAAAGGTATTCATCACTGGGTTTGGTTTTGGGGAGACACATTTGGGTGTCTACACTATGGATACTGCCCTTTGTCACACACTTTTAGAACCACAACAAGGCTTGTCCCTTTAGTGTGGTAGGGAAATACTTACACCAGGTGGCCTCGCAACTCGTTTGTAAACTCATTTGCGCGGCATACACGGCTAAGTGCTCATCTAGATCGATAGTTCCAGCGAAAGGCTTTATGGTTGGCATCTTAACCTTGTCCACTTTTGGGGTATTCATCAACTCCTGACTCAATGAAGTTAGTGGCGCAGATAAGTGTGATGGCAACCGTTGTGGCTGCTCATCTTGGTCTCGATTTCTTTCTTCACCCCGAAATCTATGGCTTGTATGGCGTGATACGAGACCTTTCTCAGACCTGTCCTGCCTTGGTTGATCTTCCGAGTCCCCTACATCTTCCCTACGAGAAGGTGATCGATGATCAGGCGACCTAGGGCTTCAACTTTGCCTACGACTTCGCGCCCCATTCTAGTCATTTTCACGGGCCTGGCGTTGCTTTATTACGCCTGTTAATGAGCTCTCGGGCATCCATCTCTCGTCGGTGTAGGCTCATTTCGTCAATGAGTTGCCTAGCATCCGGGTCTCTAACATGATTAGCTGGTTCACCGTCCCTCCGACGTTGACTTGCAGTAGAGTGTTGACTAGTCTCTATGCGGACATGTGATATGACGGGTCGATCTTGGGGTGATCGACGACGATTTCCAGACCTACTATGGACGGATCTAACCACGCCGATAAGCTGTGCCCTACGGCTATTTCCTCCACTTCGTTGGGGACCATCGTGGGGTTGTGCCCTTTGATTGTTCCGCGACGCTTGGCGTCCATGGTCTTGCAGCGACCAGTGAGAAAGACCTGCCTGGATGTTTTTCATAGCTTCGGTAAATTGTTTAAGGGTGTCTTGGAGAGTTGTGTTGAACTGTTCCGTCAGCTTTTCCAGTTCTTGTCTGATCACAGGCTGTTGATCTTCCTAATCAATGGGTTGTTCAACCTCCATGTTGTCACCTTGATCTACACGATTGGATAGTTGGTTATTCCGCGGCTAGCGAGGTGGGCGCGATTGCTCTTGGGTTTGATTTTGCCCACCAGCGTTTTGAGAAGGATCGGTTCGACGGGTGGTAACCATGACTTTTTGCTTGACGAATCCCCACAGACGGCGCCAATTGTTTCTGCAAAAGAATTACAGGATCTGAGTTGTAGGGGAGCCTGCTCGCCTGGTTAAACCGAGTATTGCAAAACAATGAAAGTCAACTGCCTCAAGGGGGTGTTCTCGAGAAAGCCCCTCCGACGGTCAAGTCAGTCAACTGTGTTTAGAGAGAAAGTTTGTAGAGAGAGTGTGTGTGGAGAAAATTAATTACCTCGCTAATATGTGAAGTTAGTATTTATAGGAGAGGATTAACTAACTTGATTGGGGTTAGGATTAGGGTTTCTGGTCGTCTGGGCTGTACTAGGCCCTGTTGGGCTATGTTAGGGTTTCTTGGGATGCGTGATGTGCATGATTAGTTCCCGTTTAGGGTTTCGTAAGGGCATTTTTATAATTTCTGTATTTAATGAACATGGGCTCACAGGGGGTTCAAACAACCCCTTCCCCAAAATCAATTTTACCTCTTTCCAAATAATTTTCTCTCCCTAATTTTTTTCAATCTATCATTTTAATTTCCAAAAAACTCTATATCTTCCAAAATTAATTTCACATTTAATTTGGTTTTTAAAAAAAAAAGAAAAATTTACATTTAAGTATTGAGTAGAGGGCCCTATTTTTTAGAAGTTGAACAAGCTAGCTTAGGCCCCATAAATAATTTTTAATTGTAGCCCTGGCACTACTCTAATAAATTCCTAAGCATGCTAAAAAGATGTGTTACATTTAAAAGAAAATAAATAAAGTATACAAGAGAAATTATAGTCATGTAAGTAATTGTTGGTTTTGTCATAATTTAAATTTTTCGAGAGTGAGGGATAGCTCAAGTGGTTAGAGCTTCCCTCCCGATTCCAGGAGATCTTGGGATCGATTCTCACCCCCGCCCTTGTGGCTCTCTAAACACCAAAAAAAAAAAAAAAAATTCGAATATTAATTTTTTATAATTTATAATCATGGTTGCTAAATACAACCTTCATTTACTGAGCACACCCCCTAAAAACCCAAATATACCCTCACTCTCTCAAACTCCCTCTGATTTCTTACGTTCTCCTCTCTTTCAACCTAAAACGCTAACCCTAAAATTTTCTATCAAAAAATTCATTCAATACTCAAATCAATTTGAGTACTTGTGCTATCATTATTCAAACGAAATTTGTCGCTTGATCTTCCCTACAAATTGTTCTTTGTGTTGCCAAGGTAATCTTCACAATCTCTCATAATATTTGTTGCTCCATTTTACAAATTAGTTTAGGGTTTAATTTCGATTTTTTTAACGCTTGAGTATGATGAATTTTGGGGTTTTTGTATACTCTTTATTCTATTTGTGGTTTTTTAATCTTTGTTTGGATCAAATTTTCATTCAATTGACAAAAATCGAATTGGGATTGGGTAGTATTACCGTATTAGAGAAATTGGCTAATGCAATTTATCCTATTTTGGGTAAGTGGTATGCAATGGATTTCGACTGTTTTGTATGGTTGGGCTAAAACAGAGGAATTTGTTTTGTATAATTGGGATGTAATAGTAGTAGTTGCTTTGTATAACTGGGATATAACAATTCTAGGTGCTTTGTATAACTGGGTTGTAACAGACTATTTCTTAACAAGTATTGTTAGTTCATATGGGTCATTCGAAATTGCTATACTATTGCATTGAGTTCCCAATTTTAGTTGTTTTGAATCCCTTGAAATTCTTTAATGCATGGTATATAATATGCACCTATGTTCCTATTATGCATGGTATCTAACTTTTATTTATTTGAATAATCCCTTGCTTATTGTTCCTATTGCTAACAAAGTCATGTAGCCTACACTTATATCATGAAATTGAGGTTGATTGGTTGCTCCACTCGGGAGGGAAGGGGGGAAACAGCTCACACCGCAAGCTGCCCGCGACTAGGCGAGTGTTGTCGCAGCCTGCCTGCAGCCTGCTACCGCTCACTTGGTCATGGAGCAGAGTGCCCCGCAACCACCCTGCGGCCGCAACCCCCCCGGACCATGTAATGATGTAAAGATTGATTATTATATTAGCATGAATATATATATATATATATATATATATATATATATATATATATATACTCCCTCCGTTACGAGTTACTCGCAACAAAGGGAGGAATTGCGGACTCCTAGGCGAAATATCTTAAGTGTGATTATTGAAAAAATAGGGATGTGCTTAATATTAATTCAATAAAAAAAACAAAAAAAAAAACTAAACACCCAGCACCACAACCACGAAACCACCACCACCTAGCAAAACCACAACCACGAAAACACCACCAGTCAGCGCGCCACCAACAAAACCCAGCACCACCACCACCCGCGAACCCTTTGCGAAGCCGCCGAACCCACTACAACCCACCACCACCCACCCCGAAACCAACAACCCACGAACCTAGAGCCACAACCTCGAAACCCACCACCACGAACCCAGACCCACAACCGCCGAACCCACTACAACCCACCACCACCCACCCTGAAACCCATAACCCACGAACCCAGACCCACAACCCCGAAACCCACCACCACGAGACCACCCACGAATTCAAACCCAGAAATTCGAACCCACAAAACCACCCACGAAATTCAAACCTAGCACCACCAAAACCTGAAATTCGAAACCATAAATTCGACCCACCAAGCACCAAACCTTGAAATTCGACCCACCAAGCACCAAATCCAGAAATTCGACCCACCAAATGCACAACGAACTCAGAAAAAAGTTAGATCTAGAAAAGGAAGAGAGAGAAAACAAAGGTGTCGACAGGGAAGAAGACGACGGCGGTGATTTCCGGCGTTAGGAGCGATCGGTGGTGGTGGTGGTTGTTGCAAATGAAGGTGATGGTGGTGGTGGTGGTGATGATGAATTTAGATGGGAGGTGATTAAATCAATGTTAGGGTTTAAGTTAATAAGATAAAATCAATAGTTTAATTAGGGTGTTTAGGAAAAAAAGTAAGGGTAATGTTGTAATATCACACAAAAAAACTTACCATAAAAGGAAAGAAATAAGTTTGTTGCAAGTAATGTGTACCCGCTATTTTTGGTAATTCGTAATGGAGGGAGTATATATATATATATATATATATATATAAATCAGCTGCTCCAATTAATAGGACTTGAAGAACCATACAACTTGATACTATACATTTGTATGAAATAGTGCTTATTGTTTTGTTCAATATGTATGAAATTTAGTGTACTATTTTGTTCAAGATATACAAAATAGAGTATACTATTATGTTCAATATGCACAAAATAGAGTATACTATGTTGTTTCAATGTATAAGAAATAGAGCATCGATTTTGTTCAATTTAGCCGAAATAGATCAGCCTGTTTCACTCGTTCAGCAGGATGAGTACTCAAAAATAATAACAAAAAAACGAAAAACTTACATCAATTATGAGTTCTTTTAGGTCAAAATTGTCATCCATTGTAATCTCAATTAGTATTTTAAATCGAATTTGGTACTCTTGTGAGAAAAATTTTAAATGTATTAATATGTTTTACCAAGTTGAGAGAGGAGGAGAAAAAAAAATTTTATATTTCTATTCGGGTTATAATATAAGGGGAAAAGGGTTGCGTTAAGCGTTAAGTAAACCTAGGTTGCATTTATTAAATACTCCCTCCGTTTTTAAATACTTGCTCCATTTCTCCATGCGCGGAGTTTCAGGAGAAATTGAAAAAAGTAATAAAATATGGAGGTAGTGGGATAGTTGAGAAAATAAAAAATTGTAAAAAGTAAAAATAGTGGAAGAATAGAAAGAGAAAGAGTATTATGTTTGGTTTTAAGTGTGAGAAATGAATTAAATATTGTAAAAGCTTTCCAAAAAAGGAAATAGAGCAAGTATTTAAAAACGGCCGAAAAAGGAAAGTGGAGCAAGTATTTAAAACGGAGAGAGTATATTATTGTCTAATATCTATATTGACATGCGGGCCCAATTATATAGGGAAGGACAATAACTGAAAACAGATGTTATATTTTTCACTAGTAACTTTTACACATATGAAAATGAATACATTTTACCGTCAACCACATCAAATAACGAATTACCGATCAAAACACCCTACTTTTCAAACTAAATACCAAATCAATTTATTAGAGGATTTAATTGACTTTTATGGACAACGGTAAAAACACTAAAAAGTCAATTGAAAGAATCTTTAAGAACGCATGTATGCAGTCCTAAAATTGCGGGCATAAGCAGGCAAGTAGCCAACCCGTCAACCTGGGTGGATGGGGTCTACTCTGGCATTGTCATAATTACATCATTTGACATAAAAGAAGACACTTCCAAAAGGCTTCCTCAAAGTCAACTCTTTTTCACTAAAAGCCCACCACCACTACCTATTATTTTATCCCTTTTTTAATCCTCAGCATTACCTTTCTCTGAATTTCAGCAAAATTTTATCAGTCTTCAGATACCAAAACGTCCATATCATGTACACATGCGCAGGATAAGGACATTCTTTCTACATTTTAATTTTTATTTTACTCCTTTTTTTCAGCATCTACTTTCATTTTATTGCTCCACCTAATAGAAAACTTACTCAAACATCATCGGTTGCATTGTCTAAACCTCTCATAAGTACCACTATCACTCATATTATAACTATGAACCCATTATAATTATAATAGTATATGCCACTATAAATTCCGAATAAAGTGACACATAAGTGAGAGTACTGAAAGGTTGTTTACCCTGGCAGTTGTGTCTCTGAATTCTATAATACTTCCAATACTGTTAGACTTTGTTTTAAGTAAGAGCTGCTTTTGTCATCCCATCATCATATCTCTCACTTCTCTCTGACTCTCTCTCCTCTCTATTTTTCTACTTCAAAAATGGAGGGTCTTCCCTCAGGTTACCGTCCGAACGTCGGAATATGTCTTATAAACGACGATAATCAGGTACTTTTCCGATAAACTAGGATTGCTTATGCATCACCTTGATGTAAATTGCAAAAATTATGCAATCTATCTTTGGTAAAATTTATATATGCTAGCTGTTTACATATTTTTACGAGATTAATCTGCAATTATATAACTAATTAGGTAGGATTGTTATGTTATTTTTTATGGTGTTGCTAAAACTGTTCTCTTGAAAGATCAGTTTGTCTATAAATAAAATTTTGGATTATATTGTTGATAACCGCTACGGTAGTTTGTCAAAGTCTTGGGCGGTGGTACCAAGACATGAGATCAAATCCCGTCTATGTTTGTTCTTTGTGGCGTTTTATTCGGCACCTATATATTTTCTTGGATCATAAAAAGAATGATAAAATCATGTTTCAATTTTTTTTGTAGCTTCTAAAATGGAAAATCAAGATTTGATTTAAATCTCATTGGTATAATCTATATGACCCTGTTTCTTTTTTGTTTGTTTTAATATATTTTTTTTTTATTCGTCGTTTTTAACCATGGATTCTGATTTGGTCTTATCGTTACATGTTTATCAGATATAATCATTTAAAGCCTAAAATAGAAAGCCATTGCTTTTATCTTTAGTTTCAAAAGTCTAGCATATGGTTCTTTAATGAATGTGGCCATATGGGGTTTCCAACATAATTTGAAAGCAATGGCAGACCTAGGATTTTAATTCATAGAGTCGCAATTATACATAATTAAAAAAAAAAGTGTAAAAGAATTAATTTAAAAAAAAAAAAATTAAATATGAACCCATTTTGGTTCTTGTTAAATAAAGTGGAAGTTGTTGGACATAGTTTTATTATGTATAATATCATGTTGACCAAACATTAAATACTGAACAAACTTTCCTTACATAAAATTGATTTCCAAAATGACTTAAATGCATGTCTATCTTTGTAGATTGCTATCAAAACAAGTTCTGATAGTAATAGACAATTAGACGGTGAGTTCTGAAATCTGAATTCAGATAAGTTGATTATAAAGAGAACATATTTCTTTGCTCTGTAAGTGTTTGTACATGGTGTTCCCTCTGTCTGGAATCAATAGTGACATTGTCTAAGTCATTTACAGTTCCTCCTTTGTTATTCAGAGTTATCCATGAGTGGTGAATGCATAGACACTCACTTGATTGGAGAGTGTCGTCGATCACTCCCACATACTTCATGCACTATGTCACTTCCCTCACTTTCATTTGTTCCTATCTTTCACATTATTGATCAAGTGTCATCCACAACACCTAACAGTCTGCGCTTATTATACACTGCAGTACTGTACTGCACTCTCCTCGGGGTTAAAAAGATTAGTACCTTAAGCTTTATTTTGTGATGATGTGATCCAAGTATTAGTAGTGGATATAATGGTGATCTGATCAGTCTCCTAGAGAAAATCATAACTGCATTTATGCTACGGCTATTTCATGTTTAACTTTCATCTGTAGATTTAGTTTTTGTACTAATGATAAGTGACAAGGACAAAGAAAAGTGGGAAAAAGAGAAGATTCGAAGTTTGTGGCAATCAAACATATTATTGGAGATTGGAGAATATATATATTTATCAAATTTGTTTCGAAGTATTTTTGCCCTGCTCAATTGCTGCTCTTTAGTTTTGTTCTGTTTGAGTTTAACATCGTGATTAATATGTGATGCAGATTTTTGTGGCATCAAGGTTAAATGTCCCTGGAGCATGGCAGATGCCTCAGGTAAATATACTTTTAACACATTTCTTGTAAATTTTTTGGTAGATTGTTAATTGTATTGAATGCGGCACATCAATGTTGTATTGGCACTGCATATGTGTTTTGTCACAAACTATCCTAGAAGCTCCTTTTAGACAGTATTAATATCATTTCTTTGAGGCTGCAATCAGTTTCAATTCTAACAATGTTCAGATAAGGTAATATGCTTTAGCTTTTGGCTAACAAATGTTTTTAATGTGATTGTAAGAGTTGTTATAACTTACTAATCGAGTCAGTGACTTATGTTCCATCAAATGAATATTCAAACCGTTATTTAGCACACCTCTTCACAGACACCAAAACATTATACCAAGTTTTATAGCTTCTATTAGAGTAACCACAATAATCTCTTTACTTTTGATTCTTTTTCTTCCTTTTGGCATAAGTAGCCTGCAATACTGAAATATATCTAGAAAGTTTAGTATTGATCTTTAATTTTTGAATAACTTCTTGTTTTACTATAGGGAGGTATTGAAGATGGTGAAGATCCTAAGTCTGCAGCCATCAGAGAATTACGCGAGGAAACTGGGATAACATCTGTTGATATAATTGCTGAGGTGCATTTCATGAATATTTTTAAATTCTATCATGTTCGAATCATCTTATTAAATATAGTGCAGATAGGCTTGCTCTTTTTTCATTCCGTTCTTATTCTATATGAAGTTACAAAGTATATATTTCTTAACTTTTGCTTATCTATTTGCAGGCCCCAACATGGCTGACTTATGACTTTCCTCCTCCTGTGAAGGCAAAAGTGAATCGCTTGTGGGGTGGAGAATGGCATGGCCAGGCACAGAAGTGGTAAACTATATCTTTTTTTTCGTTGTTATTTGTCTTACCTCTCTTTTAGTAGTTGTAATATAAGGAGTCTCAAGGAAACATATTATCACAGAATTTATTGAGTCCTACGGGCCTACCCAACGACTTCGTGACTACATCCTTAGACTGCAAGCCTGTAGATACGCTTTTCTGGCTACATTATTGTGCTAAAATGTTCGTAGGACTATGAAAATTGAAAACACATTTTTCAAGTCACTTTAGATAAAAGAATATATTCCTGTGCCCTGTCTTTATTACTCTTGAAGCTTTTGCAAGAGAAAATATATTCTGTGCATGCTCACAGTCTATGGGACTTTATGGTGGTGAAACACTTTAACCTTTATTACCATTTATTTTAGAGATAGAAGAGGAAAATGCACATATACATGAAAAGTAAGATGCTTAGTTACATTAATAAACTCTGTGAATGAATATTGTTATAAAAGGGGAAACGAAAGAATGATCCTCAAAGACTTTGCTCATAAGTAAACCTGTATTACTGTATTCATGATTAAGTTATTTGCTGTTAAATGGAACAGATGTATAACAACAGACTGATATCATAATATTCTTCATTCTTATGTTTCTATAGTCGCATACTTTTCTAAGAGGTCTCATACTTTTCTGCTAGAGGTCTCATACTTGGACTACTAATTATATTACATACTAACCAGTAAAGTAATTCTATAACAGAGTTTATCTAGCATCACTTCTGTCGGTTTCAGAACATGCTGTCACTGTTGGATGTACTTCTGCACATTTTTTCTAGTTGTTAGTTTAGGCTTACGTCTTGGTTATTATTGATCAGAATTGATGACACGTGAATTTCAACATGGACAGGTTCCTTATGAAGTTTACAGCAGATGAACGTGAGATCAATTTAGCAACTGGAGAAGCAGAAACAGAATTTTCAGAGTGGAAATGGGCAACCCTTGATGAGGTCATTGATCAGGTATAATAAAACAATGATCTTCAAGTTGCTTCAATTTCGCCGTATTTGTTGAACTTCGAGTAGGATATTGAATTTACATTTCAACAGGCTGTAGACTATAAGAGGCCAGTATATGAGGAAATTATGAACAACTTCAGGTCATATATTGACATCAACCCGAAATCTGCTAAATGCAAGTCAGCTAAGTGGTAAACTATACAGCCTAAAAGTCTGTAATTCACCAAGCCTTCTTAATTTACCTTATTAAATCTTTATGTAAATCTTATGTCAGTCTTCTGTAAATTAATATAGAAGCTCTTTTTTATTTTTTCATTTGAGAATTGACATTGTGTAAAACTTAATGTTTGAGGGATTCCTAGACTGCTAATGTTAGCGCAGCTCGAAAGTGTAATTGAGGATCTGTTCTCAGTTTTCAGTCATTTGATTCTGCTAGTAATATTACCAGAAATGAAAGGAGTAAGAATTGAACAAAATTTCTATCTACTGTATTAGTTTCAATATGTAAGAGGGAACACCAAACAAGTGTTCATTTAGGCATTACAGATTGAGTTGCAACTGCTGAAAATTTTAGCTTGATTGACTTCTACTCTTATTCAGCTATATGTCACTTGTCATTTGTCGCAGACATATACATTATTGCATATATCAATGACACAACTTGTAAACAATTGCGAAGTATATTTAGTTAGTATTTTTTTTTAGATATATCACATTTTGAAAAATCCGAAACCGAATTAATTCGAATTGGATTTTGTTTGGCTATAATCCAAACCGTAAATTGAACTTTCACTACTAATATTTATGGTTCGATACACAGCATATGGATCAGAACATACATCATTTCATCATTTGCCCTTGCTTTTTCAGCACTTGTCTAATTTACCAAATAGCCTTGAATATTCAAGGGATATACCAAAATACAGAATGATGAAGCTATGTTTGTCCTTATTAATTACTACCTCCACCCACGATTATCTGCACCAAATGTATTTTTTTGCGGACTATTAGGCAAAACTTTTAGTGTAATTTAATTTTTGAGTGGGTTTAATTAAGTAAAAAGGAGGAAAATAGGAGAGAGAAAGTGGCTCCATATGTTTTAAGTGTGATGGTGGGTTAAAGTGTGTGGAGAGAAAGTGGTCCCATATGTTTAATTTAAAAAGGTTAAACAAAATTAAAACAAAAAGTAAAAGTAAGATGGTTGCACATAATAAAGAGCATCCATTTATGGCAAATGTTGCAAATAATTGTGGGCGGGGTAGTATGTAATATGACTCCCTAGTCATTTGTTCTTTGTGAGACTAATGAATTTCATTTTCTTTTTTTTTTTTTTTTTTTTTTTTTTTTTTTTTTTTGCGAAAATGAATTTCATTTTCAATTAGATAACGTTTTCACGTTTTCCAGTCCATATGAATAACGCAAACACTTGCTGACCACCAAAGGTGCCTTGTGTTGAATCCCACTAAATACCTCTAGGCGGTAGTCGCTATCGTTGAAGTTTATCAGTATGTTTTCTTTTGCTAAAACTGGAAGTGATGCCCAACTATATGAGGTTTGAATGGAATTTCATTTACATTATTGTTATTTGTGATTTTATCTATACACAAATGATTGATTTTGAAGATAGACTGAACAATTATTGCTTCCTGTATTTTTATTATTATTTTTTTTAATTTTTGTATAAGGTATCCTTTCCATAATTCCATTTCAAACTTTTCTTTTACCTTAAAATTTTTTGTTAAATAATATTGATCAAATTAGAAAAAATAAAATGAAACGGAGTGAGTAATATTTTAGTATTGCTGGGTGGAGAAAGTCAACAAATCTGTAATAAAGAGCTTTGATAAAGAAATTTTGCGCAGGTTAAAAACACAAAGGGTAGTAATTTGGCAGTTACTCTAGGGAACACATTCTTTTCATTTGCCAAAATTTCTGTTATAAGTCACTAATTTTCCTCTAATCTCATATTAATACAAATATACAATGTTGATGAAGTTGCTATATGTAGACAAAATTTACTCTATTTTTTTTCCATTTATTTATACATGGAGTATAATTTTTATTGCTGAGCCGTACTAGGCTTCATTGTTTGTCAAAAAAAAAAAAAAAATGAGACCATACATGTAAAGAGGAAAAATACCACATAAATAAAATAAAATAAAACAAAATACCATACATGAAGCGGGTGTAGTATATATTCCCTTTGTGCTTTTTTTTTTTTAAAATGTTACACTTTGACTTTTTCACTATTCATATAATGGTTATGACTTGATTATATTTTACTTACATATAAAAATATATTATTGTATAATATATTGTTGGATTCGTCATAATGTATACTTTTATAATATGAAGTATTAATATTCTATAATTTACTACTCCGTAACATATAATTAAATAATTTAATGGTCAAAGTTATGTCTCAACATATGTATTTGGTCAAAGGTGTTTCTCAATAAGTGTATTTGGTCAAATTTGTGTCTGGACATATGTGTTTAATCAAAGTATAACACTAAATAAAAGAGAGAGTAACAACCATTCTCTAATTCTTAGCTAACGAATTACTTCCTCCGTTCTTTATTACTTGACCCACTTTGACTTTTACACTATTCACCACCCCTCTTTTGACCGTCTTTTGTGAATAATATGTAAGAAAAATATATTCATGTATGATTTTTTTGGATTCGTCTTAATAAATACTATAATAATATATAACTTTTATAATTTTTACTTACGGAGAATTTAAGTTATTGATCGTTAAAATTTTGTATTGGCAAGCGTGATAAAAGAAACAAGTCAAGTAAAAAAGAACAGATGAAGTATATACAAATTTTGTGCTTGTACACTTTTTCCAACCAGCTCTTGTGCAAACATGTGTTACTTCAGTGTGAAAGAAGCATTATGCCATTATGGTCCCTATCTTATCTCCCAAAAAAGGCCCTAGTTGTAGGGCTATATGCCTATATCCCTTGAAGAGAGGACAGGAAGGCTTTGTATAATTGTATACGGGATAAGTGACTTCACAAATATTAGAAAAAATCCGATGTACAATATCGTTATTGTAAATGGCTCAACCTTTACCTGAACAATGAGAAAGAGTGAGCTAGAGAAACAGTAAAACCTCAACCCAGTGTTCCGGCTAAACCCCCCCCCCCCTCCCGCCGCCGCCTCCACCTCTCCCTTTACCTCCGCCATCACCACCAAAAAACCCAATGTGTGTTGGAACGCGATGGTTACTGGTTTTATATGCCATGGATCATACATTGACGCCTTAAAGACCTTGTACGGAATGAAGGTTGCAAGTATGAAACCACATAAATCAGTAATGGATGAAGGCTCGCCTTTGGTAGTCTGAAGCTAGAAATAGCATGAATGAATACTAACAGGAACAATTTTTGTAAGGACTATAATATCAAATTAACCCCCAACTAAGTAACTAACCCCTGTCCAACCAAAAAACCTTCCTCCAATCTCTCAATAACCCCCAATCGACTGATGTGCCCCCATTCCTTAACCATGGTTTATTTGGAAATTCTTGATCTTTGTATAAAAAAGGGTCACTTTTGTGGGAAAAAAGTCAATTTTGTGGAAAAAAAAAAGAGGTCACTTTTGTTTAAAAAAAAAAGGTCACTTTTGTGAAAATATGGGTTACTTTTGTTAAAAAAAAAAAAAAAAAAAAAAAAAGAGCCACTTTTGTAAGAAAAAAGGATCACTTTTTGCAAAATATTCGATGTACAATAAAATTATTGTAAAGCGGGGGAACATGCAACAATTTTTGAAGTAACTTAAACTAAATCATTACATTACATGCCATTCCTACCATACTGGGCATACTCTAATAATTGATGGTCTAGCAAATTACTCAACTAAATGTACATAAATGATCCGATTATTAAGTCTATTAACAAATACTTCCTCCGTTCATTTTTACTTGACCCACTTTGACTTTTACACTATTTAGTATTTACCACCCCTTCTTTGACCGTCTTTTATGAATAATATATTATTGATCATTAAAGTTTTGCATTGACAAAACGTGATAAAAGAAACAAGTCAAATAAAAAAAACAGAGGAAGTATGCATTAAGACCGTGTTTTAATTACAAACATAAGAGGTGTGTTTTAATAGTAAAGTAGTTATACTTTTGGCTAGAGGCTGAAGATTTAAACCTTGATCATAGGTAAGTTTTGGTCTAAGATATAAGGGTATAACTTCCTATGTCATACCTAACAACCACTTAGTTAACGACTTCACTAGGCGTCAACGATAGCACATATAAATAAGCAATGCATTCCGGGGGCATGTACTTCCAAAGTTCTAAGTAGAGCACCAAATAGTTTATAGTCTTTACTCGTAATACAGACTTTTCAACATCATTAAGAATAGCTAAAAGTTGAAAATTCATTAAACTAAAGATGCTTTAATACGCGTATGTCACGTGAAGACTTTATATCATTGTCCTCATTTTCAATCATAAACTACAATGCTAAATAGTAACTAGTAAGCACCACTTCACAAAAATACACAAACAAACACTATGAAAACATTCATCCTCTCATTATCTATCCTTCTTCTTCTATTCCATTTTACTCCTACTATTAGTTCATCATCCACCCCATTTACACCCGAATCGCTTCCTACTAAATCCGGCTACTTAGTCGTAAACTCGACTTCTAAGTCGTCGATTTACTACACTTATTATGAAGCACAGCAACCTGTTTCAACACTTGAAAAAACTCCACTTCTTGTATGGCTCCAAGGAGGTCCTGGTTGTTCCTCTATGGTTGGGAACTTCTATGAGCTCGGCCCGTGGCGGGTTAACCATAAGATTGAGTTAGAAAGAAATAAAGGCGCATGGAATCGAATATTCGGGCTTTTGTTCTTGGATAATCCAATTGGGACAGGGTTTAGCATTGCTGCTACACCAGAGGAGATTCCAAGGGATCAACATGGTGTAGCTAAACATCTTTTTATTGCTATTAAATCATTTCTTGCATTAGATAAAGCTGTATTTGGAAATCGACCCGTTTATATTACTGGTGAAAGTTATGCAGGAAAATATGCTCCTGCAATAGGGTATTACATAGTAAGGAGAAATAGTGAGCTACCAGAAACTGAGAGGGTAAATTTTGGTGGAATTGCAATTGGAAACGGGTTAACTGACCCGATAACCCAGGTGACAACCCATGGGTTGAATGCTTATTTTAGTGGGTTGGTGAATGAAAAGCAGAGATTGCAGTTAGAGGAAGGTCAAAGGGCGGCGGTAAAGTTGGTTATGGAGAGGAAGTGGACTGAGGCAACTGATGCAAGAAGTAGAGTATTGAATTTGCTCCAAGAGATGACAGGGTTGGCTACTTTGTATGATATCAGAAGGAAAATACCCTATGAGTCGTACTTGGTAGAGCGGTTTTTGAGCAGTTCTGAGGTCAAGACGGCGTTGGGGGTGAATAAATCCATGGTTTGGGAGGACTGCAGTAATATAGTAGGCGAGATTTTACATGAAGATGTAATGAAGAGTGTGAAGTACATGGTGGAAATGTTGTTGCAGAAGACCAAGGTTCTGTTATATCAGGGGCAGTGTGACCTGAGAGATGGGGTGGTTTCCGTAGAGGCTTGGCTGAAGAAGTTGAAGTGGGAAGGGGTTCGGAAGTTTGAAGATGCAGAGAGGAAAGTGTGGAAAGTAGAAGAGGAGGTTGCCGGGTATGTGCAGAAATGGGGGAGTTTGACTCATGCTGTAGTGTTGGGAGCAGGACATTTTGTGCCCACTGATCAGGCTGTTCATTCGCAGGTCATGATCGAGGATTGGATCCTTGAAAAAGGAATTTTCGCAAGAGATGAAATTGAGATTGAATCACGATGTCCAAAGAATTTTCTTTGAAAATGCTGAAGGAATTATTCTGTGAATGCTAGTCCTAGACGCTTCAGCAAGCAAATAACAGTTGCGTAACTCTAGCTTTGAATTGTCAAAATTGAATATATATGTACCATTGTCTTTGACAATATGATCTTGAAAGGTTGTGTGACATATAAAGCAGTGATCTGGGAAAGTTCAAGGATTGGTAAGATTGGTACAGATCATTCTATGACCAATAACTCTTTACAAAAATGGTAAGATCAGTAGATGGGTAAAGACATTGAGCTTTGATCGTGTAATACTAGCAGGCTGTATCGACAATCTTATATTGGTTTCAGATATGAATTTGCAGCCGTTACCATTGGTATGTTATGTCAATTTCATTTAAGTCCTTGTTTTATTCTACACGCATATTCAATTTCGAGAGAGAGGGCAGGATGGAAATCAAAAGAGAAACAGTGCAACAGTGCTTTATTTGATTGCTTTTAGCAGTTGCCCAAAACAAAATCCAGTTAAAGGGCTGCTTGAGAGGGACAGTAAAGAATACTCAATTGTTCCTGTTTTTGGGAAGGCACCATTAGGAATGAGTGAGGCTGTGAGGATGCTATTTTTGCTTTAAAATGAAAACCTGCTTTGCATTCTTAAACCATACCAACGTGCAAGAAGCTCGGGAAAAAAAATTAACTTTAAAATAGGAAATTTTGATATTTACTACCAGTAAAAACACCACTCTTCACATTTGCTACATGTTTAAAGTTTTTTTATACTTTGCTACCACCTAAATCACAGTTTGTTAGAAATTGCTACCACTTAACAGAATCCGTTAAGATTCTGTTAAGTAGGGCCCAATATTTAATTAAATAATAATATAATTTTTTTAAAAAAAAATAAATAAAAAAAAATTTAAATCCCCCAAAACAGTCCGTCAGCCACCACTCCCACCTCCGTCGCTGGCTGCTTGTAGCCCGTCAGCCACTGCTACCTCTCCCACCTCCGTGTCGGCTATTCCCTCGGTGGCGACGAATCCATGGTCCTCCCTCCCACCTAAACACCACCCTTAAAACCGCCCTAAACGAGTTTTAGGGTTTCGTTTTTAGGGTGGTGTTGGTTGCGATTGGCCGCAATTGCTACCCTTAAAACCGCCCTAAACGACCCCACAACCCTCTCTTTCCTCTGATTTCCCACCGTTTTAGAGTGATTGTTGCGATTGGTCGCAATTTGGTGACCGTGATTGGCACGTTTGGCCGCTGTTGCTGCCGCAATTTGCTGTCATGGTGGTGAGATAAGGGAGGTGCGGTGCTGCGGCTAATGGAGGAGGTGTGGTGCGTGGTGTTTTGTGGTGCTGCTGCTGATGGAGGGATGTGCGTGGTGGTGTTTTGCGGTGCTGCTGCTAATGGAGGGATATGCGTGGTGGTGCCGCAATGATGAAGGTGGGTGCTACAGTGCTGCTGCTAACGGTATTGTTGGCCGCCGCGATTTACTGTGCTGCAAGATTTTGCGGTGGTGATGGAAGGGTGGTGACGGTGGAGGGAGATGTTGTGCGCGGTGGTGAGACAAGGGAGGTCGTTGGTGGTTGATTGTTGGTGGTAGCAGGGAGCAGGGGTGGCTGGAAGGTGGGTGGGGTGGCAAGAAGGTGGCTGGACGGTGGTTGAGCCCCACTAACGGAAACAGTAACAGAATAAGACATGTGGTAGCAATTTTTAACAAAATGTGATTTAGGTGGTAGCAAAGTAAAAAAAAAAATTTTAATAGGTAGCAAATGTATAGAGTGGTGTTTTTCCTGGTAGCAAATGTCAAAATTTCCTTTAAAATATACCAGAAACACAGAATAGTTAACAAAAATGAGATACACGTTGCGAAACAGATTTATCTGTATCTAATAGCATGCCAGGCCAACCTGGGGTGATCTTTCTGTAATTATTCACAATCGATATATCTGAAATCAATTGTAAAACGATTTCATGTACTAGAAAGCTTTGAAGTAACATTCAATTGATTCTGCTTTCCTTTCCCTGACCTTTACTTATGAACGGAACTTTTCAGAGCTATACATGTGAGCAACAGAACACATAATACCTTGTGCCAACCCTAGACCGCTGGAGATAAATGAAGGAATATGAATAGATATAAGATGAAGGAGCATCTGTTTCATCACCATCAATATCCATTTTATATACCTTTTCTGAGATTTGTATACAAGAAAGGAACTCGCATCCTGTCTTTGGTATAATGACAGATGGAAATCCCTTGGAAAATTTTAACTGAAGTCTCAACAATTAGCTTATGTAATAATATAACCACCTACCGACGGCGTCTTTGATAAAGTGAATAACCGATGAGGGCTGACATCAAGAAAGTCCATATTACCTGCCAAAGATAGCATAAAATATTGGTTTGATATGTACAGTAAAAAACAATTCGAATGAGAATTAGTGAAAGAAAAAACCATACAGTATTGATTGTTTGCCACCGTTCAAGCCTCTTGATTCTGCACTGCAGCTCTTCAATTGCATTTTCAATTGCTGCCCCTTCTCTGCCTGGAGAGGATTCTGAAGCTGAGCTACTTCCCTTCAATAAGTTTCAAGCATTTGTCAAGGCCACTTGGTACAATGTTAACATTTACATTGAGACTAGGGCATTGACTATGAATTAGAAAAGCTAGCAATTACTAAATAGGGGTTTATCCACACTCCGAAACTTATTATTCCCAGAATACATAGTAATACAAACTACTTCCTCCGTTGAACATGAAAAGTGATATGGAGTATTGCCTAGGAGATTTTTTTTCCCACGTAGTTTCAATTCATAGGAATGCTTGTTTGGTTGAGCATACGAAGTTTTATTTCATATAGTACATTTCCCTTACCTAAGGAACCCAGGCAAGTAACTTCATCCATTTTGTTTGTAAAAGGTATAATTTTCTCGTAAGTGTAACTTCTTTTGATTTTGCAAACCAAATAACTCCACCCCCAAATCCATAGAAGTTTTTATTTTCGGTGAATTTTGACATAAACCAGACAAGCATTAAAAGCATTTATGATGCGTGGAAAACTGTGGCATTTCCTTGGAAATTAATGGTTTGTAGTTGACTGTTCTAGAATACCCATATTAAGATTTGACTTTGCCAACAATTGTTCTCAGTTTCATAAATATTTTTTTCTTTTTTTTTTCGGAGTAAATAAATTAATAAATTGTATCCTAAATTATGTGGGTTAGAGCAATGTGACCAATCCCAACAAAGAAAGTACATAAGAAATCTGTTCAGAGCACAATATATCTTGCAATTGCACTCATCTCATCATCATAAGATCAAGTTCAAACTATTAGGCAGTCAGCACTGTAAATAATGTCCACAGAAATGCATTCTATCATATCACACTAATCAGTGTTCCAATGATGAATTGACCCTACAGCATATCGGCAACTACAAGCACCAAGTTGCTTCTAATAAGTACCACACACCCCCAAATCTGTAAGTACAGAGACATAGAAACATGACAATACCAAATCTTTTTGTTAATCCATTAAACTTATTACTAACCCACCACGTTATCCATAGCCAATGCCAGCCAGTAGAAAGAGACACTTGCAATCAGAGAAACATGCCAATCTCATTTGTTCTTCATTTAGCAAGACTCATCACATAAAGCAGATTAACAAACAGTCAACAAACAAAATACCTGAGACTGAATGATTTCCACAAGCTCCAGTAGTCTTGCAGATTGCTGAGTGTGGACTCCACTGGAGTCTATTGCTAGGGCTGGTAAGCTCTCTAATATTATTTGCAAATAGCTCTGGAACAATAACACATATTAGCTTTTAAAGCAGGCCAGAAAATATTCTGTTTATAAAACTACAAATATTACAACTAGAAAACCATGGAGGGGTTAACGACAAGTACAAAGTCAGAACCTTAGTAGTGTATGAACCATCAAGCCCTAGCATTGAGCCTGCAGCCACTACAGCTTCTTTGTCAACTCCTTTAATTTGGATATAAGGACTTGGCACATCTTGCAGATTATCAACTTCAACAAGAATCTGAAAGAAGATATCCAAAGAGGAATTTTCTATAATGAAAACCACAAATTTTACGGATAATAAAACAGCTTGGAACTATCAAGTATACATATATAGCTATCGTGGAAAATTAAAGGCAAGAACATATACTAATCAATGGAAGTGGGTCATGCCAGCAAGTAGGCTGGCAGCCTGGCATAATCCAGCACAATTTCGCCACAGGGCCCCATGGCAATGCCTGGTAAAAGGAGCAACCAAAAAAATAGACCCAAAGACCTATGAGCCAGGCATATCTAGTGGGCCTTCATTAAAATTATTTTTCCATATCATTATTAGTTTTTGATTCAATTAAATTGCTTTATTCAAAATGCATTTTTATTAACAAACACAATGTTTCAAGCTATTTTCAATACCATATGAACATTACTCCCTTTGTTTCTGATTAATCTCAACACTTTCCTTTTACTTCATCACTCTTTGGAACAGCAAGATACCATTTTATGCATGGTTTAAGCAACTATTATAATGGGCAAAAAAGGGCGAAAAAGTTGTATCAAGCCATAGAAAATCATCCCAACTTCTTATTTTTTCATACATAGCATGATAGCAGTATGTCAGGAACCTAATATCTGTTAGATAAAAAAGTTCAATATATTCATTCCAGCAACAAGCTCAAATTCCAAATTCATATAATAAAAAAAACTTATGAACTCAGGTACTGTCTAACCTTTCCATCTTGGTATATGTACGCTGAAGCTTCAATGTATGCTACAGCTTGATACCTGGCAGCAGATTATAAATAATTTAACTACAGCACCCTAGCTTAGAAAACTTAATGAACAGCCAATGGTTTGTACAACAAGCTACAATCATAATCGCTCAATGCTACAAAAAAAAAAGAAAAAAAAAAAAAAAAAAAAAAAAAAAACCCACAGCCAGAAAAAGGGATAAAAACCAAAGCACTAAAATGAAACAAGATTACTCATAACAATACAGTCTTTCACGGGCATATCCGAAGGCCACATCCCACAACCAAAAACCAAAATTAAAAAATAAATAAATAAAGAGAAAAATATTGACTACAATCCAAAGCATCCTGTTTAGGGTATTTTTACCCTAGACACGTGGACCAATGAGAGGTCGCCACGTGTTAAGGTCAGGATGGCTCATGTGGCTCAACATCCTCTTGACACTTGGTGCCCTCAGATATGTTTCTGAATTGGCAGCTTTCAAAAGGCCCAAACTCCTAGGAGCGCCGTAAAACGGCGCAGCCCACTAAAATCTAGGTCAAGTGACCTAGATAGGGGCGCATTTTCCAACGACCTTATAAATAGGGAGATATTTCCCCACCTTGAGGGGGACATTGAATCATTAATTACACCCTTATTCTCTTACATTAGAGAAAGACCTGAGCTTGGAATCCGAGCAGATACCCACCTAAATTTTCGTTCTCTCTATTCCGTTTCAAGTTACTGACTTGTGCGTCGGAGGCGGAGCACCATCCAACCGGTGTCTCCGTTTGTTTTGCAGGTACAGCTCACTGCGAATCAGTCTTCGCGTTGTAACTCTCCCAAGGGACAAAAACACCCAAAACATTTGGCGCCGTCTGTGGGGAGAGTACCTCGAAGATGGTTCAAGAGTCTGTACCACCCCCTTAACCGTCTGGGTGAAGACCCAGAAGTTTTTACAGACCATGAGGATGAAGATCCTCAGGTCGAAACTTTTACAGCCGGAGACGGCTCTCTCAGAACTAAGCGCATCCGGCCCAGAGACACTCTGGAGCGGGGTGCTTCCCAGGCGGGTCCGAGCAGACCCCCTGGGCAGCCGGAAGGGGCAACCCAAACGGCAGCTGGATCAGCCCCTGTTACCCGAGACGAACTCATGAGGTTCATGACGAGTTTCAAGGGTGAAATTACAGAGCTGATTACCAAAAGCAGGGCTGGCCAAGTAAAGGTCAGTCGGCGAAGAAGACTCCTCCAGAGAAGGGGAAGTGAGTCAGAAACCGGCAGCCCACTCCCCATCCAAAGGAGAAGGCAGCCGGGACCATTGATTGGTCAAAAATTCTCCTTCCTGGAGGGAACACCAATAACACTCGCGGCCTCAGCAGCCGGTGAGAAGTAAAAAATCAACTCTTGATGCCCAGGAGATTATTAACCGGAAGAGAAACCAATCGCTGTCTGAGTCGGCTTCAACGTCGAACTTTCCAGACAGCTTCAACAACATCTCTGCAGGGAGTGCACCCTCCTTGCATGAGAGCCAGACAGGCGGTAATACCGTCCATTCTGGCCCTCATATGATTGGAGCCGTCCCGTATGTGCCTACTCAGGCTTACGGGCAGTATCCTCCTCACTTCATGCAGCCGGCCTTCTTTGGGGGTCAAGCGGCGTATCCAAATGTCCAGCCATTGGACTGGCAGCTTCGCCTGCTGCGCCTGGGTGAACAACCTTCTGCGTTCACTCGGGAGATAACCGAGGCGGCTCAGCCGGCCAAGGTTAAGAATGTGTTGGTTGGTACCTATGATGGTACCACCAATCCGGAAGACCACCTCATGGCTTACACCAACCTCATGTATCTGCAGGGGTTGGATGATGCCACTTGGTGTCGATGCTTCCCGGCTACATTGAAGGGCATTGCCCAACAATGGTTTGGCAACCTGCCAGCCGGGTCCATAGACAGCTTCAGGAAGCTTGCCTTCCTGTTTCCTTCCAACTTCTCAATGAACATCCCTGCTAAGAAAACAAGCCTTGATTTGAGCAGTGTTAAGCAGGGAAAGAGAGAAGGGCTACGCTCATATGTTAGGCGGTTCAACCTAATCAGAATTCAGATTCAGGGACTGTCTGATGAGGTAGCTTTTACAGACTTTTTTAAAGGTCTGAGAGACGGGTCGACCTTTAAGTTCGACCTAGTCAAAAAAGGGGCTTTCACCCTACAGGCGGCCCTGAGGGAGGCGGAAAGCTACATTCAAGCAACCGACCTCCTGGTAGCCAGTCGGACTCTAAGAAGTCTGACAAACATTGAGATAACCGGCCTCCTCAGCCGGCAAAAAAGAAAGAAGAGAGCAAGAAGAGAAAAGAGGTCTGGGCGGTTAGTGACTCTGACCAGCCGTCCCAGAAGAAGAAGAAAGAATTTAAACCGTACGTCCCAAAGTACGAGTTTAACAAGGACTGCAACTCCATCCTCATGGAGATAAAGGACCGGCTGTCCCTTGAGAAGCCGAATCCAATGAAAAGTTCCGTTCAATCCAGGAACAAAAATAAATTTTGCCAATATCATGAGGAAGTTGGCCATGACACCAACGACTGCTTCAGCCTACAGCGGACGTTGGACCGTCTGGCTGACAAGGGGATGTTGAAGTCCTATATTTCCAAGTCCCCAGCCGGGGCAAAAAAGAAAAACAAGGGTCAGTCCTCCAAGACTACCCCCCAGCCTGCTAGTAGTTCGGATACCGACAAGGAGCCGGTCTACACTATAGCAGGCAGGTTTTCATGTGGTGGCCCTACCATCAGGGGCACCAAGAGCCATCTTCGAAAGATGGACAAAGATGATGATGAGCAGGCGGAAGCCAGCTCCTCCTTCCCAGACGTCTTAATCACTGAGAAGGACAGGGGCAGCGTTCGCCGCCCGCATGATGACCCGATGGTCATTGAATGTAAGATTGCCAACCAGCTGGTTGGACGAATCCTTATTGACACCGGCAGCTCATCAGACATCATCAGCCTCCGGTGCTTGCAGAAGCTGAAATACAATATCAGCAGCATGCATCCGGTCACCCACCCCTTGGTTGGTTTTGGGGGTGGCATGGTCTACCCAGCCGGAAGAATTGATTTACCCATCCGGCTGGGGGAGAAAGGCCAGGGACGACATATTGTCGTCAGATTCTTGGTCGTTGAGGAGCTGACCGCCTACAACATTATTTTAGGCCGGCCAACCCTCAACGTAGCCAAGGCAGTAATCATCCCATCTCTCATGCTCATCAAGTATGAGAAGGATGATGGCACTGTTGGTTCCCTGAATGGGGATCAGAAGACGGCTCGGGAGTGCTACCTCTCAGCCGTCAGGGACACTGTAACCCCAAGTGTCCAGGAACCAATAGACCTTGACAATGTCAAGGATGCCGATCCAGCACCCGCCCCACCAGCAGCCGGTATGAAAAGAAAGGCACCCCTGCTGGTGGAGGTGAAGAAAGAGAAAAAATAGCAATCACTGACCGGTGAGCGGTCAGGTGAGCTCCGTCCCCAACCGGCTGGCGAAAGCATTGATCTCGTTCTGGATAACAGCCGTCCCGAACGTACTGTTAAGGTTGGGACGGTTGCTCATGCTACTTTGGGTGCAAATTTGCACCTTCTGCTGAAGGAATTCAAAGACATCTTTGCCTTTGAAGTGGAAGAGATGCCAGGCGTCAGCCTGGACCTCGCTGTCCACAAACTCGCCGTGGACCCCAAAAAGAAGCCCATCCGGCAAAAGAAAAGAAACCACGGCGAGGAAAGAAGTCAGGCGGCAGCTGCCGAAGTCAAAAAGCTGCTAGACGCCAGGTTCATTCGGCCTTGTAATTTTCCCGACTGGGTGGCCAATGTGGTCCTTGTTAAGAAACCGAATGGGACCTGGCGCATGTGTGTTGATTACACAGATCTTAACAAGGCGTGTCCAAAGGACAGTTATCCGCTTCCAAAGATCGACAGTCCGGTCGACTCTACAGCCGGTCACGCCTTGATGAGTTTCATGGATGCCTACTCTGGCTTCCATCAGATACCCCTGTGGAAGAAAAATCAAGATAAGACGGCCTTCGTCAGGGGCTATTCTGTTACACGGTGATGCCATTTGGCTTGAAAAATGCGCCGGCTACATTCCAACGGATGATTAACACTGTCTTTGTTAATCAAATTAGGAGGAATGTAGAGGCATACATTGATGACATGATAGTCAAATCCAAACAGCAGACGGATCACCTTGCTGATCTCCGAGAAACCTTCACCACACTCAGGCGGCATAAGGTCATGTTAAATCCTAAGAAATGCGTCTTTGGTGTTGAGTCTGGGAAGTTTCTCGGATTCCTGATTGATCAAAGGGGGATAGAGGCTAACCCTGAGAAGATACAGGCGGTGATTGACATGAAGTCACCCCGCACTGTCAAGGAAGCATAGAGACTAACCGGTTGCCTGGCCGCTCTGGGAAGATTCCTCAGCCGGTCAGGTGACAAATGCCTTTACTTCTTCCAGGCAATCAGGAAGAAAACCAGATTTGAATGGGGGGATGAGGCTGAGGCGGCCTTTCAACGGCTGATAGAACACCTCCACTCTTTGCCAAGACTTGTTAGTCCATTGCCTAGGGAGGTGTTATACATGTACTTAGCTGTCTCAGATCATGCCCTCAGTGCCGTTCTCCTTGCTGAGATAGACGGTGTTCAGCTTCCGGTCTATTTCATTAGCCATGTCTTAAAAAATGCTGAGCTCCGGTACCCCATGGTAGAAAAATTTGGCCTTGCCCTGTATATGGCTTTCAAGAAATTGAAGCCATACTTCCTGGCCCATCCGGTGGTAATCTACACCGACCAGCCCCTCAAGCGGCCAATGTCTACCCTGGAGTCATCCGGAAGAATGTTGAAATGGGCTATTGAAATGCAAAGTCTTGAAATCACTTTTGAACCTAGGAAAGCAGTGAAAGGTCAGGCGTTTGCCGACTTCATTGTTGAAATGACCCGACCGGTGCAACCGGAAAATCTTGACCGGGTTTGGAAAGTGTATGTAGACGGAAGCTCAACAAAGAACGGCTGTGGTGCAGGAATTATATATGAGTCCCCAGTGGGGAACAAATTTGAATATGCACTACGGTTTAAGTTTCAAGCCTCAAATAATGAGGCAGAATATGAAGCCCTGCTAGCTAGAATCCGCATGTGTAAGGCGGCAGGGGCAATGAAGATTGACGCCTATTCTGATTCACAGTTGGTCGTTAGCCAGTATGAGGGAGCATATGAGGCAACTCATCCGGCTATGATCAAATATCTTCAGGCAGTCAAGGAAGAGACTAGGGCACTTGAGGAATTCCGTCTGAATCAAGTGCCCAGGTCAGATAACAACCAGGCGGATGCCTTGTCCAAATTAGCTTCATCCGCCTGCTGTGATACTCCTCGGTCGGTTTTTTGGGAAGTTCTTGAAAAAAGAAGCATACATGAAGAGCCTATTGGAACCTTAGACCGAGGCTCCACTTGGATGGATGCCATCCGGGCTTACCCTCCCTGATTCACCACAGGAAGCAGCCGTTCTGAAAAAGCGAGCCGCAAGCTTCGAGTTGAAAAATGGAAAACTCTTCAAAGCGGAATTTCTTAAACCCCTGTTGAAGTGTGTCACACCAGAAAAGGGGAAGGAAGTTCTCGAAGACTTACACTCGGGATTCTGCGCCTCTCATATAGGCGGCAGGTCCCTAGCCGTCAGAGCCAGACGACATTACTTTTGGCCCACTCTTGAGGCAGACGCCAAAGAGTTGGTGAATAAATGTGACAAGTGCCAAAAATTTGGCAAACTTATTCACCGACCGGCTACTGATCTGACGGCCATCCACAGCCCAATCCCGTTTGCAAAATGGGGAATGGACATTCTAGGTCCTTACACGCCTGCTCCAGGCGGAAAGCGCTACATCTTGGTGGCTGTGGATTACTTCACCAAGTGGGTGGAGGCTGAGGCGGTCAAAAACATCAAAACCTCAGACGTAATTTCCTTCATTTGGAAGAACATTATCACCCGGTACGGGGTACCTATGTCTATTGTGTTTGATAATGGTCCTCAGTTTGAGACGCCTCAGCTAAAAACTTGGTTGGGAGATCAGGGGATCTCAAGCTATTTTGCATCTGCTGGCCGGCCCCAAGCAAACGGCCAACTTGAAGCCTTCAACAAACTTATCTCAGACGACATTAAAAAGAAAATAGAAAGAGCCGGTGGCTTATGGGCAGAAGAATTAATCCATGTCCTATGGGCCATCCGGACAACGGCGAAGGGGACAACCGGCGAAACCCCATTTCTCATGGTATACGGTGCTGAAGCCGTTTTGCCTATTGAGCATTATGAGCCGACTCTCAGAGTTTTGCTCTATGATGAAGAGGCAAATTGGGAGGCCATGCGGCTGGCATTGGACTCCCTCCCGGAGCGTAGGGGCAATGCTGTCCTGCGCCATGAGATATACCGTCTGAGAATGACGAGAGCCTACAACAAAAAAGTACACAAGCGTCCTTTGAAAGTTGACGACTTAGTGTTACGAAAAATGGAGGCAACCGGTAGGGCCAATGAGCTGGGAAAGCTAACTCCAAATTGGGAAGGCCCCTACCGGATCTATGAAGAAGTAAGGGATGGCACCTACCGCCTGGAAACTCCAGAAGACAGGCGCCTGCCTAGAACTTGGAATGTAGACAATCTAAAAAAGTACTACTTCTGAGAATGTAAACTTTTTGTAAACAGTGAGTCAATTAATAAAGATTCAGACTTTGTTTGCAAAATTGAGTTATCGTTTGATTATCCATCCGGGTAATATCCAAGCGGATTCCCCATTTACCTAACTGAGTTAGACACTTAATGAAGGTTACATTTGTTTATCCGCCTGGGTAATACTCGGATCTCTTGTTTATTTAAGTTTAATACTTTGTTTATTCAATTGCCTGACTATCCGCCTGGGTAATACTCAGACGGATTCTCTATTCATCTAACTAAGTTTGATACTTAGTATGATCAAATATTTTCCAGTCCGTCTGGGTAATACCCAGACTCGTTTGCTTTAAAAACTAAGTTCAATACTTAGTGTAAATTCAATACTCTGACTAAAAACTAAGCGCAAAAACGTTTAGTGGCTATACAATCGGTCTCAAACAAGGCCAGAGGCCAAAATGGCCGGATGGTTGCTCATTTTATAAAATCGCCTGTCCCAACATGGACAAAGGCGTCCGGCGAACGGACGATTTGTCGGTTCTACCCATGCAGACGACAAAAATTGAACGACCAAATTGGTCAACTCATAGCCGTCTGACCAAAATAACCTAGGAAGTACGAATAAGTTTCCAGATACCGGATGCCCATAGGCATCAGTCGGTCATTGATAGAGATTCTTGGGTTATTTATTCTAAAGTTGCACTCACTTTCCCTATTGGGGCAAAGGATTGTGTAATGGCTACGCGTTAACCTCAGACGGAATACTGGGTAAGAAGCTCGAAGCACCCGCTTTTATGGCCGGCTGTGCACTTGGTTTGGGGCAATCACCATTGTGATTGATTGGCCTAAAAACACTCCATACTTCTCAAAGTATCAAGTGTTTTCAAGCCAATCAATCAGCCTGACATAAAACAAACCACACAGCCGGCCAGGGGCAAGAGCACCCGGATTGCAAATTGCCGCATGCTTTTTTAAGTTAGGCAAAATACTATAGAATTGCAAACAGAGGAATAAAAATTCAAATCGAAAAAACTCAAGACGTATATAAAATCCGACTGAGTCGGAATACTTCATTCGTATAAAATGGACACATCCGGTGAAGAAAGAAAGTGGAAATGTTAATCCAACCCCATGGTTGGTAAAAAGATAAAACAAAACACGGCATGCAAGCCGGTAAACAATATTGATTGGCATATTGCCGCAGAAAGGTGGGAGGCTCGCCTAAGGCTGAGGCGGAGTCTTCTCCGGCTGAGTTTGGCTGGCTTGGCCCTCTTGATGATCATCCGCCGGCTCCTCATCATCCGAGACTTCATATCCCTGCTTAGCAGCCCAGTCTTGGAAGCGAGGCAGAAGAGCATCACCCAGTTGTTGGGCATCATACACCTCAGTGGCATAATCATACCTCAGCTTATAGACCTCAAAGTCTATTTCTGGGTAGAGGAGGCCCCAGGTGATCTTCAACCGGGCCAAGTTGTCCCGCTCATTCTCCTCGGTCAGCCGGGTTTGCTCCTTGGCCAGCTCATCCGCCTGCTTGTTGCGCAGGGTCATGAGCTCGAGCTTCAGGCGGTCATTGTCAGTCCGGAGTTGGGCATTCTCTTTGTCAGCATCCTCTAATGCCTTGAGATCAGACTTGGCATCCTTCAGCTGCTTGTCAAGGTCATTAGCCCGGCTGTTAGCTTCATCGTTTGCAGCCGTTAAACTCCGGATCAGCTCCTCCTGTTTCAACTCTACTGCTTTAATCTTTAAATTACACATATAATCAGAATGTTCAGCAAAGTAGAGGTTTTCTAGGGCCCTCCGTTTGGCGTCATTTACCTCTTCCTGTTTCCGCCTGAAGGGGCCCCAGAGACTGTCTACTCTTACCATGGCCTGAATCAATAACAGCCGGTTTATGAGTTACTTAGTCAGAATAAAGATTAAAGACATCAAGGTAGAGGAATCATGTACCTCAGTCACAGAGCCCATTATCCGGTCAAAGTCCACGACCTGCAGACAGGTATGGAGGCCTTCTCAGACCGGGTGAGGGTCCTCACCATCCGCTTCGCGAAGCCGGCGAGATCCAGCGGGTTAGGAAGCAGATCTGCATCAAAAGTAGGTCTTTGTGAGATAGAAGCAGTGTAGCTGGCATTCATCCGTTGCCGGCTACTGGCTGACCCTTTTGAAGAATCAACCTTAGTCTTAATTCTCATAAAATTAAGTGGCCAAGGTATTTCAATTTGTTTCTTACCGTGAACTTCCGGATGGGTCTCCGGCTTGTCCTCCCCCCCCCCCCAGCGGTTGCCGCACCGCCTGCAACCTTAGGTGGCTCGCCACCCTTCGAAGCCGTAGAGGCCTCCGGCGCTTTCTGCTGTTCTGAGCTTTCACTCAGTTTCTTCAGAACAGCAGGGGATTTGCCCCCACTCGTTGGACGACCAGATTGGGCAGAACTTTGCTTCTGGGGGATCCTTCCTTGCGGCTTTGGCACCCGGAGCCTTCTCCAGATCATCTCCCTGCCTCTTGAGAAGCTTGGAGAATGATCGAGGGATTCTCTTGGCGGACTTTTGAGAAAGAAGCAAAATATAAGTATACCCAACCGGTATGTTTAAAAAAAAAAAAAAAAAAAAAAAAAATATGCAAACATAAAGTCAGGCGGTCTTACCCCGCCTTTCTTCGTAGCCTCGACGGCTGCCTTTTTGACAAGGGCCGCCTCCTTGCGCAGTAGCGCCGCAGATTTAGCAGGAGTCTTATCCTGGTCAACCATCCACAGGGCTTCTTCTGCAAAAACAAGAATGTCAAGTTAGAAAGAATTAAGGCAAGTTTGCAATAAAAATAAAATGACAATCATTTCGGATGAGAAGTATTCTACCCCTGGAAAACATCGTACTCAGTCCGCAGGCGGACAAGAAGCACTCATCTTTGAAGAAGTCCGGATGGGGGATCCAGGTCTTGGGAACTATGATGTGAGTCCCATCCCCCATGGGCTCAGTTGTTGTCTCAAAAAATCCCGGCTCCATGATTTGCTCCCGGGCTTTAGTAGATAGTTCCGGGAGAGGGCATTTACGTCCAAGTAGAGCCGGCTCAGTGTTGTACCGGCGTAGTGTCCGGTTGTGTTGTGTCTTAGGGTTGGAGAGGAAATCAAATACAACTTGTCCTTCCACCCGGACCACTTGGACACTTTGTCCAAAGTCATTAGATATTGGGGCACGGTAGTCAGCGTATACCATGCCCCATGGCCGCCTGGAGCCTTGCTCAAGTAGTGCATATGAGCGAAGGCAGAGAAGCTGGGGTTCAAGTTTTGGAACTCGCAGGCGGCAATGTAACTTAATATGTTCACCCACGAATTAGGGGTGAGCTGCCAAACCCCCCCCAGATCATACCCCTTGAGGATTTTCCTAATCCCGGGGTGGAGGAGGAACCGGAGGCCGGCTTCTATTACCGCCTCATAGAAGATGTCAATGTCATCCCCCCACGCCATCACAGCATCAGCCGGAGGGACAATAACTTCCCAACCCTTTCCAAATGGATGTTTCTCTTTAAAAGCCCTGAACCCGCTATTAAGAAGGGCAATATTACTCGGCAGCATCCGGGTTCTTTTGGGGTTGGGATGCTCAGCAACTTTGGGCGGCTGCTGATAGTCAGCCGCAAAATCTCCTTAGTCAGGAGGATTCCGCTCTTGATCCCAAGCCGGCTTCAGCGTCGCCGGCTTCATTTGAGGAGGCGGCTCCTTCGCCGTCCACCGCTCTTACTCCCGAGCTCCCGGAGGTAGAGGGAGCCTCCTCGTCAGATCCGCTCTCCTCCAAATTCCTCGGATCCCCTTCCGGGAAAACCTCATCGGCAGGCACTCTCATGGTGCGCCGGCTCTTAAACCGCCTGGCCGTTTGTTTCGTTCTGGCCATTGTGTCCTGCACAGACACAAAGAGGGAGGAATTCGGAGATGAGCATATTGGTTCCGATAGTCCAGAAGAGGCACCCCCTGTTCTAGACTCAGCCGTTCCTGGGGATCGGCTGAGTGTCCTAGGCAATGCCGAGTGGGTGGATTGGGAACTCATTTATGTTCTATTAAGAAAGCCGGGTATACAGGCGAAAAACGGTATGCAAATTGAAAGGGAGAAAAGCTAAAATGGTACAGGCGGTTACCTTGCTTTAACTCTGGAAAATCTGAAAACCGCTACAGCCGGTGAGCCGGGTGATGAACTTCTAGCACTCGGAAGCTTGAAACTTGTTGTTATGCAGGCGGGAGCAGAGAAAATTCTCTCTCTAGAAATCTCTCTTTTTCTCTCTCTAAAAGGTCAATATGAACGTTAAGAGTGAAAAGGAGGGGGGTAACTTTCTATTTATAGAAAGTAAAAGTGGGGGGAAATTTTGATTTGAAATTCAAAATTTTACCCGTTACTGTTCACCTATGAAAGGTGGACACGTGTCACAGGCCCCACGTGACATGCACGTGCGACCTCTGAGGGGCAAAAATTTAGGGTATTTTTACCCTAGACACGTGGACCAATGAGAGGTCGCCACGTGTCAAGGTCAGGATGGCTCATGTGGCTCAACATCCTCTTGACACTTGGTGCCTTCAGATATGTTTCTGAATTGGCAGCTTTCAAAAGGCCCAAACTCCTAGGAGCGCCGTAAAACGGCGCAGCCCACTAAAATCTAGGTCAAGTGACCTAGATAGGGGCGCATTTTCCAACGACCCTATAAATAGGGAGATATTTCCCCACCTTGAGGGGGACATTGAATCATTAATTACACCCTTATTCTCTTACATCAGAGAAAGACCTGAGCTTGGAATCCGAGCAGATACCCACCTAAATTTTCGTTCTCTCTATTCCGTTTCAAGTTACTGACTTGTGCGTCGGAGGCGGAGCACCATCCAACCGGTGTCTCCGTTTGTTTTGCAGGTACAGCTCACTGCGGATCAGTCTTCGCGTTGTAACTCTCCCAAGGGACAAAAACACCCAAAACACATCCAATTTTAAGAACTGCCATAAATTAAGATTGTGGAATTACTAACTGAAAACCATTTTTGGTAGCTACAGGCACTTCAATGAGGTTCTCATACAAACCTATCATTGGGCTAGAGTGCTAGACAACTCTTTTTCGTAAATTAGGAATCTATGCAATTTATCTAAACTACACCCTCCAGCCACCTTTTCAGAGGCAGGACCCAAACAAACAGAAATTATATCCTAATGCCAGAAATTATACAAGTGATAAAGTTCTTGTGCAATAATTCAAACTAGCAACTCCACTAGTCCACTTTTCCTCCAATCTCTTCCAAAACTACTTCCCTGTTCCCCACAACTGTGATCTAAGACATTCCAAACATTGCCAAACAGAAAGAAGCTTTATTCAATGTCTCCATCTACTTACTGTCAAAATCAACCTTTAGAGATCTCAAAGTAAGATAGGCTGGAAGTAGCGAAATACCAGTAACTAGATGATCTTTGCTGCTACAATATTTGGTCAAGCCAGCTTATCAGGCAATCAAATTTTCAAATCCATCATAGGCGATTATAGGCCATATCAATCTATCAACTGGTAATAATGATAGACTAATTGATAAGTTACATCAAGTCAGATTTTTATGGAGTAGATGTAGGTCAAACCAAGTAAATTAATAAAAACCAAAATTACTGGAAGTGCTATTACAGAATTATGGAACAGCTTACCCAAGGTTAAGCAACCCAACCACTGTGCTACTACTGATATCAAAATCAACTTTCGGTTGGATAATAAAGTTCCCTTCTCGTATTGGCTGAAACATCGTAAACAGATAAAGAAGGAAAATTACAGGCCCGAAGGAAGAACTACACTAATTAGACGTTGATAGATGGAGATGGAGATGTAGATATCAACCTCTCGTATCAGCAATGCAAATCTTCCCTCACACATTCTGACTCGTATACAATCACTTTCCGTTAAGTGGCCATTAGAAGGTATTCCAGGAAGCCTAAAATATATGTCAGTAAAGTTCTGTACAGAGCTGCAGACCTTAATAGAGTCAAGAATCTTCAATATATCTTGATAAGCAACCTGTTATTAAAAAAATTGAGATAGTCTGTTACGAAAAAAAAAAAAAAAAAATTGTATATAAATCAATTCTAGGAATAGAGTATCAGATGTACGTACTTGCTTGTTACTTTTCAAGACAAATAATGAGCTTTCAGGGGATAAAACAGGATCAAAGTCATTTCGAATTTTGAGCTGCATACAGAAATGAGAAAAGTGTTATCATATCTTCTGTTTTTATCACCAAATTTGTACTCTGATAAAATTGTCATAGCAACTTATTCTAATTTTGGATACCAACAAAATTGAAAATTCTGATTAAAGTGACTCTAAATTTTGTTCTCATTTCATATATTCCATTTTCCTCCCTCTTTAGTTTATCTTTTTTTAATATTTATAATATATATATTTTTTTGTTTGCACCAACTTGAAACTTATAAATGACAAACAACGGGAACTTTGGGGGGATTTTAACTCTGTACAAAGATCTACAGCTTAAATTGAAACCAGTTTTGGCCATTATTCAACAACAAAAAAAGAGTACAATATTCATCACTTCATCCCTCTTCCCCCCCCCCCCCCACCCCCCAAAAAAAAAAAAATTTAAAAAAAAAAAAAGGTAGTAGACATCAATTATCTAATAATATTGTTTCTCTATTTTCAAATGCATAAGTAGTCAAGTAGTACTAACTGAAGGTTTTAAGCTCTGCAAATTTTGGGCTGAGCAAGACAGGCTTTGGGTCATTTGGGGTTGCTCACACTCATACCAATATAAAAAAAAATTAAAGAATAAAATTATGGAAAAAAAAATTGTGAAATTTGTTATACCTAAAGACAATACTGCCATCCTGCCAAATGTAACCCCCTCTTTATATCTAAAGTGGCAAAACATATGTATAGAAGCAATATCCTCCTAAATAAAGTTTAGTTCATGTTAGAAAAAACATATGCTTGGTACAAGGTTGGATCCTTGCTTCCCTTGCATCCATAAACATCATAACTACACAATACCACCAAGCTACCAAGTCAACTAAATATAGGAAAGGGCTAAAGTATATATTGTATATCTTTCACTACAAATCAAAATTTATACTAAATAGGATTACTGTTATTCTAGTCTAAACTATTAGACTATTACTCTAAGTTTCAATGGGTAAATCTTTCCCAATTTATTCATCCCTTAACTATAGCCCATAAATGATTGCTTACAATTTTAATTGCCTAAACTTTCATCACTAAAGATTATTAATACAATCAATATAAATTTTTCGTCCCTCAATTTATATTTGAATAAATATAGTTGTTTGTTAACCGCTTTGCTCTACTCAATTCCACAATGATATTCTCACTATCTACAAAACACAGAAATTTCTAAGATGAGGATTCCCTGTTACCAAAACCCCAACCTTTACGTAATAATGGCTGGGAATTTTTCTTAATTTGAAACACTCCCATTGCTGAAACTCAAGTTGTTTATGAGCTACATAGCTTAGTATTAATAAATATATGACTAAATAAATAAACAGAATATTTGACTTCATTCATATGTTTATTTATGTTGATACATAAAATGTTCCCATCACTAATTTAAATTTTATACTGAGACGCTATGAGAAAATGAGATTATCACAGCTACTGATCCTCCTATGATTAGAAAGAAGAAATAATCTTAATGTTACTTGTAGCTAATGTGGAAAGCTGTATCACAATTTAGCCTTATTACTGTTTGCAAATTCGATTCCACTCTATTTATTAAGGTGAACAAAAATATCTTACCAAATTTTCATATACCAACAAATATGACAATTCAAGGCATCACTTGGGCATATAACTATATCATTTTTTCAAGAAGCTAAATAAAAGAATACCAACATGTGCATGAACAAGATGAGGTTCAATATGCTGCTGGAACATGGGGAACACTGCCATCATTACTTCATTTTGAGACATAACACAACCAACTCTGCTCTTGTCCCTTTGAACTCTAGAAATTAGGTGTGAATGGACACCTCCCACCTGTAATTATCCAATCTCATTATATACATTGAGCACTGTGCCCAACAAACAAGCAACATTCAAGAGAATGTGGAGAGTAATTCTTACAACAGCAATCCACAAGTCCAGTGACCTTCTAATATCAGGATGCAGAGCATAAACCCCTTCAAAGATAACCTACAAAAGCAACACACAAAAGATTTTTTTGAGCACACAAGGCAATATACCACTAAAACTACAAATCAAAGCAAAATAAATAAAATAAAATAAAATAAAATAAAAAAAGTACTTTAACTGTGCAAATTATCATTTTTGGATATGTAACTATGGAAGGAAAGCTTAATACACCACACATTACCAGAGAGTAACCAAAAAGGACTCCCAACTCCTGAACACAGAAAAATCCTACCTACCACCCTAAACAAACACCCATAAAATGGCCAAAAAAAAGCAGCCTGCAACAGAACTCGTGCCACTTACACCATTCAAACCTCATATATTAAACCCACAAATGACTCCAGATCCCAACCAAATCAAATTAACTTTGCCAAATGAAACAAAACTGAGCGAAAAAGCAAAGACAAATAAGACCTTGTGTCCTCAATAACAAAATACAAAGTGCACATGTCATCCTGCATAATTGCATATTACCTCCTCTGGTGCTTAAAGATTACCCCAATTTCATTTTAATTTGCCCCTTTGAGTTTAGTTCCTTTTTTTGTTGATGTATCCCCACAGTTTTTCTCTACTATATTTACCTCACATGCTACAAGACAATACTACCTACTCACTCAATACAACTCTTAATAAAGAGAAATATTGATGAAGGGACAATCTTTAAGGGATGGAAAAGGTACTACATACTGAGCTTCCCCAAACTAGCAACCCAGACAAATGCTTTCACTCGCTTTGGGATCTTAACCTTACAATCAGAATTATAGAAGCATTAACATGGAAGGATTAAGTACTTGTTGATTTTTCAAGTGTTAGTAAAAGAAAATACAGGAAAAAGACCCCCAAAGGACCCCAGGAATCAGTCATCCATACATTCCTTACGTAGGAACCTAACAGAGCATAATCAAAGGATCACAAAATTTCAGTAAGATAAATGAAGATTACACGATTATTGGCACCTTTACTCAACCAAAAGAAAGATAAATGAGTATCATGTGTAAAGGACAATCTATAGACAAAGGAAAAAAAGGATACTAAAAGACTGCTACCAAAAATCCTTTCAATTTAAACAATGTGCTCTTTAGTCTTTATCATCCACTGAGTACTTGACCAAGGAAAAATAGAATGAAGAGCCTAAGAACCTAACCACCTGTAAGTCAAAGGAAACCAAACTAGGGCGGAGAATGCCACAATTACTTCCCAACTGAAGATAAGTTTTCGCTACCAAATTATCCAAAATCCAGACCATCATTACCCTTATACCTAAAAACAAAATTACATCCCACAATATAAATCCTCTTCTCCTAACCAACCTCACACCACATGGAATCCTCTTCTCCTTTAAGATAATCACTAAAGGTGGGCATCATGCCGTGCCAGGCCGCCGCGGGCCGTGCCTGGGGTGGCTCGTGCCGTGCCTGCTTCCCGGCGGGCCGTGCCAATTTTTGGCACACCCCAGCCAATTAATCACATAGAAATGTTAACTATACAGCACCAAACTCTTCCAATAATTTGTTTGAGTCCACTTTAACTTCCATCATCTTCTCTAGTATCAGATTAGAAAAATATACAAAATTATTTTAACACATCAAAAAGAACAATTACCTGATAACTACCTTTACATCTAAATAGTAACTACTAAGCTCACACTAATATAACACCGTAAGCACCAGACATTAATTTTAACCCCCACTAAATACCTAAACAATAATAAAGTAAACAAGTACGTTGTGATGACCCTCTTCAACTGCTCAATTTAAATGCTATGACATTTAAAAGAAAAAGAGAGGGTGGGGGGGGGAAAAGCCAAAGCGCGTTCATTATAGAAAAAAACTACTAAGAAAATAATTTTAGAATGTACACACTAGTCAAACTAAAAGAAAGCGACACTTGCAAGAGAGTAACCAAATCGTTTTTGCAAGTAAAATCTGCCCAGACCAGCAATACCTCCATCATGAAAGATATTCCCAGTAGGGAGGTTGTAGTAGGATAAGGGTTACCAGGTTTGAAGTACATAAATGTTGAAAACCCACAAAATATAACCAAAACAATAAGATATCCTAGTCAACCACTAATGTCCTTAACGCTAAAATAAATTCACAATAATAGTCCACCGTCATTTGAAATAAATACACGGAACTTGGAGATCAGTTTCCAATTTGAAGCTTTTATTTTTTAACCAGCTCTTTTTTTTTAAAAAAAAAAAAAAGAAAAAAAAAAGTGCACTTTACCACTCCACAGTCTTCAGAAACTTCTAGGTCCCTAGAGCCACTCCGAAAACCACTCTCCAAATCAAATATGGGTATTTTTGTTCTCCTACTCTTCCGTATGTCATCAATGTTCTACAACAATAACAAAGATGTAAGAAAACAATGAACAATATACTATATATAAGAAAAAACATCAAACTGCATTAATAATTTGAAAAGCTCCAAATTCCTTAGTCCATAGAAGAAAGATGCTAGATACAAAATAGCAAGGTAAATAGTATAAATGAGCCACCATCAAAAACAATTTTGTTACAAAAAAGTTATAAATTCTCACCTTTGACAGCAAAGAATGATCAAGTGAGCTGAAGTCATCATACTTATAGTCCTTTACATGCTCAAACTTGTAGTAGCTCTCAAGGGAAACAACCTCACAACCTATTATGTTGGCCATTTTGTGAGCCAGACTTGTTTTGCCAGAGCCACTAGGACCACCTACAGAAGAAAAAGCAGAGAAAACAGAATAAGAGAAAACTTAAGGATAAAATAGAATTGAAAAAAAAATAAAATATCTTATAATTGAGGCCATCAGAGCACCAGCTGACAGCCTGACACAAATGTGTACATCATCAAGGTTGCTCTCTCCACATGCCTCACCGAAGCCCCTTGCACTGCTGCTCAAAACTCTTAGTCTGCTGATTGAACAAAGCAGAATCATGCTCCAACTTTGTCATAAGTCCCTCTCCCCCAATACACATGCATGCCCGAAACCCTCAAAAAAGGCAGTGCCTCCTGTAAGCTTATATAGTATCCTAAAAGATCAAACTCTGTTTTATATTAAAATGTTGGAGCATGATTGACCTCTGTAATTCAAACACTGCTTAGTATTGGCCTATAGGGCAACTTTACAAAGACAATTTGCAGTCTTGGCCACACTCAAATTGTTAAAAGGGTTGCAGGCTGGCTAGCATTGGAGAAGTATCTTAGTGGTGCATAATCAGGAAACTTGGGTATAATATTCAAACATTTAAGAGTGGATACAGATTCAATTTATGGGTTATGACAGGGAAAACAGGAAGTTGCTATGGCAAGATGCATTGCTGGCAATCTTGTGGTACATTTGGCTGGAAAGAAATGGTTGAATTGCAATTACCATCCCACAAAATATAATGTAAAATATAGGGAATGTTGGCTTTATTATGGGCAACGTAGCTCGGGCTTTCCCCAATAATTTCTAGGAGAGATACAGAGGAATTCGGATAATCTGTAGATAATTTAAAATTTCTTTTTTTAGATTTATATGATTTAATAAAACAAATTAATTTCTCATCAAAAAAAGTGGAGCAGCCATATTTGTTTGGGGTTGATATTAGAGCATGAATAAAGGCAGGTGAGGAAAGATATAGGGGACAGGGTAAAATAAAGAAAGAGAGATCACATATATACCTATCCCAACTATGATTGGAAGTCCTTTATTCTCTAACAGAGCCTGAATCACAGCGAAGGCAAAACCATTACTTATTTGAGTCAAAATAGGTAATAAAACTTCATGAATAAGAACAGCAAAAACTTTCCCTCGATTCTAACCTGTATAGCTTGAACAGCAAGTAGCAACCCTCGATCAAAGTCATATGAATCAGGCATTGGAGCAAGCTGCATACTGTCCCTGCAAGAAGAGGTGTCTGCAGTTGTTTCATGAGAGAGCTATAGATAGACAAATAAGGACCTAGTCTAAACAATGTAAAACAAAAAAAGAAAAAATCGCTTGATAAAAAAAACATCCATTTCCAGGTAGAGATTACAAACCTAAAACAGAAGCATCAACACTTGATGGAACTGTTGAGATAAAATGCCATGTTGCTAAGACAGGTTCCATCTTGGATTTGGTAGGTGATCGAGTCCATGGTTGAGACAGATCTTCAAGCTGACTAACAAAATTAGGAGTAACACGAATAGGCCGTGGTGTAGACATTGCTCTTTCCAGAGTAGGTGTCGTCGAGGTACTAGTTAAGGGTGGTGGTGTATTAAGACGTGGTACTCCTGTAAGTTAAATGTTAAAATAGAACACATGTATGGACCTAGCACAGAAATTAATTTCTTTTGAAAATATAAACAACTTGATGCTAACCATTTTGCTCAAGGATTAGCTCTAAATATGATTTAATTATCCAAGGCCCGCAAACACCCAGTCTCAAAGCTTCAGATCCAACAGTCTAGAGAAAGGAAATCAAGCAAGATCAGTTAGGTAATCTCCTGGCCCTTTTATCTGGAGAACAATTCTGTTGAGGCACAAAAAAATGTATGCCGCATATGCAATAACCTAGTATATTAATGTGTGCAGAAAAATAGTAGAACACTTGGAATATAAAGGTGCGGACATGGGGTATGGGTCCAAATCACATGGAGTAAAACATTCTTCAAATTTCTAAGAAAGAGGATGCAACTTACCTTCTTTCCCAATGTGTTTAATTTTAGTTATATTTTCACAGTTTACGTCATTATCGCATCTAGTTGTAGCCTAGAGCAGTAATTCAGTTGAGCTTTCATAGCCTATTTGACTTCTTGAACAAATGGTCTCTTTTTCAATAACATGTTTATGAAACAAAATTAGTTGGCCTTTAAAATTCTCCAATTCAGTCCAATCAAAAGAGCTAAACATTCAACAACATTTATTTTAAGCCAATTTTTCAAAATAAATAAAGAAAAATTGATAATATTTCGAAAGTTACTGCAAAAAATTATCTTAAATCCAAAAAAAAAGTATAAACAAAAAAAATAAAATAAACAAGGCCAAGTCCTAATCCACATTTGGGATTCTACTAACATATGTTCCCAGGTCTTTAATTTTGATATTGGAAGATCTCAATAGGTAAAAGAGATGAGCAAACTTCTAATAATTTTAGCAATAGGGCATCTTCTTATAAACAGCTTGTGATAATATGTTGACAAAATTTCATCAAGGGAAAAAATTAGGTTTGGCTGGGAACCATCAAGCATATCAGATAAAGATCAACTAACAAACAAAAAAAGATAACATATATAGATATGGGTTAAAATGGGAATCCATGGCTTACCTTTCGATTACTACCCCTCACCACCATGAATGTTTCACCAAGAGAGTCGATAGTTTCAAAAGCCAGTGAAACCTCTCCAAAGTTGAAAGTCATTGATGCCCTTTTATAGCTGACGACAACATTATATCCTAGTTGAAGCAAACCACCAAGTGTCATCTTCCCGACCTGCTTTCACATGATACAGGGGATTACAATCAGAAATAAGCATGATTCTTTATGATTTAATTTCTATAAACAATAGTCACATTTTTAGGGACCAATTGCTGAAAGGTAAGAACATACTTGACGTAGATCACATGGGGTTATTTTACACAATAAGTAATAACTGGATTACAAAGAAACTCCAAGTTACAATTCTTGTAATAGCATCAAAATGAACGCTAAAAGGATTACAAAGAAACACCACTTTGATACATGTTAGTAGGTGTCATATAGGACAATTTTTCATAATCCTAATATAGCCTTGAGTTCAACCAAATTGGCCACTCATTTTTTACAATATTAAGATAAAAATTGAAAACATAAATACAATTACTCCTGAAGTAAACAGTATTCATATGATATCATAAGGAAACATGAGAAAGGCAGGCCCTCAAAGCATAATATTTGTAGGGATATCACCTGTGATAACAAAAGTTGTTAACCTTAATTATTAAGGACATAATTCATATAGATCACATGTGCTAGTAGGCATTTAAATTAGTCTGAAATTGCTCATGTATTTATAATGCTATGCTTGATACGTTCATCGATAAGAGCCTCATAACTTACCTCAAATTCTGCCTTAGGCCGGATGATAAAATGTTTATCAACAATCCTCTGATCACCAAGTGAAAGGTAATAACGGATTCCAGATTGACGCACTTTGATCCAATCATTTATCCGAGCTTCTTCGTTTGCTGAAGGGGGCCGAAGGTACATCTCAATAAAACTAAAAGAAAATAAAATAGTCACAGGTTGACTAAATCAAATCAAGATATATGTATACAGTGACTTGAATACTAAGACATGATGCAGTTCTGCACAAAAATTAGCCATGTATAGACAATAGATGAAGTTCTGCACAAACATTAGCCATGTACCAACCCCAGAAAATGATATAGCACCGAATTTTTTCTAGTCTTGTTGCCAAACTACACAAGTGTCTAAACATGATCATTTAGTGTTCAATATATATTTGACAATGCCACATTTTTAAGGCATAAAATCATAAATAATGGCCATCACAAATAGACATGTTTATCAACTGAAAAGGGTCAATCTGAATGACCATAGAAACAAGAGCTTAGTTAACACTCCCTAGGTGACATAGAAAACTTTCAGATGTTTCAAACCTACTGAAATTATACGTGTTATAAATAGCACAATAACTAAAAAACACAGCAACCTCAGCACTTACTTATCTGTTTGCGCCTCCTGCCCACTCAGCGTGTAATCAGAATGTCCATTTGGTGACTGTAAAAGGGGCACTAATATCAAAAATAATTAAATAAATAAACAACATATAAAATATATATACATTTACACACGCACACACACCCACACCCCCCCCCCCCCACACATATATATAGGAAAAATTGACGATTACCACCTACAATTGTTGCTATTTTAGTAATTACCACCTGCAGTTTTTTTTTTTTTTTTTTTTTTTTTTAATTTTACCACCAACTATTTTTTAAAACATCAAAATTTCCCACCTACTCGACTCTCAACTCAAATGTGATGTCATGTGGGGCCCACTAACTACCTTTTCCCTCCCTTTCTTTCTTTCTCACTGGATTTCTCATTCCCATGTATTGTACTCCTCTCAAAATTGGGAAAAAACTTCAATTCGTGAAATAATCAACATGAATATGTAATTTAATTTGATGTTTTTCACCGATTTTGAGAGGAATACAATATAGGGGAATGAGAGATTGAGAGAGAAAGAAAGAAAGGAGGGAAATAAGTGAGAAGGTAGTTCGTGGGCCCTACATGACATCACATTTCACTTCAAAGCCAACTAGGTAAGAAGTTTTGATGTTTTAAAAAATAGTTGGTGGTAAAATTCAATATATATATATATATATATATATATATATATATATATAGAGAGAGAGAGAGAGAGAGAGGGAGAGAGAGAGAGAGAGAGAGGAGGGGGGGGGGAAGCCTCATGTAAGAACCCTCCTCTATATAAGAACTCATTCTTAATAAGAACCAATCTTAGCCCTATATATATATATATATATATATATATATATATATATATATATATAGAGAGAGAGAGAGAGAGAGAGAGAGAGAGAGAGAGAGAGGAAGGCTCATGTAAGAACCCTCCTCTATATAAGAACCCATTCTTATATAAGAACCAATCTTAGCCCTTTATTAGTTTTAATCTAACCATCTAAAATGATCCTTTAGTAATGGCATATCTGTAATTTTGAGGAGTTCATATTTAGAACAAAGAAAAAAAATTTAGAACATTGGAAAAAATTTAGAACATAAATAGAAAAAAATTAGAACATAAGAAAAAAAAATTCAAACATAGCAAAACTTTAGAACATGCAAACAAAAATTTAGAACATATGAAAAATAATTTAGAACATAAGTTGAAAAATAATTTATAGCATAGGAAATAAATTTATAACATAAGCTAAAAAAATAATTTAGAACATAGGAAAAAATTTTGAACATAAGTTGAAAAAATCACTTAGAACATTTGAACAAATTTAGTACATAAACTAAAACAAAATTTAGAATATAGTAAATAATTTGGAATATAAGTATAAAAAAATTACAGTAGGATATTGGAAAAACTTTAGAACATAGGTTGAAAAAATTTTAGAACATAGGAAAAAGTTTAGAACATACGGTGTTTTTACATAAGAAAGAATTCTTATATAAGGAGGGGTTCTTACTGGATCCCTCCCCCTATATATATATTATATATATATACATACTGTTTATAAGTTTTGTCATTTATTTCCAAGGAAAGCATGAGGTTAGATGGTCTAAAATGCAAGTCGAGAATGGGCACATCTTCATAACAAAAGCAAAAAAAATCTATACCAGGTACATCTTCCTATGGAAAGGTTAAAAAATTAAAGCAGAAACGGGTATCAACATGTGGACTAATTAGCTGTCTTCAACGTATTACATGATATGAAAAGGCAATACAATCATGAAAAAAGCTCCCTTCAAAACAGCCAGGAAGTGGTTTAAACTTTGAATAAGAAGCCATAGAAATAGTCCTTTCCAGGTGCTCACAAATTCTGGCCTTCAGTGTCATCATTCATCCAAAAACACCACCTGCCTGCAGAAAAAAAACATGCTATCCAGTCCACCAAAAAACCTATCCTCCACTTCATGACCAAAACCTATGGAACAAACCCTGTATATATCCACCCCACAAATACCAGGCAAAAGTTTAATGTTCTTCCAACAAATTACACCGCGCATGCAGAACTTAGCGGCAAAGAACATCGGTACGAGTCTTACAAGAAAACTAGAATACTAAAAGGCAGAAAAGGATCAAACATTTGTTGTTCCCATGAGTCCTTAGCTATAATCATATACTAAATTAAACCCCGTGCTATGCACGATTTTTAAATAATTATAATGACAATAAATTTCACAAAAAAAAAAAATAAAAAAAAAAATTGATATAAAATATTATGGGAAAAATTGTCCGGAATAATCCCACCTTTGGCTCATCCACCCAAAATAATCCCACCTATCGATTATTTTTAAATAATCCGACTTTTATATACAATTCGCTCCCAATAGTCCCAAGTGACTTGAAACCGGCTAAACAAGTTACCATTTGTGACTTGGGATTATTTCCACACGTGTCATTACGTGAGTGGTCTCATCCAAAAAAAAAAATCAAAAAAAAAAAAAAAACAAATTATTGAAAAAGAAATCCAAAGGCCACCCTCGATCTCTCTAGCAGACCCACCGCCGACCACCCCTACCCAGCCCACCAACCGAACCACCCCCTCTACCCAGCCCTCCAACCGAAACTAACGACCTCTAGCTATGATAGGTTTGCGATTTTGGGTCTGATTTTGGGGCTGATTTGTGGGGATTCGAAGCGCTTGCGACTGCTCTAGTTTGTGGTGTTTTCCGGTGATTGTTGGTGCAGTTGTGGTGGGTCGTTTGGTGTTTGCTGCGGGGAGAGTGGCTATGATGTTGTTGCAGGTTTGTGGTGGCGCGTCTGTGAAGGAGAAGTAGCAGCATTAGGGCTGCTTTTCTGGTGGTTTTGAGCGATGTTGCAGGTTTGGGTGCTAGGTTCGGGTCGGGCGGAAACGGCGAGGGAGAGGGAGGGGGTGGCCAGAATCGAGAAGGGGAAGGGAGTTGGTGGTCTGAATTGTGGAGAGGAAGGGACATGGTGCCGGAATTGGGTAAGGGTCCGGTTGCAAGGCTGCTGGAATCTGGGTTTTAATTTTTTTTCTTCTGTTTTTTATTTTATTTTTGATTTTTGTTTTTTTTAAAAAAAAATTATTTTTAGACCAATCATAGGCTAACACGTGTGTGGTAACTTATAATAATAAGTTAGATGACTGGATAGGACCATTTAAAGCGGAAGAGGTATAAAGGTCGGATTATTAAAAAATAATCGAAAGGTGGGATTATTTTGGGCGGATGAGCAAAAGGTGGGATTATTCCGGGCAATTTTTCCAATATTATGTATAGACTTAGTATTAGAAAGTATGAAATATATGTGAAAGAAAATAATTAAACACCTAATAGTTATAATAATGGACAATTTGACATTTAAGGAAGTTTACTTTAGATTTTGTACAAAGTAATAGTCATAATTTAAATACAAAGCTTAATTTATGTAAAAAAATAAGTTTTATTTAGTAAGTAAATTTGGAGGGAAAACTTTTTTTTATTATGTTGCCAAGTGTCCCTCCAAGTTTCGCCTTTAGTATTAATGTAATTGATTGTGATAGTGTGGTACCAGAAAATCATTCATGACTTGTGGACAAGCCAAATCCAAAACCTGTACTTCTTCTATGGTTTTGAACTTCCTCTTTCAATTGTTGTCTCTTGCTTTATTACTTGTGCATTGTTGTATGCTTTATATTTGTTTCAATCATTCAATCAAAGCCTTAATCTCATAAATGGGTCAGCTACATGAACCAAAAGTGATTATTTTGTATAGTCATCCACAAAAAATCTTCCTCCTTCATCCCTTACGATCAAATATCTCATTCTTATGCAAATCCATATGTTTCATATCCTTCCTAACTCCTTCCAACCAAGTCATTTTCTATTTCCCTCTACCTCGTTTAACCTCTCAATGATCCCACTCTTCGTACCGGTACACCTTGGGGTCTTCGTCTTACATGACCGAACCAACGAAAAATATTTTCTCTTAATTTGTCTACAATGCCTGCAACACCCACTTTCTTGTGAAAAACTTACGCATTTCCAACTTCCATCTTTTAAATGTGCTCCTTATTAAAAGCTCAACTTTCTGTACTATAGAGTCTTATGGCAGTCCTAAATAATTCCCTTTCAACTATAAAGGAATGTTTTGGTCACATAACACTACCGTGCCCGCTCTACATTTAAAAATCATTCAACTATAAATCCTACAAGTCCCCAAATACATAAAAGTTGTCATATTGTTGACTTCACTCGTGTTGCCAATAGGCAAGAGTGCTTCTAACTCAACATTCGCTTTTGTTGATTGGTGCTCATAAGACCTTTTCACATCCGACTTGAGCCCTTGTCGGTACTACAGGAATCCGATGCCAAAAGACACAGAGAATGATGCAAAATACACGGACCAAGAGACAAAGACACACTACAAGTCATCCTATTCACATAGATAGAGCTTGGCATAAATAGAAGATGCATTTGCCTAGTAGCTTTTATTTATGTATCAATATATTATACTATTAACATAGATAAATTTGGGGTTAATCTAATGTCACAATAATGGTAATATGGTATCATCTGTATCATCTATATAGGTCCACCCTTGGCTATTTAATCATCTTTAAACAGTAAAAGAAGCTCATTTTGACAACTTCAGTCATATAATATTATGATATATAGTATGTAGCATAACACAAGATATCTCAGATGACCACCAAAAACAAACCTTGCTTTTACATTTCAACTTGTAGATTGCCTCTCTAAAAGATGAAACAAAGCTGTTGTTAATTCTGATCTGCATAAAGCATCTCGTACAATAAAGATTATATAAGAATATATGTGGCAACACTTAAAAGCCAAATTAATACATCATTCATAAGGAACCTGTGCGTGATGAAGGTCTGGCTCAATGTGCTTTCTGAACAATGGAAATATGCTGTCAATGAGATTATCCAGGGAGCAAGAATCTCCAATATCATATCGAACCTTAGACAGAAGACTAAAATGAACACCACCAACCTGCTTCAAAAAAAAAGTGCAAAGGCCAGGCATGTAATTTTATACAAAACTGTTGAAACAAAAATAAAACAGAGAAGATGTAAGAGATGCAATCTCAAATTCTCACAAACATCAACACCAACAACTACAACAACAACAAAAATTTTACAAAAAATTAGATAAAAGAACCTTAAGGTCTTGGTAAGCAAAAATTTCTAAAAGGAAAAAAAAAACATAGAATACAAATGAAAGGAAGACTAATTACCACTGCAACCCGAATGTCCAGCAATGACCGCAATTTTGCATGCAAGGCATATGTACCATCAACAATTACCTGCAAACATGAAACATAAAATGTTGGGCAAAATATTTTAACAATTTCCATTGTAAAATAAATAATCCCTCTTTTTTTTTCTTTTTGGTTCTACCAACTTTTTGTTTTGAGGTTTCTCTTTTGTTCTATGAATTCTACCCACTTCTATTTTATTCTATATTTGACAAACACCTTTTACCAGCTTACCCCTCTTACACCATCAAATAAAAACCTTTTACAACCTCGCTTTTACTTTATCCACTTTTTTAAAACACAAACTAACTCCTCTAGAAACAAGAGCCTAATGCAAGTGGCTCAAGAATGAAAATAGGAGTAGAAAAAATTAACCCACCACTCCAGATGAAGTCCCCCTTATGATTGTTGACCCAACACGTCTCTTTTCTTGGAAATCAAATACTGGTACTGCAGTATCTTTACCTTTCATTAAGTCCTATTCCAAAAAGAGAAGCAGGCTTCAATATACAAATTTACATGATTAGCTTCAATATAAGCTACTTCAACAAATGATATGTCCAAATCAAGCAAAGCATAGTGAATGGATATAAAGCTTAAAGTATAGGCAATCAAGAGCCCTAAATAATTACAACTAGATAAAAGGCATATGAAGGCTTCTCAGCTAAGAAGGGAAAAGCTAATGTCAAATGGATAAACTAAAGAGAAAATCATTCACAAAATAATTTACAACAAATCAATAATTATAATTCTTTATCCTATGTAGATACCGATGACCCACACTAACAAGAACTCTAAATGAAAAAAAACTTTTGCTTAATAAAAATACCAAAATAGTGAAAGTATCAAGTCAACAAACCTACAAAGGACATACCACAGCTTCATTTCTTCCTCATTTAAAAAAATAATAATAATAATAATAATAAAATTAAAAAAAAACCCAAACAAACAAACAAAAACAAAAACAAAAAACTAACCTAATATAGTGGTTCTTTTTGAGGACCTAAGGGTTAATCAATCATTGCTTCATACAAAAACCCTACAAAAATATTGATTTAAGCCCTATTTGGTAATTTGCCAGCCAATTGATATAACTGGTTATATTAATTTGTTCGACTAGCTATTTATATATAGTTAGTTGTGTAAAAGTGTTTGATATATAATTATTAATAGTAAGCTAATTTAATGTATGTAATAACCAAAAAACTAAACGTACAATACAAGCTAATGAAAAAGCTCCTATGCTCTTTCATTTTACCAACCACAAAACCTCTATTGGCCTCAACAAGCTTAAAGCTCACCAAAAAGCTCTTAACCAAATAAGGGTTTGATGACCTTAGCACTAACTTCAATTTCCTCAATACAATTAATTTAGGGTGTTAAAACCCTAAAGTAGTGAAATCCCTAGCAAAGGAACCTTATTTGTAAGAAAATTAGTGAAGAAGATCAGAAGATTATCAAACATCAAAAAGAAAGGACATTTATGACAGGATCAGATTCTTACCAAAGCCAAACCATACAACATGAACAACATTATTATTCTATTACATATAAGGTCCTTCAAAAGAGGTTTTGACACTTCATGATTAATTGAGAGATTCAAATTCAAAGAAATGTGCATAATCAAGCTTCCTCCCCAGCAAATAATAACAAGCTAAATACAAACCTCCATATTACTAACTAAAGCTTCAAAGTCTATAGAATCCAAATCATTTGATTCTTCAGCTCCTTTCCGATAGTTCTCCATCAATATAACAGTACAACCAATCACAGATGTCACCTTTTCTGCCAAGCTTCATAAACCAGCACACGTTACAACACTATTAATTTAGAAAAGAAAAATCATAAAAACTGACATTTAGTTGATGAAACATCTTAGTAAATATCCTATGTCCCCTAAAACCTATAATCAAAGACTTAATTAATCAAGGATTCAATCTCCAAGAAATAATTGCAGTCACGACTCACGAGAGTACACAAGACATAGTGATGAGCACATCTCAAATTTTCATCAAAAGTTCTAAATTAAAAAATGTCCATAAACATAGTGATGAAGATGAACACACCTAGTTTTGCCCGAGCCATTAGGACCGCCGATTCCCACAGTCACAAGACCTTTTCGCTTCTCGCGAAGTTCTTGAATTGATTTTATTAGCAAATAACATCCATGGTCAAAAGACTGTCATTGTTCAAAGACCAACAAATTAAACTAACAGCAGATGATCATACATTTAGTATGGGAAACCAGTTATAACCACAATAATCATCCAAATTGAAAATTAAATCTAACTACTCCGTAACAAGTTCTAAGAATTCGAATATGGCTAAAAACAAACAAAATTCATATAATAATAAATTAAAAACTATTCATTAAATATAATATATACTACGTAATACCTAGGTTTCTAAACTTCTTAGATAAACAATTCCACAGTATATAATCGAAGAGAACTATTAATTCATCCTAAGTAGTTAATATCCATAATCCCACATTTAATTATACCCAGAAATTAGGAAAATCCACAAATTAATACCCAAAATTCCATATTTAATGCAAAAAACAGAAATACAAATAATCAAAGGAGAACAATTAAACCCATCCTGAAAATATTGATCAACATTGAAATAAACCAAAAAAAAATGATCAAACTACATAAAAAATATGATTTTTACATAATCGAAGAAAAGAGCCGTACTACATGAAGAGGAAGAGATTGAAGAATGGAAGAAAAGGAAGAAGTAGAAGGTTGCTGAATATAATCTCTGCCTCCTTCTTCAAAAACTCGCTGCACCATTGTATCATCCATCAACTTTCTCTCTCTTCTTCAAAACAAAAACAAACACCCAATTCAAGAGAAATGAAGATTCTGCAAATAAAACTAGTCCTTTATTACAATTTATATGAGATTTTTGCTTTTGATGAAACTTGAGATTGAAAAAAGTAAATGGGTGTTGTATTTGAGTTGTATTGCCCCCAGCCCCCACTAATAGAATCGGTTTTCCGTTGAGTTATCGGAAGTTCTACAATTCACTACTATGAGAAATGGAATTGAAAATCAATTTTATTTGTACTCCCAATCAATTGGGAAATTACAAGTTTATCACGTCGAGGTGTCTAAACAATACCCGACTCGACTCGACTCGACCCAATTCAATATCGATCCAAAAAACAAGATTTCGACTCCTGTGGTTATAATAATTTACCATAACTCAATTTTAAAAATTAATTTGATTCGACCGAACTCAATCCGATCATCCAAATTAACACCTCTAATCGTGATAAACGACAAAAAAATGCTTATTTAGCTCTTTCCACAAATAATGCTAGGAAAACTCGCAATTCCCAAATTAAGATCATTATTTTATTAATTCCCATTATACTGTCTACGTTAGCTTAAGAAAATAAATCGATTCTATTAAGGAAAAATTGTTAAAATAATATAACGTTTGAGCTCGTCAAAAATAAGTCAATCTTTTGATTATTTTTAATAATACAACCTTTTGAAGGTATTCGTTTTAAACAAGATATTTTACCTGCAACCTTAATAAACCGGTCAATTTTTTTTTCTAATAAATTCATTTAACAATCTAATTAACTCTTAATTAAACTTGAATTATGGATATTTAATAATTAAAAAAAATAAATGGATAAATGGAAACTAAAAATCCAACTTTGCCCAGTCTTCTCTTAAAAGTCCAACATTCCATTAATCTCATAAAAATCCAACCTTTATACCCCACCTTCTTCAACAGATCCATTTAACCTATAATCGGTAAAACAAGTTAATTTTTTTTTTTAATCTCTTCACTTTCCCTTCTCACTCCTCCTCTTTCTCTCTCCTCAAGGCAGCACGCACCTCCGCCACCCGAATATTTTATGATTTTATATAATATATTTATAAAAATATAGTTTATTTTTATTTAGTATATAACTTTTCTAATCTCATATTTTTAATTTAGAGTACGGAACGTTTAAAACCCTATTTTGTTTGGATATGATTCTACAATTATAAACTATTTTAAACCCTATAAATATTCTCAACCCTCAAAAGATATTTTATATTTTAATTTTTTTTTGAAGAAGTCGTTTTCTTTTTGCCGATGCTTTAGATTTGTAAAACAAAGTCAATTTGTTTCTTCTGGTAAGTTTTTGTTTCATACTCCAATATCTATCATATGTCCATTAGTTTAATTTATATGATGATTATATTGTGGGTCTAATAGGAAATTAAAGCTCCACAACATATTTGTATAATGAAGGCTGCAATTTACACAACCTATGTAGCTCGGTTTGTTCAATGCGATTTTAATTCGTCGAAAGGTAATCACACTAAATTTTAGAGATGTTTGTATTATATTTCGTATTATTATTATGTGTGATATGATTTATTAATGGTACTCCTTGTATATATGATTAATTATTATGATATTGTATGATTTGATTTGAATATCATATTACTTTTGTTGAACACAATTGATTGTACAATTATTTCTAGAGTTTTAATGTTGTTGTTATAGGGAGTATTGTTTTATCAAGGTTTTAGGGTTGTTAATGCAGAGTATTATTTTTGGGTGGAGATTTGATTAATTTTGGGTACTAGTATTAGTTTTATAAGAGTTGAGATATTTTATGAACCGAATATGTCGTCATATATGAATTGGGAACCTGTGCCAATATTGAGATATTATTTATTATCATGTGAATGGTTATTTGATCGATGTATGAGATCAAATGGTTGAGAATTATTGTTTTGTTCTTGGTTTGAGACTCGGCGTTATATTACTTAGTCCTTGGCTTGTTGGTAAGAGGGTAATAATCATGAGTTAAGAATGAGGTACAATCTTTATTATTTATTTTTCTATGGTCCCCTACAGTGGGAATTAGCCCGTATGTGGTCTGGTTCAAGGTGTTTTCTGGTTATAGGGAGTATTCAAGTTTTTATACTTGTTGGTTTTATTCGAATTACCCATATCCAAGGCTAGGTATAGAACAAAGAGCATGGCACACTTATGGGTTATATGAGTTAATTGAGTAAAAGTTCGTATTATTATTCGAAGTTGAGTAAGACAAAGGTTATTTTCAGAGTACAATGTGTTATGTAGTTTTGAACTACATTATTTAATTGAGCTAGTAATGTTGATTATCCTATTATACTCTGTATTATGTTATGTGGTGATTACTTAGCTTTTTGCTGACGAGTGTGTGTTATTTTGTTGTGCTACTTGTGTTTGCGGCCATAACTTTTTCTTATGGTGGCCCTGCGACGATCTATTCTGGAATTTGTCCTTAATGGTGAGCAGTTAAGTTTGTGTAAGCAGGTTAATCAAGTGATCGTAGCTAAAGGGAGCTCAAGTGATCGATTAGTATGCTACAACGAGTTTGTAAAGTTGTAAATAGCTCACCTAGATTTATTGGGTTGTAATTATTGGGATTTTTTTGTAAGCCTTAACACTTGACAGGTTGTTGAGTGTGGCGGTGATACCTCCGATTTAGGTGTATGCTTCCGCAATTTTATTCAAAGCTTGTTTATTTTCCTTTAATTCTTATTTATTATCAGCTAGTAAATCGGAGGTTTTACATTTAATCTCTCACTTTCCCTTCTCACTCCTCCTCTTTCTCTCTCCTCAAGGCAGCACGCACCTCCGCCGCCACCACCACCTTTGCCACAACTAACCTCTCCCTCACTCTCATTCTCCCTCTGTATCACTCTCTCACCTCCTTCTCCATGGATCAACCCTCACCCTCGGCTCCAGCGACATCAAGCTTGCGGTTTTTAGGAGGGGAGAGGGTGTTGAGAAGTGGTTTTCAGGTTGATGGAGGATGTTTTGGAGGGTGGCTTGGGCTGGGATCACATAATTGGTCATCAAGGGGGTGGTTTAGGGGTCATTGGTATTGTGGGTACGGTGGTGTTGGTAGAGGCAGTGGCGATGGAATCATTGGAGGGGGTGACGGTGCTGGTGCTTGTGGTGGTGGTGGTGGGTTAATGGGTGGGTCATACATATAGCTTTGGTGGTGGTGTTTTATGGTTGTCAAGGTTGATTATGGCAGTTGGTGGTTGTGCGTTTTTATTGGTGGCTGGGCGTGTATGTTGGTGGCAGGGGAAGGTGGTGATGGTGTGTGTTGGGTTCTGGTGGCTGTGCGGTTTTGTTGGTGGCGGGTGTGTTGGTGTCCGATGGGCGGTGGGCGTGCAAGGGAGGGAGGGGAGAGGGAGTGGTGGCTGGGGAAGGTGGTGATGGTGGAAAAGGGGTTTTTGATTTTTTTTTTCTTTTTCTTTTAATTATTTTTTTTAATAATTAAAAAGATAATTGACCTATTACTAGCTAACACGTGGCATATAACTTACTAAATCGGTCTTCAATAGATAATGGATCTTTAGATGAAGGTGGAGTATAAAGGTTGGATTTTTGTGAGATTAACTAAAGGTTGGATTTTTAATTTCCATTTTTCCAAAAAAAAAACCTACCTCCACAACCGGCAACCCCTCCCCCAGCGCTAGTGCCAACCCCAACCCCAACCCTTGCGTCACGCCCTTATCTCTTACCCACAAAACCACCATCCATGAAACCCTCCCTCCCTCACAAAACCACCTAAAACCAGGGATGGGTTTTAGGTGGTTTTGTGGTGGAAGGAGGGGATGATGGTTTTGTAGGGAAGAGATAAGAGAGAAAGTGGTGACGCGTGAATTGATGTGATTAAAACTATATGATATACTTCATTCGTCTTTTTAGTTGACACGTTTCTTTAGTCATGTTTGCCAATGCACAAATTCAATCGTTAATATCTTTGATTGTCGATAAGCAAAAATTATAAAAAGTTGACATTTTGAAAATATATACCGTGGCGAATCTAACAAGACCCCGCATGACTATATTTTTCATTACGTATAAATCACAAAACACGGTCAAAAGGAATTGTGTGAATAGTGGCAAAGTCAAAACGTGTCAACTAATAAAAAAAAACGGAGGTAGTATATTATATAACGAATCAAAAATCATACTTCTTCCGTTAATCTTTAATTGCAATAAAAGGGTTGCGCGAGGACTCCAATGCAAAACTTTTAGGAGTTCTTAATTGTGAGATGAAAATTCTAAAATGATCAAATAAGTTTTGATCACCCTAAGCTATCCTAGATGGCACACTATACACCACAAAAAAGAAATCATTTAAATGATTTAAGAAAATGGTTTAAAATCTTTTTAAAAATAGAAATTAATCAGAAAATAAATAAAAATTAGAAAAAAAAACAAAATTCTGGAAAAAAAATGAACGAAATCCCAGCCACCACCGACGCTAGCAACCACCAATTAGCTTTCTCCACCCACCGTCGGTGACCGATTATCTTCCCCAGCCAACCCACCGCCTTCCTCTGCCGGTGTCGACCTACCACCGCCCTTTCCCTGCTTAGCTTTTTGCCATCTCCGGCGATCCCCAAAACCTTCTCTAAAAGCAAACCCGCCCCACCCTCTCCCATCGCCGGCATGGTGAACATTAGATCGGCTTTCCCCTTACCCCGACACCGCTGACGATCCGCCTAAACCTAATTATAACCCGAAACCCACGACCATGAAACATCTGCGATGGGGAAGGTGACGTTCTTCTTTGTGACGGGCTACGATGAATGCTCTGTCAGTAGAGGAAGGTGGGGCTGGTCACCGGTGGGAATTCGCAGTTGGTGTAGTTGGTTGTGCAGTGGTGATGATGGTGGTGGTGGTTATTTTTAATTATTAATTAAATAAATAAATTGTAAAAATCTAATCATGGTTAAAGATGTAATTAACCTTTTTGTTTTTTTTTTAACCTTAAATGATTAGTTTTTTTTAATAATTAATATCTTTGATGTATATTAATATTTGAAGTTGGACAAATATGGAGTTGTTTTCAAATAGCATTATCAAGTATAATATTGATAATACAAGAAACAATTATTATAAATTTATAATAAATATTATTGTTCTTGTTATTGCTTATGTTCTTGTTATTATTGGCTGTTATTATAATTATCATTGTTGTTCTTCAGTGGCAGACCTTCAGTAGGGGCCTATTGGAGCCTGGCCCCTGGTACAGCCCAAAAAAAGTCCAAATAAATTAAAAAAAGCCCAACTAAAAAATAAACATAAAGCAACTGTATTGCTGACTTCTAACTTGTTACGTGCTAACTTATCAAAAAATAAATAAAAAAAATGTTGACCCCACTGTGACCCACATTCCCATATGCTGTACATATCTCATTTTTACTTTCTTATTTATTTGTCAGTCTCATAGATTAAACACATTTTAATCAATTTGGATTTTTTTTTCAAAAAGTATAGTACTTGAAGGAAACTAAGCGTTTTATATTTCGTAAAGTTGATCATTATGAATGTTATGACGAATTTGATTGGGAAGTTCAATGGCAAAAAGAAGGAGATTCATTAGCTCGTTATTTAATACGAATCGATGAAATGTTAAGAAAGACTCATGACAACCATTCGAGCAGACGAAATTAGCAAAATTGATGATTTTGAACTAAAAGAAAACTTTTTGGGGGAATAATCACATTATGTAGAATATTCAAGGTCAGGCGCTGATGGGCACATTGAACTATCCGTGTGGTTGAGTGGTATGATTGGATCGAATAAACCCTTATGGAATAAAAATTCGGCTGCTTGTGGCCGCAAAAAAGACAGCAGCGATACTACTAGAAAGAACGGTTTCTATCATTCGATTTCATACTGAACTTCCTATTTTAATCAACTTTGTCGCACAAAAAAGATTTTTAAGTACAAAAAATAATACTTCCTCCGTTTTTATTATTGCACCATAGGGGTTGGGTACAAATATTTTGGTAGTGGAAAAAAGTAAGAGAGAAAGGTAAAAATATAAAAATTGCCCATGTGACATATTGATAGACTAAAAAGTAAGTGTGAAAAAGCAAGGGTATGTTGGGTATTTGTAGTGTGAACACAAATTTTTTTTCCTAAAGAGGAAATGGTGCAATATTTGTGAAACTTCCTTAAAAGGCAAGTGTTGCAATAATAAAAAAACAGAGGAAGTATGAAATATTGAAACATAGAAAGTATAATATATTTCGTATGAATCACTTGAATTACTTTTCCATATATAGTACTCATTAACCGAGACCTCTTATACGACTATGTTAAATATGTGTATCATTGATTTATGTTAACTTTAATGTTGTCTGGTTGCAACAAATCATTTTAAATCTTTTAATTATGATTTTTTGTAAGAAAACTAGAAAATATAATTTTTTTTTTTTTTTTTGTAAAAAATGATAATAGATATTTGTTTTTCCCTTCATATAATATGGAGTAAAAATAAATACCTTGAATTTAACTCATACTCTATAATAAGTTTTAGATTACAATTTTATGTCATAAGTTTATATATATTTGGCCCCGAAAAGTAAAAATTTTTCAAGATCCGCCACTGTTGTTGTTGTTGTTTGTTATTATTATGCCAATGTCCTTTAGAACGTTTGCGGATATTAAGAACTCATGCAACTGAAAAAATAAAGGGGTGGGGATTCCTTTGGAATTTTTTAGCGTTTTATGTTTGCGGGAAATTAAACTCTAAATTGATTGCGCATCGTAGAGTTTAAGTATCATTAGGACAATGTTTCAACCGTTTAAGTATCAACAGGACGATGTTTCGGCTGTAACATATTATAAGTAAAAAAAATAGAAAATTTGTGGCTAAGGGTAGTGTCCAACCACAAACAGAATAGTCATCGTCAAAATTGGGCGTATACGTAATTTGACCACAAGGTAAAATTAAAAAAGCTAGATAAAGTAAATTTTTAGCCTAAATAAATTTGGGCCCAAAATTATCAATTAGAGCCAATATTAATATAATCTAAGCCTAAAAAAGGGCCCCAAGGTATTTGTGTTTTTGCAAGAAGGGCTTAATGTCCCTTTTATAACCTCTCCATCTTGATATTCCTCTTGTTTTTTCCAATGTGGGACATCTTGGTAGGATGTCAGTTTGTTCTTTGTTTTTTTTTTTTGAATGGTGTTCTTTGTTTTATTTTGCTAGGTTGTTCTTCATTGTTTTTTTCTTTTCTTTTTCAAATGGATTTATTCCTCTTTTGGATAAAAAAAAAGTAATTATATGATACTATCAAAAATAATATTCATAATGAATCTTGTATATACTTTCATGGACCCCCTTACATGTATTTTGGGGGTTCGTCAGCATACATATATAATAGCATAGACGAGTTTATAATATGCTTTGATGGGATACCATAACTATTGGAAAATCCTAAACTGGCATGGTATGCATCAGATCTGGGTACGGTGAAGCTAGCCGCAAAAGTCGTAGTTGTTGATTCGGGGTGGAGGAGGAATAAAGGGAACAACAGGGTTAGGGAGGGGCTGGGGATTGCGACAGCCGGGGAAGGGCTAGAATCGTGCATGCCCGGGAAGGTGGGTGATGCAGTCCTTGGGAGTTTCGTCGATATGTATTTGCGGTCAGGGGGAGGTGGCTATGCGGTGTGGGTGAAGGTGGTTTTGGTTTTTCTTTTTTCTTTCTAAATTATTAATCTTTATTTAACTTATTAATTTAAAGATTAACATAATTAAACTTTAATGTAATTGATTGACACATAAATATGTCTTGTCTTTTGAATTTATTAGGGGTGAAAGTGATCCCGATTAAAACCGAACCGAACCGAAAACCAAACCGAATTACTAATTTGGTCCAGGATTTTTTTTGAATTCGAATTGGATTGGATTGAAAAAATTAAAAAATATGGATTACGGATTGGATTCGGTTTGGAGTTTTAAAAAACCGAAAACCGAATTTCGACCCAATAATTTAAGCTCATTTTCTTTTTCAAATTATCCAACCACTTTCCCCTTTCATATATAAACTTAAAAAAAAAAATCTAGTTCTCAATTCTCCTTTCTCAATATCTTACTCTTTCACAAAGAATTTAGTTAACAAGAAATGATTGTAGGAATTTTCTAGGTGAAGTTCGAGTTTCGGGTTTGAATATTGCAAAAGAAGGGAACAAAATTCGGTTTGGATTGGATTCTAATTTGAAAGACCGAATTAATTCGGTTTGGATTGGATTGGATCGAATCATAATTCGGTTTGGATTCGGATGAGATTTCCAAAATCGAATTAATTCGGATTGGATTCGGTTTTGGCTATAATCCAAAGCGCAAACCGAACTTTCACCCCTAGAATTTATAGTATTAACATTAATTTTATAAGAAATTATTATGTATAATATTTTTTTTAAGAAAAATTGATTTTAATTTATACATTTTCCTTATTCGTTGATTAGTAGAAATTTTATAAATTATTGAGCAAATCAATGTTTATGAGTTGAGTGTCATTGAGCAAATTAATGTTTAAGAATTGAGTATTATTGATCAAATAAATGTTTATTCGTTGATTAATAGAAATTTTATAAATTATTAAGTATTATTGAGCAAATCAATGTTTAATCGTTGATTAGTAGAAATTTTATAAATTACTAAGTATTATTGAGCAAATCAATGTTTATTCGTTGATTAGTAGAAATTTTATAAATTATTAAGTATTATTGAGCAAATCAATGTTTATTCATTGATTTGTAGAAAAATCTAGTGAAATAATGTAATAAGAAGATGAGATTGAAAAATGATGGATATCAACATCTAAAATTTATTAGCAAGAATGATAAGGTACACAAGAATGATTAAGATAGGAAAATAAAAAAATTTAATGGGAAAAAAGAGGAAGAAAAAACTATTAACATAGAGTAATTTTTTTTAGCAAAAAGATTTGCAAAAGTCCCACATTGAAAGAAAATCGAGAGTATTGACATGGGGAGGTTATAAAAAGAGAAACTTAGGGTCTATTCACATTTACTGAACTGAGCTGAACTGAATTGAACTAAACTAAACTAAAATGAACAGATTGGAACTGAACTGAACTTAACTGATTGGAGTTGAACTGAATAGAGTAGAGCTGAAATGAATATTTTATGAGAGAATGAAATTAGGAGCTTAACTGAACTGATTATAAAAAGAGAAACTTATGGCATGTTCACATTTACTAAATTGAGCTGAACTGAATTGAAATGATTGGAGCTGAATTGAACTGAACTGATTGGAGCTGAATTGAACTGAATAGAGCTGAAATGAATATTTTATGAGAGAAGGAAATTAGGAGATGAATTGAACATAACTGAACTAAATTGAACTGATTTGAGTTGAACTGAACTGAAATTAAGCTGAAGTGAACAGACCCTTAGCCTCTCTTTAAATAGTACGAATAACTTAGCTATTATTTAAGGCTTGAGTTATTCAAATATTGGCTATATTTAATAAGTTTGGGCCCAAATTTTTTTGGGCTTTAACTATATGACATTATTTAGCCTTTTTTGTTATTTTAGCTATACATCAAGTTACAATAACACCCAGTTTTCTTGGTAATTACCAAGGTTGTGGATAGACACCATAGACATTATCAAAATATAGTTTTCATGGTAATTACCAAGACAGTGGTTGGAAATTATCTAAACCTAGTTTTCTTTGTCTAAACCCAATATTTTTAAGACAATGCTTCGGCCATGACAAATAAATAAATCTAAAGTTCTAGGCGTTCCCCATGAACGTTTAAAATGCAATGGGAGGAACTCGTAGAATTTTTTGAAGAGAGTTGTTATTATTATTTTTATAATAATAATAATAATAATAATAATAATAATAATAATAATTATTATTATTATTATTATTATTATTATTATTATTATTATTATTATTGGTGTTGTTATTATGGTTATTTTTTAAAAATAATAACTAATGTTGTTATTGTTATTTATTAGATTTGTTGTTATTATTAATAATATTAGTTGCGAAAAAGTTTGACATGATTTTTGCATTTAATAACCACTTTTATTAATACTCATTTTTTTTTTGGGGGGGGGGGGGGGGGGGGGGTTTCAGCAATCTCTTTGCTTTACAAAATTAATATGTGGTTAGCTTTTTCTCCCACATATTTCTCTATCATCTTTCCATTACATTGTTACATTTGTTCAATAATCCTAATTAATATTGCATACTTTGTACAATAGTATTTCATTTTATATACTCCGTATCTAATTTTCCTTTAAATTTAAAATGTGATGAGTCATGGACATAAGTACTAGCTTCTTTCTAAAAAGGTACCAAATTAGTTTTTAAATGACATTTTATTTTTTGCAATTAAATAAAAATACTATTGAAATACTCACGAGCTTATTGATCCGAGTTATAGCTTGCTTAGCTCGAGTATAGGCAACTAGAATTGGGTTTAGACCAAGAACATTGGGTTTAGGTAATGTCCAACAACAATCTAGGTAATTACCACGAAAACTAGGTTTAGGTAATGTCCAGCCACAATCTTGGTAATTACCAAGAAGGCAGGGTTAAGGTATTGTCCAACCACAAAATTTTGGTAATTACCAACAAGACAGGGTTAATGTATTGTCCAACCACAATCTTGGTAATTATCGAGCTACTCATGAGCTCATTGAGTCAAGTTTCGACGGAACATAGACCGAGTTGTTCTTGACTTACACAACTCGATTAAAACCCCTAGTTCTAATGTTAACTGTGGTAAAAAGATATTAAGTATTAGTAATGATAGTCATTGATTCTATCAACGAGGTGATGATAGTAATGATAGTCATTACTGGTGATTTTAAGTAATTACAACAATAATAACAGTCACAAGAGCAATAATAATAATTATTCTAATAGCAGTAATAACAATAATGTTAGCAATATCAAGAACAATAATATTTATTATAATAAATATTTCTTGTATTACCTACATCACACTTGATAATTAATTTATAATGCTATTTGAAAACAACTCGATATTGTTTAACTTTAATATTGATATATATCAAAGATATTAATTATTTAGCTTTAAAAAAAAAATTATTTAAGTTTTTTTTTTTTTTTAAAAAAAGAAGGTAAATTAAATCTTGGTAAATTAGATCTTGATAATTGTCCAAACAAAACATTGGTGTTGTCCAACCACAATCTTGATAATTATCATCCAAATCAGAATTTTTTGTAACTTGGTAATTACAGTCAATAATCTTGGAAATTACCATCAAAATTGAGCTTTTTAGTAATTTGACATTGAGTTCAAATCAGACAGCTAAACTTGACTTTAAGGCCATAACTAACTTAGGCCAAAAATTAATAATTAGAGCCCATATTTAAATAACTCAAGTCCCAATAAAGGTCCAAGTTACTTATATTTTTTAAAAGAAACATGAGTGTCTCTTTTTATAACTTCTCTATGTTCATAGTCCTCATTTATTTTTCAACTAGGTTAAATCCCGTGTCATGCACGGTCATAATTAAATTTTACAACAAAATTTATAAAGAATGGTGTTAATTCAACAAATTTATCCAAAAAAAATATTTGTAACAAAATAATAGTCTCTAATTAAAGATATTGATGGTCAAAGTTGTGTCTCAACAATTGTGCAAATCCAACCATAACTTATAAAAAACCGGAGGAGTATAATATGATAAAATGATTTTGTTAAGTTGTTCATATAAACGTTATGTATATTTGTAAGATTTATACAAATTATCCTACCAAAATTATTATTCCTATTTTTAATTAAAATAAATTTTAAGTCAGAGGAAAAAAAATTATAATAATATTATGATAATCTTGGATGATGATATATGTCGATACCTTAATTTTTAAACTATGTTAGTATATTTGTAACTAAAAGATTTATAGTATATAAAATGTATGTTGAAAAAGAAAAAAAAATTAATTGAGTATGATTGGATTAAATGTGTTGTCAAAATGGAAATAAGTATTATGGTAGGTTATAAAATGGAAGTCATTAAAATTTGGCAAAAAAAAAATAGGAAAGAAAAAAGGCGGGAAACTTTTTTATAACATCGTGAAAAGTGTCACTTTAGGTTCTCTTTTAGTATAGGTTAATTGATTGATGTGGGAATTTTGTAAAAGTTTGTCATAATTCTTTTCATTTTATAACCACTTTTAATTGACACTCTTTCTTATTTTTTTCAATGTGATTTGAGCACATCTTTTTGCACAACAAAATTACTCTATCTAGCTTTAGAGGTGATCAATGGACAGGACGTGCCGAATTCGGGCATGGCTTAGGTAAACAAAAAAATAACAATTTATCAAGTCAGGCCGGGCCAAACTCCCGGTCGGAAAATGTGTGCCCAAACCCGCCCAAACTAGGCGGGCCATGCGGGCTTTTCGGGCCGGACAAAAAAATCAACTAAAATTGCATTATATTGATTTCCCAAGCCCACCCAAAATAATTAAAAAAATCGGGTCGGTCCGAGCTCAACCCAATTTCAAGACGGATAAAGTTGTCCAAAGCCTGCCCCGGGTCAGGCCGGGCTCAACTTGATCACCTCTAACTAGCTTTTCCTTACACACCTTTCTCTCTACTCCCCCCAATACATTGTTTCATTTGTTCTTTCTCAATCAATTACCTACTTTGTACAATAATATTTCATCATCATTTAATTAATTTTCCTTAACTTCTCGCTAAAGAGGTGCTAGATCATTTTTTAACTTTGCTATTTTATTTTTATAATCTATATTGCCTACTTTTTATAACGTAGCATTGACCGGGTCCATCTTGATTTACATAACTCGATTAAATCCCTCGTAATAATATTAGTTATGGTAAGAAGATATTAAGTATTAGTAATGATATCCATTAGCATTCCTACAAAAAACAAATGTTGTTTCTTTAGGCATTTTGGTACGAAAAACAGGGTTGAGGACGCATTTCGAAAATTTTAGCTTTGTGCTTGCGGAGAATCAAAGCCTAGATCGACTGCACACTGTAGCATTTTAAGCAAGAGTTGAATATCATTGAGACAATGCTTCGAACATGGCATATTAATAATTAATATATAATTACAATTCTTATTATTACAAAACCATTCCTTAAATAATAAAATGTATAAAATTTTAATATTAATTTTAATTTTAAGTTGATTAGTGATCCCAAAAGCTTTTCTAATCAATTTTGAACGGTAATATCAATATTAATTAAGTTCATGTTAAAAAAAATAAAAATAAAACAACAACAACAACAACAATAATAATAATAACAACAACAACAACAACAACAACAACAACTTTCTTCACTAGGATAGGATTGCGATAGCTAGAGGAGTGGGGGCCCAAATTGTATCTCGGCTTCCCACTAATCTTTTGTAGGTTGTATGACTTAGTCTATTTTTGAGATGATGATGATAATAATAATAACAACAACAACAACAACAACAACAATAATAATAATAATAATAACTTTCTTTTAAAAATAAATAAATAACAATAACAACAATAATAATTAATTTATAAATAACTATAAGAATAATAATAACTATAACAATAATAAATAGAAAACTAGGTTTAGGTAATGCTCAACTACAATCTTGGTAATGACCAAAAAAGCTGAATTTAGGTAATGTCCATCCACACTAAGCATGTGGTGAATATACTTGGCATTCATAGAAAGTTAGAATTGACATATACGATTAGGGACCTGATTAGGGACAAAGCAAAGTAGGGAGCTGATAGAGGAATAAACTAGTCGTTAATAGCCTATCCCAAAATCAAACACTATTTATAAAATCCTAAACAAACCTAAAACGAGTATAGGTAAGTATAGGGTCGAACCCAAAGGAGTTAGTTGGTGTTCTCTTTAGCCTAAATCAAGCTATTTCGGAGATTGAAGTGAGAAAATGGTTGGTGTTATGATAGCAAAACTAGACTAATCAAGTAATTCAATAAGCCAAATGCTAGGGATATTGGTTCCACATGCTAATTCAATAATCGTGCTAATCGACAATTTCTTCGATTGATTCAAGCATTGCAAAGGACAAACAATAGAAGCAATCAAGAGAGTTCAAGAGCTATCTCCTAGAGGCCAAACTAGGGGTCACTATGAGTGGCTAACCAAGGAAATTCACAATTGAACTCAATCAATTAAAGCAATTCTCAAATTGATGGATCATGTCATTAAGAAATGCAATGCAATCTAGATTAATCTTATAGGTTGATCATTCCTAATCTAATTAATCACATGCAAATCTATGTCAACCAATTTAATTGCAACAACAATTCAATCAATCAAAGATCATCAACTAGCACAAATTATCAATCAAGCATGCTTCCCCTTCTCCCTAGCAACTAATTTACTCACTAATCACTGTGTAACTCAAGAACAAATCACTAGACTTAGCATTGATCATCATTCTAAATCAAAATCAAGATAAAGTAATATCAACTACAATATCCAATTCAAATCCAAGCAATACTAACAATCAAAGATGAAACTAAATCAATCAAGTAAGAGATGAACTAGAAGAAGAAAATCTTACTAACATTAATGATTGAAAATGAAGAAATCCAAGCACAAATGATCCAATGTTAAAATACAAATCCAAATCCAAGAACTTCTCTCTAACTTCTCTCTAGAGTTAAGCTAATGAAAATTATCTAAAAGTTAAGTTAAAAAAAAAGGAATTACAAGTGTATTTATAGGCAAAGAAGAAAAACAAGATTCCCGCGCCCTCTCCAATAAACCCCGCGCCCGCGGAAAAATGGGTACGGAACCCATTAAAAATTCCGCGGGCTTCCTGGGCAACACCCGCGCCCGCGGGTCTTCTATCCCGTGCCCGCGGCAAGACCGCGGCGAATCCCCTGCTCCCAAAGGATGATCAGAGGGCCGCGGTCTCTCTGGTAAGAGCGGGCTCTCCAATCTTCCCGCACCCGCGGCCAGACCGCGGAGAGTTCCTGGTCAAAATCTGCCAATTTTGTGCAAATGAGATCGCGCCCGCGGCCTTTTTACCCGCGCCTGCGGCAGACTGGCAGGGTTTGATGCCCTCTCTGAGCCCTCTCGAAGCCGATTATTTCCTCCTTGCTTAGTCATTATAGCCCAACTTGATTCCCTTGCAAAGACAAATCCTAGATACCTACAAAAACAAACAACGAAAAGGAATAAAAGGGAAAAAGAACCAAATAAAAGGAAAACACGAAAAATACAAGGAAAGAAAGAAAGAAAGAGATTAAAGGAAAAAGGACCAAAAATAAGATAAAAAAGCATAAAAAAGGAAGATGAAATCATCCTAAAAGACTACCCTATGTGTGCCATAAATGACACTCATCAAATTCCCCCAAGCTAGACTTTTGCTCGTCCCGAGCAAAACAAAGGCTAAAAAGGAAAAAGAAGGGCTTGTTCAAAATAAGAAAAGAAAAAGAAAGAGATGAGAATATACACTAACTCACTTTACCAAAAATAAGATAAAAAAGCATAAAAAAGGAAGATGAAATCATCCTAAAAGACTACCCTATGAGTGCCATAAATGACACTCATCAAATTCCCCCAAGCTAGACTTTTGCTCGTCCCGAGCAAAACAAAGGCTAAAAAGGAAAAAGAGGGCTTGTTCAAAATAAGAAAAGAAAAAGAAAGAGATGAGAATATACACTAACTCACTTTCGTAGGAATCACGGTCAATTTTAGCAACAGAAGTCAAGCCATTTAAACCCCTAGATCGCTCTAGAGGACGAGTGATGCTCTCGTAAAGGTTTCCTAGAGATAACCTATAACTCTTATTAAACAAAAAAAAGAAGGAAAAATGAAGCAAAATACAAGAATAAAGAGCAAATAAAGAAAAACAAAATAAAAATAAAATTTTTTGTGAAATGGAATTTACAAAGTGACTATAGTTCAAATGAATAACAACCTTTCTAAAGTAAGTAATGGTATGCACGTTATAAGATACCTAAGGTTGATTGAAGCATAAATATGCTAAGCATAGGAAATAGTTGTCACACTCCACTTTCATCCCAAACGATCTTACCGCGTTCCCCCTACTAATCTCATATCTCCCCTTAGTGAGCGTCTCATAGATTCCACGAAGGAACCGGAAAAAGATCGAATTTTTGGCTTACTCGACATCTTGACTTCGCATCCTCTTTCCTTAGGCTATAACCCATGATTCCCTCCACCGATGAATGACTCAACCCCTAGGTCAAAAGGTCTTCCCAAAGGTTGTAACGTAAGGCAAAAAGGGTTAAGGTAGGCTAAATTTAAAATTTGGTGGTTAACCTAAATTGTGAAGCAAAGATTGCGCATTTCTTTACACCATAACCAAGTAATCACCAAACAAAAAATACCAACACCCCCAAGCTTATTCAAAGCTAAGATTACAAACATATACACAAAAAGCGTGAGAACGCTTCCCCCCCAAGCTTAAATGGAGCAATGTACTCAATGCTCAAAAAGGAAGAATACTCACATAAAAATATTTTTGCAATTTTCACTTTTTTTTCTTTTTTTTTGTTCTTTTTTTCATATTTCATTATTAGTGCTTTGTCCTCGCCTCTTTTAACTTTGGACGGCTTTTTCAAATTTGCACTTGCCTTGTCTATACTTTTTTTTTTTTTTTTTCACTTTGGACGGCCTTTTCATTTATTCACTTGCCATTTTTCACAAAATATACCCCACACAAACTTTCTTTCAAGAGAACCAAATATCCAAACTCCTCCACCACAAACTCCAACAATAATGAACAATTGCTTCACAAAAACCAAGAATGGAAACGAAAATGAAACAAAAGGCTCAAGATCTAGAGATGTGGCTTGAAAAGAAGGGAAAAAGGCTCAAAGGGTTAGCAAGTAGGCAAATGTATCCCTAAACCCAAAAGTAAAAAAATAAGGAAACTTTCCTAGAAAAAGGAAAAATACCTCCCCGAAAAGATGCCTTTGTCCTCCCTAGGTGGTTTGGTCTCGGTCTTAGGAATCATACGTTAAGATTCAAGATTAAGTTTGCGAAAGTCAAGGATCCATGCCGCTCATGCAAGAATATGTTGAAAGCTTGAAAAAGTATGAATCTCACATGGTTGTAGCAAAAAATCACCAAGGTTGTCAAATCGAAGATAGGGAGCAACTACCAACATGCCACAAACAAGTAGAATCCGGCTTCATGATCCCCCTAGTTCTAAACAACTACCCTAGAATGCTTTATCCTAGAATCAACCAAACGTATTCTCAAACCGTGCATGCCACGACCACCTAGTAAGGTTATTATTCAAAAGCAAGAGTCCAATGATTACAAGTCCAAGTCAAAAAAAAAAGAATGAAAGAGTGAAAAATAAAGCCTCAAAAAGCTATGTACAAAACCAAGAACAAAAAGAAAAGAAAAGGAAAGAAAAGAAAATAAAATATAGAAAACCAAGATAAAGGAAAAGTAGGAGAACAAAGAAAAGGACAAAAATGCAATCATAACACATATTTCCCAATCGACAAACAAGCGGTCAAATGGCCACATCGCCAAAGACCCCAAACACACTAGGTGTTATTATCATACATCCTCGAACCGTTCAACTCTCCTAAAACTAATCCTAATCTAAGCAACCAAGAAAAGTAAAGGAAGAAAATTAAAGAGATAAAACAAGAAAGGCCTCACCAAGCGTCCAAGCTATGCTGCAATAATAAAGGAGCAAGATCGACCTCCTCTAAGAAGCTTCGAAGACCAAAGCAGTGGCTATGAGCAAGGTGAGAAAAAGAAAAGAAAAGGACTATATACAAAATGAAATTGTTAGTAACTTCCAAACAAAAGCAAACAAAAGTAAATTTACGCGAAAACTATGTACAAAGAGCCAGGGAAACCATCATCATCATCATCAATAAAAAGGGACCACAAAACATCATCATCAAAAACTAAAACAACAAGATAGACAACATACCAACGAGACTAAAGAGAGCGAAGCAAAAGAAATCCATCAAAGCCCTTTCAAACACATCCCCAAGAGTCCAAGGTGCCTCCCCAAAATCCTACCCTAAAACATCCTATTTGATTCCCCCCGTACAAAATAAAGGCATCGACCGAGATGCTTAAAAACATGCAAAGCTAAAAGGGAGGAAACAAAAAGGGAATCAGACAACCTAGGGGGAAACTATTGGCCACTAGGGCCGGCACCACCATCACCCACATCCCAACCTCCGGTATAACCGGGAGGGAACCCATAGTGACCCTTAAAAAGGTCAAGTTGAGATGTGGATAATTGGTCAAAAGGCTCCGGTTGCATACAGAGCTTGGGGTGAGTGGGGTGAACATAGTAGTAGTCGGGGTCACCCCGATAATCACTCGTCCCCGAGACCCGGTAGTCATAATGACCGGACTCATCTGGGAAGTAACGCCTTGGCTCATCGGGGTTCTCAACCCCGGGCCAATATGGGTACGTGGGGAAGTTGTCACCACTCCTAGATGGCACCGGCCCTTGTTGGGGCGGCACATAAGGGTAGTTCACCGGAGGAGTGACCTCCCCCATACGCACACTAGCGTCATATAGGGCGCTAGTTTGAAAAGACAAAGTTTGATGGTTCGAATACATACCTTGCATGCTCAATTGCATGCGCTCCATATGCTCACGCATAGCCTCCATCTCACGGAGATATGCATCTCCTTGGTTGTCTTGTTAGTGATGTTGTTGTCTTCTTCTTCCTCTTTGTTGCGGTTGTTGTTGTTGTTTCTCTTCTTCATATTCTTCATCGTCATCACCATCTCCTTCTCCACCTTCACCATCATGCCCATCATCATCATCATCGTCCTCATCACTATCATCCTCCTCCATAACATTCTCAACCCTCCCGTCATCCTCGGGAATCCTCCAAACAATCCTAGCCTCACGAGTGATTGAGGTGGCAGCTGGATTTGGGAGCATACAATGGTGCACATTTCGCACTAGCCAAGAGTACCCACAATTTCCCCTTAGACTTAGAAACGAAGCGCAAGGTGTTAAGTTGCTTCATATCCAAGTACATGTCTTCACTCCTTAGATTTGGCGCGCCCGCGGAGAGACCGCGGGGCAACCGCGGAAAGTTTCTGGAAAATCCAAATTTTTCTTACCTGACCATGTGTCGCGCCCTCTCTAATTCTCCCGCGCCCACTCTAAAATTGCCCCGCCCGCGGAGAGACCGCGGAGAGTTCCTGATCTAATTTTAGAAATTGAGCCGCGCCCTCTCTAAATTTCCCCCGCGCTCTCTCTAATTCACCCGCGCCCGCGGAGAGCCTGTGGAGAGACCGCAGAGAGCTATTGATTCGTTTCCCACAATTGAAAGCTAGGGCCCCCGAGGCCTCTCCAAGCCCGCGGGGTGCCCTCTCCCCTGCACTCTAAAACCTCTTATCACCCCAACAAATACATTTAGTCCATATATGAAGAATGAAGGCTCCCTACAAAACAAACCAAAAACACAAGAAAGGGGTAAGAGAAAAAATCAACAAAAAAAAACAAAAATAAAAGAAAGAAAGGAAAAGAGAATAAAGGTGAAAATCCGGGTTGCCTCCCGTAAGCGCTTTTGTTTAACGTCGTTAGCTCGACGTTACCACCCCATTCAAGGTGGTTTGAAAAGAATCATTTTATGAATAAGGCCAACAAAGACTCCATCAAAATATTTCTTAAGCCGATGACCGTTAATTGAAAGAAGATGAGGAATCTAAAGGAGAAATCTCCACGGTGCCATTAGCAAAAACATCTTTCACCAAGAAAGGACCACTCCATTTTGACATGAGCTTTCCGGGAAATAACTTCATTCTCGAGTGGTAGAGGAGGACTTTATCACCCACACAAAACTTCTTCTTTTCAATAAGCTTATCATGAGCTTCTTTGGAACGAGCTTTGTAGGTTCTAGCACAGTCGTAAGCATCAAGTCTAAGCTCCTCTAGCTCATGAAGGTCCAACCACCTTTTCTCCCCCACACTTTCTAAATCAAAGTTTATCTTTTTAATTGCCCATAAAGCACGGTGTTTAAGCTCCACCGGGAGATGGCAAGACTTTCCATAGACAAGGCGATATGGAGTGGTACCAATAGGCGTCTTGAAAGCCGTCCTATAAGCCCAAAGAGCATCATCTAACTTGTCCGACCAATCCTTTCTATTCCTTGCAATCATCTTCTCAAGAATGAGCTTAATTTGACGATTGGAGACCTCGACTTGGCCACTCGATTGAGGATGATATGGGAGGCCGAACCGTTGATGTACTCCATGTTTCCTCAACATCTTTTGGAAGGCGTTGTGAACAAAATGAGAACCGTTATCGCTTTTCACAGCCTTAGGTACGCCAAACCTTGGGAAGATGATTTTGTTGAACAACTTCAACACTACTTTGTGGTCAATAGTAGGGGAGGCAATGGCCTCAACCCATTTAGAAACATAGTCCACAGCCACAAGTATGAATTGATTACCATATGAAGATGGGAATGGTCCCATGAAGTCAATCCCCCAAACATCGAACACCTCTAGCTCAAGAATGGGCTGTTGAGGCATCTCATTCCTCTTGGAGATATTCCCAACCCTTTGACATCGGTCGCATGACTTTACAAAGCCCCATAAATCTTTGAAGAAATGTGGCCACCACAAACTACATTGAAGAACCTTAGTGGCGGTTTTTGAAACGCCCATATGACCGCCACTTGGATCCGAATGGCACATCTTTAGAACACTTGGCACCTCTTCATTCGGGACACAACGCCGAAGCAAGCCATCCACCCCGCGTTTATACAAGATTGGTTCATCCCACAAGTAATGTCTTGCCTCCCTCTTGAGCTTCTTCTTTTGGTTCTTGGAGAAAGAAGGTGGAAACTCCCCACATGCTAGAAAGTTCACCAAGTCGGCATACCATGGGAGATCCTTAACCTTAATGGCATACAAGACGTCATCAAGCATTCTATCTTCAATTGGTAGACCATTATCATGAATTTGATCACCCTCAAGGCGAGAAAGATGGTCCGCCACAACATTTTCCGCACCCTTCTTATCCCTAATCTCTATTTCAAAAGTTTGTAATTCAAGAACCCAACGAATCAACCTTGGCTTGGACTCTTTCTTGGCAAAGAGATACTTGAGAGCCGCATGATCCGTGAAGACAATGGTCGTGGAACCCAACAAATAACACCGGAATTTCTTGAAAGAGTGAACAATGGCCAAGAATTCTTTTTCCGTTGTTGTGTAATTCTTTTGGGCCCCATTTAGTGTCTTGGACATATAGTAAATGACATAAAGCTTCTTGTCCACACGTTGTCCCAAAACACCTCCAATTTCCCAATCACTAGCATCACACATCAATTCAAATGGTAGATCCCATCTTGGGGCTTGAACAATGGGGGTAGAGATTAGGGCCTTCTTCAATCTATTAAATGCTTCCAAGCATTTATCATAAAAAATGAACTCAACATCTTTTTGAAGAAGATCATTAAGGGGCTTGGCAATGAGTGAGAAATCCTTGATGAATTTTCTATAGAAACCCGCGTGACCCAAAAATGATCTCACTCCCTTGACATTCACCGGAGGTAGAAGCTTCTCAGTAACCTCAATTTTGGCCTTATCCACCTCTATTCCTTTATGAGAGATCTTATGCCCAAGAACTATCCCTTCCTCCACCATGAAATGGCATTTCTCCCAATTCAAGACAAGATTAACCTTTACACACCGAGCAAAACATTTCTCAAGATTAACTAGGCACTCTTCAAATGAAACCTCACCTACGGAGAAATCATCCATAACACCTCCATTTCTTCCTCCAACATGTCTCCAAAAATGCTCATCATGCATCTTTGGAAAGTTGCGGGGGCATTACAAAGGCCAAAGGGCATTCTCCTGTAGGCAAAGGTCCCATAGGGGCATGTAAAAGTTGTCTTCTCTTGATCTTCGGGGTGGATTGGAATTTGGAAAAATCCCAAATAGCCATCAAGGAAGCAATAGAACTTGTGCCTTGTTAGTCTCTCTAACATTTTATCAATGAATGGAAGGGGAAAGTGATCCTTTTTGGTGGATGTATTTAGACGTCTATAGTCTATACACATCCTCCAACCGGTGACCGTCCTAGTTGGAATGAGCTCACCACTCTCATTCTTGACTATGGTCATACCCCCCTTCTTAGGAACGACATGAACGGGAGAAACCCACCTAGAGCTTGAGATGGGGAATATGATTCCCGCATCCAAGAGCTTGGTGAACTCTTTTTTCACCACCTCTCCCATTTGAGGGTTTAGCTTTCTTTGTCGTTCAATAGAAGGAAGGGCGCCTTCCTCAAGCGTTATGTGGTGCATACACAAAGCGGGGCTTATACCTTTAAGATCATCGATAGTATATCCCAAAGCACCTTGGTGCTTTCTCAAGACACAACATAACGCTTGAGCTTGGCTCTCGCTTAAGGATGCACTAACAATTATGGGGTAAGTGGAATTTGGGCCTAAGAATTCATACCTAAGGTGTGATGGTAGAGGTTTGAGCTCTACCACAGGCACACCTTTACCTTATTTTGTTGCGGCCGCTTGCAAAGCTTCATGGCTTGAGATCTTCAAGCACAATTGTTCATCCACTTCCTCCATGCTTCCATTAAGCAATTCCTCATACAATGCTACCTCCTTGCATGATACACCTAGCTTGTCTTTGTTCAAAAAAACATTCTCAAGAGCATTGTTAGAGGTGAGCAAGTGCTCATGAATGGAAGACACAACATGATCAAGAGAGTCAATCATCATGCAATTTTCAAGAGAAGAACTTGGATATTTCATGCTTTCGTTCAAATCGAATTCTATGACCTCATCTCCTACCTTAAGGGAAATCTTTGCACACTTTACATCTATCATAGCACCCGAGGTAGCAAGAAAGGGTCTACCTAGAATAATTGGACTGGTAGCATCTTCATCCATTTCTAAGACAACAAAATCCACCGGGAACACAAACTTCCCAACCCTCAATGGAACATCTTCCACTTTACCTTTTGGAAACTTGATTGACCTATCGGCTAGTTGCAAGGTAATGTTAGAAGGTAAGAGTTCCCCTAGACCAAGTCTTTGATAAACCGAATATGGCATTAAGCTTACACTAGCTCCTAAGTCACATAAGGCATTATCAAATTGCATCTTGTTAATAGCACAAGGGATGGAAAAGTTTCCGGGGTCTTTCAACTTGGGTGGCATTTTGTTCATGATGATCGCACTACAATTTTCAGTCAAATTGATTGTCTCCACAACATCACAAGTCCTCTTTCCGCCCAAAATGTCTTTGAGGAATTTGGCATAATTAGGCATTTAGTTGATCACATCGGTGAAAGGTAGAGAAAGGTGAAGTTGTTTGAGCATATCAATAAACCTCCCAAATTGCTCATCCAATTTGTGTCTCATGAATTTTTGGGGATAAGGGAGCTTGGGTTTCACAATCTCTTTCTCTACACTCACGTCTCTTGGTGTCTCAACCACAACCTCATCTAAAGATGCTCTACTTCCCTCATTCTCAACCAAAGCTTCCTTGGGGACCTCCTTGTTATCACTCCTCCTAGGCAATCTCTCCTCAAGAACCTTACCACTCCTTGTAACAATAGCATTCACGGGTTTCTTGGGATCTAGGCCTTGGGAAGGTAAAGAAGAAGGGCTTGATTGGTCTTTCAAAGCACTAGCAAGTTGAGAAATTTGGTTTTCGAGCATTTTGTTGTGGGTCATCATTTCATTGAACTTCTTGTCACTAACGGCCATATATGTGTTCAACAAATTGGTTTGATTTTCAATTATTTCCTCCAAATCGGTCCTAGAAGAAGATGATTGTGAATAGGAATTTTCACCTTGAGTCTTTGGAACAAATCCGGGTGGGGGACCACTTTGAGAATTATTTTGAAAATTGCCCCTACCTTGATTGTTCCAATCACCCCTATTTTGATTTTGACCATAACCTTGATTATGGTTTCCACTACCTTGGTTATGATTTCCATAACTTTGGTTTTGATTACCATAATTTTGGTTTTGATTTTGACTACTATAACCTTGATTGTTATAGTTGCCATGAGAACCTTGGTTCCTATAACCACCACTTTGGTTATAGTTGTCAAAATTACCTTGGTTTTGGTAATTCCTATTCCATTGACCTCTTTGATTATCAAACCTTTGCACATTATTATTTGACACATAATTCACATGCTCACTCTCACTATTATCAAAATGATCACCACATTCCGGAGAAGCATGAGGGCAATTACAAGAGTCATGATCATAAGATCCACATGCGTCACAAAACAAGCAACCACTAGGCATATTATTTGAAGAGGGAGGGGGTTGAGAGTTTGAAAAGGTACCTCTCCCCTTAAATTGGGAGGGAGAATTCGAAGCTTGAGAAGCAAAGGAACCTTCCAACTTGGCCTTGATTGCGGTCATTTCTTTCCCCAAGGTTGTCATTTGTGAGGATAAGTTGTTGATCGCATTTAGATGGTCTATAGAGTACATCGAAGAGCCAATATTGCTAGTTGAATCCCTTTCACCATCTTGCCAATCTCTATAGTACTTAACCACGTCCTCTATAATGTCCACCACTTCCTCTTCTGTCCGATTCATTATGGGACCTCTGGCACCTCCATCGAGGCATGATTTGCCTTGAGGACTTAGGCCACCATAGAAAATTTGAATGACTTGATAATCTGAAATTCCGTGGTGGGGACATTCCCTTTGATACTCCTTATACCACTCCCATGCTTCGTAGAGGCTTTCATTAGGTCTTTTCTTGAACCCTTGAATCAAAGCTCTAGCCTCCGCCATTTTATTTTGTGGGTAGAACCGGGACAAGAATTCCTTGGTGACTTTGTCCCATGTTCGAAGAGAATTTGGCTTTACCTCCTTATCCAACCACTCCAAGGCTCGGCCTATGAGACAAAATGGGAATGACTTTAGTCGGATGAATTCTTGAGAAACTCCGTTCACTTTGATAGTATTGCAATAATTTTCGAACTCCTTGAGATGGTTCAACAAACTCTCATTCTTAGCTCCGCTATATTGTCTCCTTTCGATCAAAGCGATCATAGCCGGCCTAATTTCGAAGTCATTCGCCGGTGTTGTAGGTGGAGCAATTCCACTCTCAAACTTGTACGCACCGGGAATTCCCAATTCTTTCAAAGCAACTCTTGGTTGATCTCCCATACTTAGTTCCTTTTCAAATTCTTCTTCGCTTGAAGAACTAAATTCAAAGGATCGACTAGCAACTCTTCTCCTCGAAAGAGTCCTTTCTATTTCCGGGTCAAAAGGCACAATGGATCGATCACGAGCTCTATGCATGCAAAACTCAATGAAAATATTAGTAGCATGGCTACAAATGTAGCCTTAAGAAACAAAATCTTTTTGTATTTTTTTTTCAATTAAAATGAAATAGACTCAACAACTAAAACTAAGCACCAATTTCACTCCCCGGCAACGGCGCCATTTTGATAGAGGAATAAACTAGTCGTTAATAGCCTATCCCAAAATCAAACACTATTTATAAAATCCTAAACAAACCTAAAACGAGTATAGGTAATTATAGGGTCGAACCCAAAGGAGTTAGTTGGTGTTCTCTTTAGCCTAAATCAAGATATTTCGGAGACTGAAGTGAGAAAATGGTTGGTGTTATGATAGAAAAACTAGACTAATCAAGTAATTCAATAAGCCAAATGCTAGGGATATTGGTTCCACATGCTAATTCAATAATCGTGCTAATCGACAATTTCTTCGATTGATTCAAGCATTGCAAAGGACAAACAATAGAAGCAATCAAGAGAGTTCAAGAGCTATCTCCTAGAGGCCAAACTAGGGGTCACTATGAGTGGCTAACCAAGGAAATTCACAATTGAACTCAATCAAGTAAAGTAATTCTCAAATTGATGGATCATGTCATTAAGAAATGCAATGCAATCTAGATTAATCTTATAGGTTGATCATTCCTAATCTAATTAATCACATGCAAAACTATGTCAACCAATTTAATTGCAACAACAATTCAATCAATCAAAGATCATCAACTAGCACAAATTATCAATCAAGCATGCTTCCCCTTCTCCCTAGCAACTAATCTACTCACTAATCATGGTGTAACTCAAGAACAAATCACTAGACTTAGCATTGATCATCATTCTAAATCAAAATCAAGAGAAAGCAATATCAACTACAATATCCAATTCAAATCCAAGCAATACTAACAATCAAAGATGAAACTAAATCAATCAAGTAAGAGATGAACTAGAAGAAGAAAATCTTACTAACATTAATGATTGAAAATGAAGAAATCCAAGCACAAATGATCCAATGTTGAAATACAAATCTAAATCCAAGAACTTCTCTCTAATTTCTCTCTCTAGAGTTAAGCTAATGAAAATTATCTAAAAGTTAAGTTAAAAAAAAAGGAATTACAAGTGTATTTATAGGCAAAGAAGAAAAATGGGATTCCCGCGGGCTTCCTGGGCATCTTTGATTGTTAGTATTGCTTGGATAAAAGGAAAACACGAAGAAAACACGAAAAACACAAGGAAAGAAAGAAAGAAAGAGAATAAAGGAAAAAGGACCAAAAATAAGATAAAAAAGCATAAAAAAGGAAGATGAAATCATCCTAAAAGACTACCCTATGAGTGCCATAAATGACACTCATCAGGAGCCGCCAACAAGTTTTTAAGGAACTTGTAAACCGTTCACGGATCATTTAAGGCAACCACGAATAAGATCCAACGATAGGCAACAACAATTGACTCGTGAAGGTTACACCCCATTTATAATCCACGAGATTACTAACTCCATATGGTTTGGAACCACGAAAGGAGGATTGGGGATGATGGTACATAGTGAGTCATGGTGTCATATTCGCCCGTATTGGCCTCTACTCGTTTCTTATTGTAAAAAATATTTCTATGATCTCTTTAAAGGCATATAAATAAAGATTCAATTTGCCCCAAACTATTATTAAGATTAATTGGTTAAGTTAATGCAATATATAATTCTAAAATTTTGTGATCACTTGATTAAACAAGAGTACAAGATTAAAAAGGAACCAAAAACGGTTGTCAAAATTATCTTATTAAGCGTTACATTTAATTACATATTATATTTAATAAATATAATAAAAATCAACATTAACATTGGAAGCAATTTTACCATAATATCGAAAATTAATAAGTGACAAACACAATAAAAATCATTAGAAAAATATAATAGGAACATGATTCCTTACTTTGATTGTGTTTTCTTACAACTATAAAACAATAAACGCGTTAGTAACTTCAAGGAAAATTAATAAACAATAATGGAAATTAAATTAAATTAAACAAGAGTTGATTTAGGGCCAAACCCTCAAACAGTTCTACCTTTCACGCCTTTGGGTAAGCTAGTGTTAGGCTAGAGCATAAGAGAGAAAGAGAGAATGATTTGGTGAACCAAAACTGATGAAATCAGCCTCGTATTTATAGAGAAAATATGAGGGGTGAAGCACGGAACCTTAGAATTGAAATGCACCACAAAGAAACCCTAGAAAGTTGTTGTGCCACTGTATAAATTTCCGCAACACGACATCATTTTCGATGACATGGCAAAGATTGCCATGACGCGACATTGCTGTCGTGACACAACAATTCTCTTTTCCAAAATTTCGTTTAAATTTAATATTTTAACTAAGTATTAAGCACTTGATATTTAGGCGTCGTTTCAGTAATTTTGGACTTATTTCAGGTTTAGGGTTTTATTATTTATTAATTGGGCTTAATTAGTAAATAAACGAAATGTATTAGAAAGGGTTTGGGCTGAAAAGAGAGGTAGACTAAGTTTGACTAAATGTTTGGACTAATATGTTTACTGATTTGTTGAATATGTTTGACTAAATACGGATTTTAAGCACTCCCGAGATTAATTAAATACTTGTCCGGACCAATAATGACGGTGAAAGGTTGTTCATCATCGGGTTTGGTTTTGTGGAGACATTTTTAAGTGTCTACACTGCCTAATTGCATTTTTTTTTGTTGACTTTAGGGCTTTATTTGTAAGGTAAAACCCAATATAAGCCATTTTAATTCTTATTTATATAATTAAAAGATGATTTAAAAAAAAACCCTTAATTAGAAATCAGTGTTCTTATTTCATCTTTCTCTTATTCAATCTTCATCTTCATCTCCTTCTCCAGTTTTCTCTCTCTTCTATCATCTTCTTCTCTCATTCTCTAATCCCCTTTTATTGTTCATTATTTTTTAAACCCTAACTCTTTTTCTCCTAGTGTATTTTATAGTGATGATTGAAATAACAATGATATAGATATTTACTATTCAAGTTGTGCACTAGAGATAGAGTTGTATACCGTTAATAAAGCATGTATATGACTTGAACATAATCGAATGGAGTGTAAAAGAAGATAAAATTTTAACAAAATATAACTAATAGAAGAATGGTACATTTTTAATGGTCTTTTTATGAAAAGAAAATACCATAAGTGGCAAGTGGTTCTTGTTTTAGAGATCGAAAAACCACATGCCAAAATTAAAAAAACTAGGAAAAAATAATACATAAAAGATAATATTAAGTTTTATAATAAATACGGTCTTTTTAATAAAGCCAAGTGACATAAATCCGCTAAGGAAGATATGAGTGATAAAAGAAACATGTAATTGACGGGGATACTTATTAAGACAACAACAAATATAACTAGACAAGGAAAATGATCATTGAATGACAATATCAGCGAGGATGCTAAATCGTTAATAGAAAATTAAAATACTTAGATGAACTTTAGAAACCCCCTCCTTAACCCCCATAAAATAAAAATAAATAAATTAAAATTAAGAGATATGTTAATATAATAGATTAAATATGAAACTAATCACTAAACAACACGATTATCAAATGCCAAACAAGGTTAATACTAAAATCAAAGTAACATGCAATGGAGGCAAGCTTCATTAAATAAACAAATTATCATAAATAAGCTTAAATTTCCAAAAAAAAAGACACGTAAGCAAATGACCATATTAGTGAAAATAAATTTCAAAACTATAACCATGGGTCTAGCGGAAGCTTCAAACATGAGTAGAGCTATGAATAAAATATAGAAACTAGGTACAAAATTATAGGTGATATTACCTTGTAATCTCATAAAATTGATGATTGAATATAATCATAAGTACAACAATCAAAGGCAAATCGGCTAATCAAAAGACAAAACACATAGACAAATAATTGTGTCAAGTAATCTAAATATTTAGGCAGGGCTAAAGAAGCAAAATAAATATCTCTTAACTTAGATTTTGTAAACACAATCATTTACATAAATTTAAAATATAAAAAAATGAAAATCCAAGGAACCAAAAAAACACGGTAATATAACCTTGAAAGTAAAACAAGAAAAGATGTATTGGTAAAAAAAAATAAAGTAACAAAAATGGCAAAAAAAAGATTGGAAAAGAAGGATAAAGACGATGGTTGAAGAGAAGTATGTGAAAAGGGGCACAAGGTCTAAAATAGTTGTGTTTTAATATATATTTTTATTACAAACTCTTATATTGTAAGGTAATGACAGAAATATATATTATAATTTTAGACCTACTTAATAAGGTGATCAAACTCTCCAAGCTCTATGAGCTCAATATCTTTAACCAAAGCTTCATAATGGATTTTAATTTGCTCAACGGTCTTTCCCGGAAGCCTTATAGAGATTTTTTCAAACAAATCATTTTCGCTAACATCTAATTCCCCAAGATAATTCTCAAATATCTTGTTTTCTTCTTTTGTCCATTCTCCATTATTATTCTTCTGGTTGCATTTTGACGATTTTTTGGAAGATCGTTTTGATGATTTCTTTGAGCTAGAACTTGAATTCATTGCTTGGTATTGTTTGTAATCGAAGGCAATTTTTTTACTTTAAGTGATTGTGAAAACTAAGATGTTGTGAATACATCAAAAGAACTAAAGGTAAATATATAAGCAAAAATTATCAAGGTTTATATGGTATTTATTCCGTTCAGATTTTGCATTAGGAAATCTCAAACGATACGTTCTCAAAATTTACATCAAAAAGATCTTATATATGATGATTCTTTAAGATATATTTTGTATCAACCTTTTCCTATGGGTCCTTTGGTATCACTATTGATTTTCATTTTATAGTTTAGAGATTTTTAATAATCATATAATTTATGAAAAAAAGAAATTAAATGAGTCATTCTTATACTAATCATGTTATATTTCAAAATTAACAACTCAAAATAAAAAAAGCCTTCTAACTTTAATTTTTTTTTTTTAAAAACAAATTGAATTTAAGATGTGAAACAACAAGGAATAGATCGAATCTAAATAATATAATAGTTTTATGAAATATTATCATTGGTAACCCTATAAAATTGCACTTTCTCACTAGTAAACACAAGTAATAATACATGTTATCTACTATATATACAAAATACAAATTATAATATGGTCATAACCCTCTAGGGATGCTCGCGACGGTGTCTTTCTAGAAAAGGAATTCCTCTCTAGAAAGCCAAGTGGGAGTAAACTAGTTCTCGAAGAAATTCGAGACTAGCAACAAAGGGATGTGGATAACACCACATCAGAGGCAAGGGCGCATAATCATGCGTCGGAGCAAGCTAATTCGACAAGCGAAACTCCTATCGTCCCACTTGAATCTAATTCTTGCGAAAATCTTCAAAGATTTGAAGAGAAAATTTCTATTGTTGCTCCTACCCCACGTAGGTCTGCCAGAATTAAAAACAAACAGTTTGTTGAAGTTCTGTTAACTGAGGATTCTGAAATCTTCATATTGGAGAATGAGGAACCTGCAACCTACAAGAAAGCTTTGGCGAGCCCCAACTTAGATAAATGGCTTGAGGCCATGAATTCCGAAATGGAATCAATGTCTGAAAATGTTGTGTGGACCATAGTAGAATTGCCTAATAGGGTAAAACTCATTGGTTGAAAGTGGGTCTACAAGATTAAAATAGACAAGGATGGAAATGCCTACATCTATAAAGCAATACTGGTTGCAAAAGGGTACAGACAAATTCATGGTATTGACTATGATGAAACCTTTTCCCTAGTAGCAATGCTAAAGTCCATTTTGATTCTTCTAGCGATTGCTGCATTTTTCGATTACGAAATTTGGCAGATGGATGTCAAAACCGCCTTCTTGAATGAGTTCTTGACGGAGGAAGTGTATATGACACAACCTGAGGGTTTTGAAGATCCAGAAAGTCCTTAAAAAGAATGCAAACTTCAGAAATCCATTTATGGATTGAAGCAAGCATCGAGGAGTTTGAATCTTCGTTTTGATGAAGCGATCAAACAGTTTGGTTTTCTCAAAAGCGAAGAGGAACCCTTGTGTATACAAGAAGTCCAGTGGGAGCAACGTAGTTTTCTTAGTCTTGTATGTAGATGACATACGACATGGGGAATGACATACCAATGCTTGAGTCAGTCAAGGAATGGTTGAAGAGTTGTTTCTCCATGAAAGAATTGGGTGACGCTGAGTACATTTTGGGAATCAAGATCATCGAGACAGGTCTCGAAGGATGATTGGACTGAGTCAAGAGACATATATTGATAAGGTTCTTGATAGGTTTGAGATGACAAACTCCAAGAGAGGATTTCTCCCCATGTCCCATGGAATTACTCTCAGTAAATCTCAATGTCTGGTTATGCCAGACGAGAAGAGACGTATGGCTATTATACCTTATGCTTAGGCAGTAGGGTCAATAATTTATGCCATGATTTGTACAAGGGTCGAATGTTTCATATGCTTTAAGCATGTGTAGCAGATTTCAGGCAAATCTAGGTGAACCACACTAGACAGCTGCCAAGAACATCCTTAAGTACTTGAGAAGGACTAAAGGAATGTTTCTAGTATATGGCGGCGAATATGAGTTGGTTGTCAAAGGTTACACGGATGCAAGTTTCCAACCTGACAAAGATGATTTCAAATCCCAATTTGGGCACATTTTCTGTCTGAATGGAGGAGCAGTGAGCTGGAAGAGTTCGAAGAAAAGCACTATCGCAGACTCTACGACAGAATCAGAGTATTTGGCTGCTGTTGAAGCAGCTAAAGAAGCAGTTTGGATTAAGAAATTCCTAATTAAGCTGGACTTGTACCAAGTGCTCAAAAGGGAATCAAGTTTTATTGTGACAACAATGGCACCATTGCTCAATCAAAGGAGCCAAGGTCACACTTCAAATCCAAATATGTTGAGAGGAAGTATCATCTCATTCGAGAGATTGTTAGCAGAGGAGATGTCAAGATGTGCAAAGTTCATATGGATGAGAATATTGTTGATCCACTTACTAAACCCCTTCCATTGCCTAAGCATGAGAAACATGCTAATGCAACTGGATTGAGGCTTATGATGTAATTTAAGTTGTATTTGTTTTTGAGAAAAACTCATTACATATGTAATACATTCATTGGCATAATTATGTTTAATTAGAAATTCATTATTTCTCTTATTTAATTATGGTTTTTGATATAAAATAAAATGTCCAAAATAATTATGGATTAATGGGCTCATCAAGTTGATGACCTGGTGAATGAAACCCCACAGGTGAACAAAATCCATATATTATTTAAGTTCCTAGTTCGAAATCATTAAAGTGGACATAAATGATTTCAATAAATGTACTAGCATGTAAGATTGAGTGGATAGTGCAGTTTTATGGGCTATAGGAGCGTAGTGAAGCTTGGTCAATCACATGGATATGCATTAATGATGCATGATCGAGCTATAGACCTTCTTTGAAGTTCAAGTATAGAGCTTTCGGATATATTAGTGGATTTCTTTGACATGAGTGGAACATTGATACCATTCAATGATTGATATAACTGTGTACACTCAAACGTCTATCGGTAACGGAAGATTATAAAGGGTGTTTCTTGGTTACTTCATGAGTTGAGTGGGAGCTTTGGTTGCCACAAGATTGGATTGAGTCTACCTATTTAATTAGTAATGTGTCTTGGCCTCTTGAAGAGGGAGAATTCAAAAAATGCATGGCCGTGCTCAAATGGTTTACATAGTAATCATTTGTTTTGTAATTCTAACTCAGATTTCAAGAAAATATTTGTAGATTAATATGATCACGACATGAGATGCATCCATATTATCAAATCGAAACACATTGATTTAAGGAATTTGAATATTGCGCACTTGTCTTAGACAAGTATGAGATTAAAGGGGTTATGTCTTCGATTGCAATTACTAGATATGTCAAGGATCACTATCATGGAGATAATAAGTTTATTATTTTGGGTCGTTATTATCTGTTGCTAGACTATGATCAATGATCTTTGGGCTAGTCAAATAGTCCAAAGCCCGCTAGAATGGATCCTATGAGGTCACATAACAAGGGTATTGGGTTAAGCAAGATAGAGGCCCATTAATGGGCCTCATGAGCAAGTACCTAATCATGAATTGGATTGGGCTAGCATAGTTAGATTAGAGTTAGGATTTTGGGCTTGACATGGTCTTATTTAGAGATGTGATCTATAAATAATATCCATGACTAGGGGTTGAATTAATTAAGTCATAATCAACTTACAGTAGATTGTGAAACAAGGCAATGCATCCCAAAACCCCTCACTCTCTCTCTGTCTAACTCACAGCTCTCTTTCTTTCCCCCTTTGGACTCACAAACGGCCACCCCTAGTGGCGCGTGGGGTGGTTCGTGGTTGGTTCGTTGCTCTCTCTTCTCCGTAGAAGGTCAATTGAAGGGTTCAATTGCAACTAACTCGTATTAGTGAAGGTCTTAATTCGTGCCCGTATACCAAGTAGAGGAATCACGTTTGAGGTTATTTGCCTCCCTTGTTCTTGCTCGATCATATGTGGAATCATGCTACAAAGGTATTAATTCTTATTCTTTATGTGTTATGCATGATCTTGGGATTAGGTGCTTTATGAATATGATTCATGTTTTTCGCAATTAGTACCAATAAACTCCTACATAATGTCCACCACCTGAAACTTGGTGCGACATTTAATGTCTCTAGTAGCAATGTTTAACATGATAGTACCCACGGCTTGATGGAAAGTATTATCATAAGCACAGATCCCTTACGTAGAGGGAATCAATTCTTCATCTTTTATGCCAAGTTTCTTTGTAGTGCGAAGCGGGCATACATTAATTGCCGAGCCATTATCAACTAGGCTCATAGGAACATTCATCTTCCTATACGCCACATTAAGGTGCAAGGCCTTTTTGTGTTGATCCCCTACTGGGTTTAGATCCTAGTCAGAAAATGAGATCAGATTATTGGTACTTGGTAATTCAGTAGTAAGAAAATTGACTAGCCCTTGAGGAGTCATATCACTATCAACTCCTACCTTCACATGAGCATTCATCATATCCTTTCGATGCTCTTAACAAGTAGCCAAAAGCGATCATACATTCATTTCCACCTTGGTCTTTTGAAGTTGTTTGATCACATCGTTGCTTAAGGGGTTGATGGGATCAACTACTGGTTGTGCTTGCGGTGAAGGTGGAGGTGGACAAGGTTATTGTAACCTTCCATTCCCGATGAGGACCTTGACTTCGAGGTCCCCCCAAACATATTCACTATCTTCATAGTTGACAGTGCCAAGAGGTGGATATGCTATATCTTTGAGATATACATCTTCATTGTCACTACCCTAAATTCCATTAACTTCTTCATAAGCTGGAATGAAAATAACTTCTAGCAGAGGTTCATCCACAGGTTAAATGAGTAGCGATAAAAGAGGACCTGTTTGAATATTAGGCTTCTTGGCCCCTGGAGGGACAAGAAACTGATTAGCATCAATTAGGTCCTGAATTGCATCCTTTAACTTCCAACATTGCTCAGTCGTATAACCTTTTCCTTGGTGAAACTTGCAATGAGCATTGGGGTCATAGCTAGCAGTTCAATTCTCAAGTCTAAGCTCCGGAAATGGCCCAATAGGCATGATCAATCCTTGACTGTGCAGGCAATTAAAAGCAGTATCATAACTCATTCCCAAAGGTGTATAAACCCTCTTTTTCCTTTGGAATTTCTAATTGGGAGCATTGAGAGCCAACACATCACTGAGGTTGTACTGGTTGATGTCGTTGGTAGCATTGGGCTTGGAAGACGAAGAAGAAGGACTGTCGTTCTTCTTGTTTTTCCAAGTGTTATTGTTATTGTTGCTAACAACAATCTTTATCAACTTATCTTCAATATTGATCCCAATTTCGCATACAACTTCGAAAGTGTTCAAAGGCAGAAACTTCATATGTTGCTTGTACTTATGAGTCAGATTTTGAATAAAGAGATGAAACATCTCCTTCTCTTGGGAGGATCCACCAAGAGTGCAGCTGTTTTTCTCAACCTGCTCAGATAGGAAATGAAGCCTTCATTCTCTTTCTATTTGAGAATGGAGAGTTCACGCTTAGAAGTCTTACCTTGGATGTTACACTTATAACGATTCATGAAGCTTTCAACAACATCCTCCCAAGTCGTAGTATGCTTGGATTCTATAGAGTAAAAACACTGTTAGCAGGCATGCTTCAAGGAAAGAGGGAACACAGTATGGAAGAATGCTACATCTAATACCTTGAGAGCCATAGTTGCAGAAAAAGCCTTTAAGTGGAACATTGGGTTACCAGTAGGCTTAAACTTTGGAATGTCTGTGATGGAAAATTTTTCAGGAAGCTTGTCCTTAACGGCCAAAGAAGTGGCAGCTTGCTCCACATAGGTGAAGTCCTTAGAAATCTTTCTCATTTATTCCTTGATTTTGTTCATCACAGCCACAATGACATTATTTTGTTCCACGGTGGCCTGGTGACTTTGATAGTGAGCGTTTGCATCATGAAAGTGAGTGTTGCAATGGACTTGTTGATGTTCTCAACTTCTTCCCTAGAAGCCATTGAAAAGAATTCAAAATAAACTAGAGATGCAGATGAATTATGTGGAGATTATTGCGATGGTTTCCTTGCATGCCTCTTAGGTTTAAGAGGTTGTTGTGGCAGTGACTCGAACTGTAACAATCTACCCCTACCTCTCGACCAAGTGTGGCGAGATGAAAACAAACACACCTTTAATGACTAGACTTAACCTTGACCCATCTAGAAAAAGAAAAGGTAAGAAATTTTTTGAATTTTTTAAATCATGTATGGGAGGATACCATCGACTTACTCCTAGAAAAACAAAAAAAAAAAAAAAAAACGACACAAGACCTTCCTGATGTACGGTCATGATTGGGACATGGTGCACGACTCGAATAAAAGAAAAAAGTGTGTGAACTCGACTTGACTTGTGAGTGATTAAGTGAGGTTATGGACGTGTGTTATAACCGTATAGCTAGACACGATGCTAAACGGGACATACACACCCCAGAAATATGCACAGTGTAGACATCTACTTTTGGCCTCCTGTCTCGACAGGAAGTGCAATGACGATAAATAAAACCATCTTCGTGTTGGATCGAAGTAAAAAATGCTTATGGATAACTGGTTAAACCACAAAACACAAAAGACTAGCCCAAACCAAGAAACAAAGCCAAACAAAGTCCAATTAACTAAATCTGATCATAATTAGGCTTAAGCCCGTACTTAAAACCCAATAATGACGGATTTAGGAGCGCCTAGGTTAAAATAAGCGCTGTCGAAGAAAATAACGCGCGCATTTCAAGGAGTCGCGCTGGGCTGGCGCGCGCAACTAATTCAGTTGAGCGTGACACTCAGCGCAACTGCCAGAGTTGTGCTCGTGAAAGATTCAGAAATTCAAAAAATTGGAAAATCGAATCTTACCATAAAACCGCGCGCAAGACAATTAGTTGCGCTGCCTATAGCAGCGCGGCGCAATCACTTGCGCTGGGTTCCCGCGCGCAACTTATCCAGTTGCGCGCGACACCTGATGCGGAAGAATGTTCAAAACCCTAAACCTACTCATTCCCTATAAATAGAGGCTTAATCTGAGGCTTAAACAGACATAAATTAACCCTAAACTCTGGCAAAAAACTTGTAAACTTGTGCTACCTAACCCCTCTTGTCCTAAACACTCATTCCTTTGATATTTTGTTACTATGGTGGAGGTTCCCGAATAAGAAGGAGTTCATAAGTGTTCTAAACGGAGGTCTAGCAAAGAGAATGGTAAATTCCCGAGCACTTAGATAAATCACTCTTATTTTCTTGTTTAAAGAACTTTAATTAATTAATTGATTAATGTTGATTGATCACTTTAAAACGTTTAATTAATCAATTCCACATATATCTTGCGTTAAATAAGATTAGAATTGAATAATTAATTGTTGGTTGATCACCAAAGCCAAGGCGAATATTGTTTATTTCTTGTCATATTCACGAATTTGATTAAATAAAGAATAATGACTTTGCAATGTAATTCCTACGTGAATTAATGTGTGTAAATAAAATCAAATAACTTAGTTTTAGGTATCGTGTTGCATATATTGTTTGGTGATGAAATTGTAAAAATGGAAGAGCTAGTAGAGGCCGTACTAGGGCTAGAATAGCGATTCCCCCATAAAGGGAACGTTATTTTAGTACCCTCGCTCCCGAACTCATTTCTGGTTTATGTAGACCAATTTGGGCATGGGTAAACTTACGATTTGTGCTAATTATTCCATGAACTCCACATGGAAGAAAGTTATGAACGAGGTTTATGAGTTTTCCTAAAACTCATTGGCGTCTCCTACTTGTTTCTTATAAAAAAAAGCGTAATGATGGAATCAATTCTAATTCAAAGTCCCCCAAACAGTCAGGAATTCAAAATCCTACTACACCTTAACAAGTGTAAAGTCCTAGTCTTTTAAGTGGCCATGGGCATCTAAGGAAGGACCCCCTTACGATGTGATCACCCTCCTTACAGTGGCGACTCAACTGGGGACTTAGAGGTTACATGATTAGTTCTTAGTTATGGTTTAAGGTTTCCAACATTAGGTTTCCTATGGGTTGTAATGGGAATTAACTTGGTTAATATCTAGTTAGAGAGCGAGACTTAAACGCATAATATCTTCCTTTTGCACAAAAGTAAAAACCAAACAAGCAACATTGCATCATGCATAATCATAGCACACTTCAACCTTTGGGGATTGGCTCAATGATTACGGGCAATGTTATCAGGATCGGGATTTTACTTTGGATCGGAAGATGGGGGTAGGATCGAGTCGTAAAATCGAATCGTAGGATCGACCGATCCTAAAAAAATTGCAAAAACTAAAATTTTTACTAAACTTTATCAATTATTTATTCATATTTAAACCGAATTAAGTATATAATAAAAATATATCAATTTTCTTAAAAAGTTATTTCCTTAAATACATTACATGACGATAGTGTATACATACGCAATCTAAATTTCTAATACTACTTGTTACTTTTATATTCTAATTCCAATAATAAAAAAAAGTTAACCTCTGTAAAAAAAATCCAAAGAAATTAGCTTCCACTCAGTAAATATTAACAGTTTTATGTACAATTTACATGCTTGCTTTGAAATTAGATAATAAAATTCATTGTAACATAATCAGCTACATCTATCAAGTGAAATTCGAGTGAAATCAGGCAGGGTTAAAACCACAATATCTACTAACCAAGAACAATAGTAGGTCCGCAAATTTAACTTATTTTAAGCATAAATAAATAAATAAATAAAAATTAAAGAGAAAAATATAAAGAAAAATAAATAAATTGGAAAGAAACCAGTGGAGCAAGCCCATACTTAATTCCACTAAGATAAAAATGTTCCTTTTAAGCTTATTTTGTAGAATCGGTAGAATCGGCCATAGGATCGTAGAATCGTTGTCGATCATACCGATCCTATACGATTCTACCGATCCTATGGCCGATCCTACCGCAGACCGATTCTATGGGTGATCCAGATCGACTAGGTGTATTAGGATCGTAGAATCGCACGATTCTACGATCCGGATCGCGATTTTGATAACTATGATTACGGGTCGCCAACACAAGGCTTCTATCCCAAAATCAGTAACAATCATCCTACCCATATCGCCAACAAAATGTTGGGAGAGCGATGTTATGAGTCAACACGTTGAGTGATTGATTTGTGCGTTGTTTCTTAAGATATGGTACCTTTGGACACCCAAGCCTTTTGACCTTAGAATGGCATTGCGTGAATATTGGCTTATGACATGCTTTATGTGATTATGTGACTATATGCAACGTGTAGGATAATCTTTTTTTTTTTTTTAGTTTGGTCTAGGTTCCCAATTAAGAAGTTGTCTCTTCGTAATTTTGAGTCATATTCAAAGGGTAACTGTAGGCGTCGCTCGAAGTGCGCCTACGTTAAAGCATGTTGTGAATATGCTTGGCACTCATAGGAAGTGGGAATTGACATTATACGATTAGGGACAAGGAAAGTAGGGAGCCGTCAACAAGTTTTTAAGGAACTTGTAAACCGTTCACGGATCATAAAAGGCAACCACGAATAAGGGACAACGAAGGGAAACAACGATTGACCCGTGAAGGTTACACCCCATTCATAATCCATGAGATTACTAACTCAATATGGTTCGGACCCACGAAAGGAGGATCAGGGATGATGGTACGAAGTGAGTCATGGAGTCACATTCGCCCGTATTGGGCTCTACTCAACTCTTATAGTGAAAAGTAATCCTGCAATCTCAAAGGCATGAAAACAAAGATTAAATTTTCTCCAAACTATTATTATGCTAAATTGGTTGAATATTAATGCAACACATAACTCTAAAATATTTGTGATCACTTGATTAAACAATAAGATTAAATAGGAACCTAAATCGGTTGTCCATATTATCTTATTAGGCGTGATTTTCAATTACATATTCCCTTTAAACATGCAATATAGTGATCATAAAATATAATAAAATAAACATTAATATTGGAAGCAATTTAACAATAAATTGTTAGTCAAATCGAATAAAAATAAACCTAATCATGATGCTAGCAATATTATAATAAAATAAAATAAGAGTAATTAAATTAATTAATTACTCACATTCCGCGCGTTCCTTTAAATTGCTACATCATAAATAAATTGTCAATAACTTCAATAAAAAATATAAATCAAATGAAAATTAAATTAAATAAATATAGATTTGATTTGGTCCAAACCCTAAGTTATTTGTACCTTTCACGCCTTGGTTTAAGGACGGAACCTCGAGTTAAGTATGGACTTCTTGGAGTTCTTAAGGGAAGAATGATGTAATTAGGAATATAGGTTTAAGGCTTAGAATATGAGAGAGAGAGAAGAGAATGATTTTTGGTGTAAAAGAGAGAAGGATTTGATACCCCGAACTGTAGAAAGGAGGGGAGTATTTATAGGGAAAATGAGTATAGGGAACACGCGGAACCCTAAAAAGATAAAAACCCTAAAAAATAACACTGTGACACGGCAAAGAGCACCGTGACACGGGGCAAATTCCCGTGACACGGTGGACAGCTGGAATGACGCGGGACATATTTGACCTACGGGAAGTGAAAACGCGTGAAGGGTTTACGCGAAAAAGACACGAGAAAATTCCGTGACACGGTGGAAACTGCCGTGTGCCACGTCACGGTATAGTACACCGTCTCACGGTATGGGAAAACGCAGAAATTACATGGAAAAAGCACCATGACACGGTGAAAAAAACCGTGTCACAGCAGCAGGTACCGTGTCACGGCAACAGGTATCGTGCCACGGTGGAATTTGACGCAAATAAGCTTCAAAAATAGCACTGTGACACGATGTACAGTACCGTGTCATGGCACCAGGCACCGTGCCACGTCATCAGGCGCCGTGACACGGTGCTTTTGCACTGTGCGCGGTAATTCCAGGTTTTTTTTCACGTTTTTAAAATTGCGATAACTTTTGATCCGTTACTCGGAATAAGAAATATAATATATCATTGGAAAGCTTATCAAGTCTAATTTCCAACACATTTAGAATCAGGTCAAAATGATTTTTATATTTTAATATATGGCCGTTTTAGTGGAAGGGTGTTGGTTTCGGGTCGAGTTTTGTGTTTTGCTCATATCTTTTTCGTTATAGCTCGGAATTGGGATTCTGATACATGGTTGGAAATCTTATTAAAAGACCCATCCAATAAAATAATAATTGGATCAAAATTATATAGCCATATAATCAGATCAGCTCGGTTTTGTGATGTGGATACGAAAAGTGGAAAATAGGTTATGGTTTGGGAAAATGAATTATTAATTGGGTTGGTTTATGAAATATATTGGATAGAACATGGATTTAAGCAATCCAAAGATTAAATACTCAACCCGACCAATAACGGCGGTGAAAGGTTGTCCATCATCGGGTTTTGTTTTGGGGGGACATTTTTAGGTGTCTATAGAAGCCCCCACTTTGACTGAGTTTGTAGAAACGTCAGTTTCGAAAACGATAGTGTAGACACCCTTTGTGTCTTTCCAAAACCAAACCCAGTGATAATTACCTTTCACGTCGAGTCATAATCGAATGAAGTGAAAGTGTGGAAGGTCTAGTGTTGCGATTAGTTTTTAATTCTTTTCTTTCCCTCTGTTTTTGAAAACCTATTTTATGAAAACATCCAATCTAGTTTGGTTTGGTCCATGGAAAGGATCCAATAATAGTTTAGTTGGGTCGGGTTCAAAAAGTGTTTTCCAACGATATATTATAAGCCCAATTCCGATGAATAATGAGGAAGTTATGGCCAAATTACTAAACTGGGCCCGATTTGATCTTTATATGCGGCCCAATGATCTAGAGGAGGGTCTATTATGGTTTATCATTACTAATGCGATTAGGATTGATTATAGCTCTAGAATCTTCTAGAAGGTTCTTTTGAATCCTAATTTGATTAGCATTGATAAATTGACTTGAATTGACTTTTAAGAGTTTTAATTAGAATAAAAGAAGTGTTTTTAGGAAATTACAGTTTTACCCTCTCGTACGCTTAAATTTTATCGAAATAAGAAAACGCGTTGAAAAATTGATTGCAGCTTCTGGCGACAGGTCCAGCGTCTGGCGACACGCGCATCATCGAGCGATAGCCCTATTTTCTGGCGACAAGCGCGTGTTTGGCGACAACGTCGTGTTTTATTCTTTTTGAAACTCTGATTCATTTTTTATCATATCCGGCTGATTTTCTTTACAAATAGCCTTCTAATATTCTGTTTTCAATCATTAATAATTAACGACTATCAATTCTTCTTTCTAATTTTCATCAAAAAATTCTTGATTGCTTGCTCTCTCTCTTTTCTAAACTAGCTTTTCTCATACAAAATTCCGCATTCACAAGATCTAGACACACCTATCCAAGTTCTAAGTTGCCTTCGCCCTAGACGTGAAAGGTTTTAATTTATGAGGGTTTGGTTTCAAACCTCTCTTTCAGTTATTTAATTTAATTGTCTTTGATTATTATTTTCCTTCAAGTTACTAACGTGTGTATTTTGTTATTAGAAAGAGGTATGAGTCATCCAAGTAAGTGCTTTAATTGTTTTCATTGTTATTATGATATAGAAATCATGTCTAGGTTGTTATTATGATTCCTAATGTCATGTTAGGGTGCTTTGATCTTCCTAGTATCATGTTTAGGGTAAAGGTTATGATATCAAATATGCTTATTATGATTTCTATGATGCATTTTATTTTCTTTCCTAATATCATGTTAGTATCATGTAGGGCTAAAGCTTTGATTTTTAATGTTTAGTGACATGCTAGGGTTTGTTATTAATCTTGTTAGTATCATGCCTAGGATCTTGCTATTATTATGCTTTAACATGATTATTATTATTATTATTATTATTATTATTATTATTATTATTATTATAATTATTACTATTATTATTATTATTATTATTATTATTATTATTATTATTATTATTATGATGATGATGATGATGATGATGATGATGATGATGATGATTATGATTGTTATGATAATTTTATGATGATTATAATTATTTGGATTATTATGATTATGATGATTATTATGTTGCTTGATACATATTTATTGTTATTGCTTGATCACACCTTTTATGCATGTTTAAAGGGAATTTGTACTTGTAATCACGCTTAATAAGCTAATTAATAATCTTGTTTAGGGTTAATTGACTATAATTCAAGTGATCACCAATAATAGTTTTGTTTGTGCATTAATATTCAACCAACATAGATTAAACAGGTTTAGGGTAAACCTATTGATTGCATGTTAGTCAGAAAGAGAACATGAATACGATCAGAATAAAGTAGAGGCCTATTATTAGGGCAGGTTCAATATCTTTTAGATTGGATTTGTACCTTCATCCCCGAACACCATTCATGGTTCCAGACCTATTGGAGTTAACGATCTCTTGGATCGTTAAGGGGTGTAACCTTCACCCTGTGAATGGTTTACAAATTCTTAAAACTTTTTGGTGGCTCTTTTGCTCTAGCTTCCTTCCCTTTGGACGCCACCATGCTTAAGTGTATGATCACAGTGGGGTTCAAGTTTTGGGTAATGCCGATAGTCAAAGTAGTCGATAGGGACGGAGAATGATTTAAGACGTTCTGCAATCCTAAATCACTCTTTATACGCCGATACCTGCAGAAAAATGTTAGTTCCACAGATAAAAGAGTAAAGGAATAGAATGCTTATCTGACACCAGTGTATCGGTGACAAACGAGTTTGGTAGCTTCCTATGCTTGAAGGAATCCACCGGATGACGTTTCGTTGAAAAACTTTCCATGCTAGAGGAAAGTCGACTGATGAGTTTGGTAGCTTTTTAAGCCTGAAGAAACCTACCGGATGATACTTTCCATTCTTGAGGAAAGTCGACAGATGAATTTGATGTTTTTCTATGCTTGAAGAAACCCATCGATAATACTTTCCATGCTTGAGGAAAGTCGACAAAGGAATTTGGCGGTTTTCTATGCTTGAAGAAACCCACCGATAATACTTTCCATGCTTGAGGAAAGTCGACAGATGATTTTGGCAGCTTTCTATGCTTGAAGAAATCCACCGGATAATACTTTCCATGCTTGAGGAAAGTCGACAAATGATGAGATTGCAAGTCACTGTGCATCGAGAACCTTGCGCCGTGAAATGATGGTGGTTCGATTGTCCCCGAACGTGGGTTGTAGTTGGTTCTCTTGTCCCCGAACGTGGCTGTAGATGGTCCGCTTGTCCCCGGACGTGGGATGTAGTTGGTTTGTTTGTCCCCGAATGTGAGCTGTAAAAGGTTTGCTTGTCCCCGAAAATGGGATGTAATTGGTTCGCTTGTCCCCGAACGTAGGCTGTAGATGGTCCGCTTGTCCCCGGACGTGGGCTGTAGATGGTCCGCTTGTCCCCGGACGTGGGCTGTAGATGGTTCTCTTGTTCCCAAACGTGGGCTGTAATTGAGACCTGTAAAATAAAATTTGCCAAGGGACTCGTATAAACTGTGATTGACTTGACCAACTGACTTTACCAAGTTTGACTTGTCACGACATGACATGTGTATAACTTATGGTTGTGTGTGTGTGTGTGTGTATGGTGTGCGTGTGTGTGTGCAGAAACAAGCAACCAAAAATGCAAAAGCAAAAATTTTCCGTCATTTTTGTCATGAGACGAGTGGAGGGTACCGAATTTCTCCCGAAAAAGAAAGACGTGAAAAATAAAATTTTATTTTCGAACTTCCCTCAATAAAATATTTTGAAAAAGTTTTTGAACTTCTCCAAAAGAAAAGGAAAGAAGTTTTGAACTTCCTCGTTGAGCAAGACAAAATGAATTGCATGGATTGAATTGCTTATCTTGAAAATAAAGTATGCATGATGTTTGTTCTTAGGCTAGGAGGCTAAGGACAATTACATCATGTGACACGATAGATGAATAAACTTAGGTCATGGAGCTAAGTATCATAAATGGTGTAAAGAAACGATCTTGAACGTCACTTAGGTCTGGAAGCTAAGCACGTATATAGATGAAGTGATTATTGCATAATGAACGTTGCATAGGGCAAGGAGCTAAGAACGATATGCTTTGTATGATTACCAATCATTGATATATAAATGGTACTCAGCACATTATGTGATGCGTGAAACAATGAACATTGCTCAGGTCAGGAAGCTAAGAAAGTATAGAATGTTTCTTTTAATAAATGCTGTCTTGAAAGACGATGGAATATGCACAGTTTTGAAACAAGATTCCATGATAAAGCTAGGGTTCTTAAAGGGAAGGATGATATGGATATGGATGTGTGAGTGAAGTGTGTGAATGTGATACTAAGGCTGGCTGCAAAGGTTATGGTGATGGAAATATATGTGAGAAGAGTCAAAGATGATGACTCTTTAGGCTGGGTAGGCTAAATGATGTGGGTTCAAGCACACAAGTCTAGCTCTAAATGGGTAGGGGTAAGCATTGGATATTCTTTGACTCAATCACGCATGGATATGAATATGAATGTGGCCGCACCTCGATGTGAGGTTGCCTACGTATCGTTAGGAATCAGGCCAAACGTAGCTCTAATCGAACTTTGCACAAGTGTGTGTACACCTCAAAAAGGTCTTTCAAGGGTTGTAACGTGGTTTAGCTGAAGGTTTAAGGAAGAAAGGGGTAAAAGGCTTAAGACCCGAGAAAAGCCCCCAAGATATGCAATTATGTATTAGACTTTGCAAGTTTTATTTTCAACATTTTTTTTGAATTTCTTTTTTTTTTCATTCTTTTGAATCAATGTAGGCAATATCAGATCATGCGGTCCATCACTCATTTAGAATTCATGTTTCTCAGGCACGGTTGTAGGCGTCGTTCGAAGTGCGCCTACATTAAAGCATGTTGTGAATATGCTTGGCACTTATAGGAAGTGGGAATTGACATTACGATTAGGGACAACGATTAGGGACAAATAAAGCAGGGAGCCGCCAACAAGTTTTTAATGAACTTGTAAACCGTTCACGGATCATAAAAGGCAACCACGAATAAGGTACAACGAAGGCAACAACGATTGACCCGTGAAGGTTACACCCCATTCATAATCCATGAGATTACTAACTCCATATGGTTTGGAACCACGAAAGGAGGATCGGGGATGATGGTACGAAGTGAGTCATGGATTCACATTCGCCCGTATTGGCCTCTACTCGATTCTTATAGTGAAAAGTGCTTCATGCGATCTCAAAGGCATACAAACAAAGATTCAATTTGCTCCAATCTATTATTAAGCTAAATTGGTTGAATATTAATGCAACATATTATTCTAAAATATTGGTGATCACTTGATTTAATAACAAGATTAAAAAGGAACATAAACCGGTTGTCCAAATTATCTTATTAGGCGTGATTTTCAATTACATATTCCCTTTAAACATGCAATATAGTGATCAATAAATAACAATAGAATAAACATTAATATTGGAAGCAATTTAAAAATAATATCATTAGTAAAATAGAATAATAAATAAACCTAATCATGATACTAGCAATATAAAAATAATAAGTAATTAAATTAATTAATTACTCACATTCCGCGCGTTCCTTTTAATTGCTACATCATGAATAAATTGTTAGTAACTTCAATAAAAATATAAATCAAATAAAAATTAAATTAAATAAATGTAGATTTGATTTGGTACAAACCCTCAGTTAATTCTACCTTTCACGCCTTGGTTTAAGTATAGAACTTTGGGTTAAGTATGAACTCCTTGGAGTGATTAAGGGAAGTATTTTTAGAGAATAGGATGGCTAGTATTTTGGCTAAAGAGGGAGAAGAGAATTATTTGATGATCAAGCTTGTTGATCCCTAGAAAAAGGGGTGATATGACCTCTATTTATAGGGAAAAAAGAGGGTCGAAGAATCAAGAAAAGATCGAGTTCGAATTGGATTAAAACTCTTGCGATAGACAACAGTTTTTGCGGTTTTTGTTTTTATCATATCTTTTGATCCAGAAATTGGAATAAGATAAATAAGATATCGTTGGAAATATATTGAAGTCTACTTTCTAACCCAATTAGAATCAATTAAAATATTTTGTAGAATAAAAGATATGGCCGAAAAAGTGAGATTGTGTTAGTTTTGGATAGAGTTTGATATTTTATTCATATCTTTTCCGTTATAGCTCGGAATTGATATTATAATATATCATTGGAAAGGTAATTTCAAGTACTATCCAACATATAAAATTTGGATAAAAACTATGAGGCACGAAAATAATATCTGACTATCTTTGAACGTCTTTCAATTCGGATAAAATTAGGACTTTAAAAAAAAGGAGTTTTATTCAATTTCAAACTCTTTAATCTTATCTTTTCAAAAAGGATAATTAAGATCTTTTAGAAACTTATAGAAACTTCCAATTAATCCTAATTTTTATAGGAATTGGATTAAATCATTTGGACCCTCCACATGATCATTGGGTCGTAGGTAAGGTGGGCTTAGGTTCGGTTTGGGTTCAGTTTAATATTTTGGGCATAACTTATTCGTTATAACTCGGACTTGGGCTTATAATATATCTTTGGAAAGCTATTTTAAATCCCCATCCAACTATTTAATCATTTTACCCAGATTATGGACCTAAATAAACTGGATTAAATGTTTTTATAAAAAGGACACAGAATGAATGAATTTAAAAGACACGAAATGAATTATTTTGGGTTTAAAGGCACGAAAAGAGGGAAATAAGTTATGGTTTGGGGAAATGGGATAGGATTTGGGTTGGTTTATGAAATGGAAATATGGATTTAAGCACTCCAAGATTAAATACTCAACCCGACCAATAATGGCGGTGAAAGGTTTTTCATCATCGGGTTTGGTTTTGGGGAGACATTTTTAGGTGTCTACAACGGTACCAAGGACTCGATGAGAGATGCAATTCGAGACATGTTCATATCAAAGACATTGGAACACTTGCCTTTAGACATTGTTTTATTGTGCTTTGCTGCTTTTTTTTACTTGCTTTTTGAATTTTATACAATTACACATCTTCCAATCCCGGGGTTAAGTGAATGTAGGTTGAAGAAATGAAGGCCAAACGTTAGACGAGGCTCAAAGTGGTTGATGAAGAAATGGAATGTGATTGAACGGTAAAAAGGAAATGACAGGGTTGCAAAGGTGCCTCAAATCATTGGTGTACCTTGTGTTTAGTTCGGTAATTGATTTTTTTTTAGAATGAGTGATTGAAAAATGCTATGATCGAGATGTAAAGGAAATTTGCTCATTTTATTAATGGAAAAGGTGAACGAAACACATGAAACGTCTAAAAAATTCGAAATGGAAAACCTATGCTAGATATGAATGGGGGAATGGAGATGAATGATAAAAAAAAAGAAGTCATGAAATCTTGTGTAAAGGATTTGCTGTGCGCCCTGTGTTCATTACTTCTTGCGGCTCGGAGGGACAGGAAGTTTGTTTGCATCCACCAAGTCTTGAATGATGTCCTTCAAATTCCAACATTGCTCCGTAGTGTGGCCCCTTCCTTGATGGTACTTGCAATGGGCATTGGGATTCCATTTGGCGCTCCTTTCTTCAGGTTTTGGCTCTAGAAATGACCCAATAGGTGTGATCAAGCCTTGTCCGTAAAGGTGATCAAAGGCCGCATCATAAGTCATTCCTAAAGGAGTGTAAGTTCTTTTCTTCTTGGGCAATGGAGCATCAAGAGCTAATACTTCATTGAGATTAATTTGGCTTATATTGTTGGTAGTATTTTCGTGCTTAGAAGACGAAGAAGAAGGAAGGTTGTTCTTCTTGTTTTTCCAAGTGTTATTATTGTTACTACCGGCATTCTTTATTAGATCATCGTCGTTATTGATGCCAATGTCATACATCTTCAAAAGTGTTCAAAGGAAGAAATTTGAGATGTTGCTTGTACTTGTGAGTCAAATTTTGGATGAAGAGGCGAATCATCTCTTTTTCTTTGGGAGGATCTACCAAGAGTGCAGCTGTTTCCCTCCACCTGTTCAGATAAGCGGTGAAGCCTTCATTCTCTTTCTTTTTGAGAATGGAGAGTTCACGTTCAGAAGTTCTAGCTTGAATGTTACACTTGTAACGATTCATGAAACTTTCGGTGACATCTTCCCAAGTTGCAATGTGTTTGGCATCTAGAGATAAAAACGTTGTTGGCAAGCATGCTCTAAAGAGAGAGGGAACACCGTAGGTAAGAGTGTTACGTCCAATCCCTTGAGAGCGATGGTTGTAGAGAATGCCTTCAAATGGAACATTGGGTTGTTAGTTGGCTTGAACTTGGGGATATCAGCAGTGGAGAACTTCTCAGGCAGTTTGTCCTTCAAATCCAAGGGAGTAGGAGGCCGTTCCACATAGGTGAAATCCTTATAAATCTTGCTCATTTGCTCTTTGATCTTGTCCATTGCAGTCGCGGTAACTTTTTTTTCTCTAAAGTGTTGACCCTGGTAGTGAGTGCTTGTAACATGTTAGAAATTGTCTCAATAGACTTGTTAATGTTCTCAATATCTTCCTTAGTGGCCATTAAGAAAAACTGAAATTAGTTTGAAGGTGATGAGTGACGTGGAGATGGCAAAGTTCTCTTTAAACGCCTCTTAGTTCTAAGAGGTTGATGCATTAATGAGTCTAACCGTACCAATCTACCCTTGCTCCTTGACCAAGTGCTGTGAAATAAAAAAACTTCACTTAATTGTTTGACACATTGCTCAAGATAGGAAAAGAAGGGGAAAAAAGTTATTTGAAAACAGGTGAGAATAACTCCGATCCACTCATCTTTTATTATGACGAAAATGGGGGTGCATGAACCTAGTATACGATCATAAATGACATGGTGTATGACTCGAGTAAAAATAAATAAATAAATAAATAAAGTGTGTGGATAATACTAGACTCGTGAGTGATTAAGTGATGTTATAAGACTCGTGGTATGATCGTATGGCTAGACATGTGAATAGTAACCAAAATGACTGATGCGAGGACCAAATTAACACGGAAGACTACAAAAAAGCCGACCGGACTTATTTCCTAGGCACCGTGACACGGCAAACTGTATCATGTCATGGTACAAGCTGCAAGCTGTCGTGACGCGGCATTGATTGCCGTGACGCGGTGATCATTTCCCTTTTTTTTAACCGTGGCACGGTGAAAATTGCTGTGACACGGTAAACACTCCCGCGACGCGATGGATGCTTACGTGGCACGACAATTTTTTATTTTTTTTTAGTTTGCGCTAATTACTAAGTGAGTACGGTCCATTGGCAATCGTTAGTCATAAAGTAATCCACCATAGACAAAGAAAGATCGTTAAGGTTAGGATCAAAACATCAAATGTACACACATAGAACACATAGGCACAATGATGCAAAGAAGAGTTCGCAACCTAACGTTAAGTTGTATGTTCGACTATGGTCAGGTTTATTTGGTTTCAATAGGGTACCATGGTTAAGAGTTTGGACGCGTTAGCAAGGCAGCCTCCCTTGAGGGTGTATGCCAACGGGCGGCTCCGCGAGTTCGTGATGAAATTGAACTCAACTCCATGGTTTGGGTAGATTTAAAACCTCGGATGAACCCTTATTGCCATGAGCGTTTTTGGGTTGATAGAGCTTAAATCCCCGGGGCTAAGACGTATGTAGAACACACACGTTTTTCTGGAAAAACTAAAGGAAGTTGACTGTGAGAAGAGAAAATAAGCCATCAGACTGATTTAAGAACTGCCGTGACACGGCAGAGAGCACCGTGTCACAATGCTGCACACCGTGTGACGGTGTACCGCACCGTGAGACGGCGGAATCTGCCGTGTCCGGCAGTTAGAAAATCTGACTGGTGCCCTATTTTCCTTTGTACGCAATCAAGTTATTCAATTTTTCCTACGGGACAGACCTAAATGTGACGTTTAAGCATCTATGCTTATGCAAAAATGCCAAATTAATCACAGGAATATTTTTCAAGAATCTTTCAAGTCTCATCCACTCATCTTAATTAAATATCGATCACTCAAATCGATAAATAACTAAGAATCCTCCCAGTGGAGTCGCCAAATTGTAGGCGTCGCTCGAAGTGCGTTTACGTTAAAGCATGTTGTGAATATGCTTGGCACTCATAGGAAGTGGGAATTGACATTATACGATTAGGGACAAGGAAAGTAGGGAGCCGCCAACAAGTTTGTAAGGAACTTGTAAACCGTTCACGGATCATAAAAGGCAACCACGAATAAAGGACAACGAAGGGCAACAACGATTGACCCGTGAAGGTTACACCCCATTCATAATCCATGAGATTACTAACTCTATATGGTTCGGAACCACGAAAGGAGGATCGGGGATGATGGTACGAAGTGAGTCATGGAGTCACATTCGCCCGTATTGGCCTCTACTCGATTCTTATAGTGAAAAGTATTCCTGCGATCTCAAAGGCATGCAAACAAAGATTAAATTTGCTCCAAACTATTATTATGCTAAATTGGTTGAATATTAATGCAACACATAATTCTAAAATATTTGTGATCACTTGATTAAACAATAAGATTTGATAGGAACCTAAATCGGTTGTCCAAATTATCTTATTAGGCGTGATTTTCAATTACATATTCCCTTTAAACATGCAACATGGTGATCATAAAATATAATAAAATAAACATTATTATTGGAAGAAATTTAACAATAAATTGTTAGTCAAATCGAATAAAAATAAACCTAATCATGATGCTAGCAATATTAAAATAAAATAAAATAAGAGTAATTAAATTAATTAATTACTCACATTCCGCGCATTCCTTTAAATTGCTACATCATGAATAAATTGTCAGTAACTTCAACAAAAAATATAAATCAAATGAAAATTAAATTAAATAAATATAGATTTGATTTGGTCCAAACCCTCAGTTATTTGTACCTTTCACGCCTTGGTTTAAGGACGGAACCTCGGGTTCAGTATGGACTCCTTGGAGTGCTTACTGGATGAATGGTGTATTTAGGAATTTAGGTTTAAGGCTTAGAATATGAGAGAGAGAGAAGAGGATGATTTTTGGTGTAAAAGAGAGAAGGATTTGATGCCCCAAACCTTAGAAAGGAGGGGAGTATTTATAGGGAAAATGAGTAGAGGGAACACGCCGAACTCTAAAAAGATAAAAACCCTAAAAAATAACACCGTGAAACGGTGCCTGGCAATGTCAGACGGGGCGAATTAACGTGACACGGTGGACAACTGGAGTGACGTGGGACATATTTGAACTACGGGAAGTGAAAACGCGTGAAGGGTTTACGCAGAAAAGACACGAGAAAATTCCGTGACACGGCAGTGTCCACCGTGGCACGGTACAGTACACCGTGTCACGATATGGGAAAATGCAGAAATTACACGGAAAAAGCACCGTGACACGGTGAGAAATACCGTGTCACGACAGCAGGTACCGTGTCATGGCAACATGTACCGTGCCACGGTGAAATTTGACGGGAAAAAGCTTCGAAAATAGCACCGTGACTCAATGTACAGTACCGTGTCACGGCACCAGGCACCGTGGCACGTCATTAGGCGCCGTGACACAGTGCATTTGCACTGTGCGCGGTAATTCCAGTTTTTTTTACACGTTTTTGAAATTGCTATAACTTTTGATCCGTAACTAGGAATAAGGCATATAATTTATCATTGGAAAGCTTATTAAGTCTATTTTCCAACCCAACTGATCAGGTCAAAATGATTTATATATTTTAAGATATGGTCGTTTTAGTGGAAGGGTGTCGTTTTTGGGCCGAGTTTAGTGTTTTGCTCATATGCTTTTCGTTATAGCTCGGAATTGGGCTTATGATATATGGTTGGAAAACACATTAAAAGGCCTATCCAACCAAATAATAATTGGATCAAAATTATATATCCATAAAATCAGTTCAGCTCGGTTTTGTGATGTGGATACGAAAAGTGTAAAATAGGTTATGGTTTGGGAAAATGGGCTATTAATTCGGTTGGTTTATGAAATATATTGGATAGAACATGGATTTAAGCACTCCAAAGATTAAATACTCAACTCGACCAATAATGGCGGTGAATGGTTGTTCATCATCGGGTTTGATTTTCGGGAGAATTTTTTAGGTGTCTTCAGTAACATAAAAAAAAATAAAAAAAAACGATGACAAGAAAAGAGAAGCGCTCGAATTAAAAAAAAAATCTTACGATCAAGTGGCGTGCGCAACTCACTGAGTTGCGCGACCCCAACTACGCAAGTGATTCAGATGCATGTGCTAGCCGCGTGCAACTTTATCTTTTGCGTGCGCCCACTGTTACGAGTCGATTTGATTTTCAAAAAACAAATTGAATCATTCAAACGATATCTTCATTCGCGCGCAGCTTAATCACTTGCGCGCACCCCCTGTTACGAGTCAATTTGATTTCTCAAAAAACAAATTGACTCGTTCAAACGATATCTTTATTGAATAATTGTTTAAGGATGATGTTATCCGTTCGAATATATCTTGCGTCATTTCTTTTTTTCTTTCTTTTAAACAAGCGTATTGATTTACTTATCCTTTTGTACTTCCTTTAGGGATGGTTTTCAAGCTTGGGAACAAAGACTCCCGGGTACTCGGATTCTACGTTTACCATCCAATAATCAACCCTTTTCGAATCACCTTCCTTCGACAACTAGTCCTAGTCCAACAACAATGTCAACCATTAAAGAACTTCAAGAGGAGATTCGTCGTTTGAGAGAGGAAAAGGCTCAAGAGGCCGAGGAGAAAAGAATTAGGAAACTCGAAAAGGCTGAAAAGAAAAATGCTGAAAACTTAGCCTTGCAACAAAATATGGAACAATTATCCATCAAAGAAAATTCGTTGGAGAAGCTTGTTCTTTGTCCCACCATGGGGAACAAGTACTTTGACGAAGAAAAGTTTGCTCGTTCCCCAGTACTTGCTTTACCGGAAAAGTTCGTAGCTACGGACTTGCCAATATTTAAGGTGACCAATAATCCACAAAACCACTTAATGTGTTTTATTGGCACCATGGCATTAAAGGGAGTTGATCCTAAGCTTTAGGCTTTGACTTTCCCTTTATCTCTAGACCCAACCGTGAGAGAGTGGTACTATGGGTTAGATTTGAAATTCAAAACAACATGGGAAGATGTAGTTTCGGCTTTCATTACCCAATATGAGAGTAACGTAGCGTTCAAATTGACTTTACGTGAACTTGAAATGCTCAAGCAAGGCGATGATGAAGGTTTCCTTGCTTTCTATGGTAGATGGCGAGAAAAGGCGGCTCACCTTGTCCAAAGGCCACCTGAACTCGAGTTGGTACAAAAGTTCATTGACAATTGTCATGAAAACTACAACAAGCATCTACGTTACCTTGGTTTAGACACTTTCCAAAAGGTGTATTGTGTGGCTACTAGGATTGAAGATGATCTTGCTAAAGAAAAAGCAAACAAACCTTATCATCATCAATCTAGGAATAACTACAAAAAGGGGAATGATATACTTCATCCTCTATTGATGTATTTGCAAATTCCACACAATATAATAACAGTAATTGTAAGGAATATTTCAAGCATTATCCCTAACTTGAACCCCACTGTGATCATACACTAAAGTACAGTGGCGTCCAAAGGGAAGAAAGATAGAGCAAAAGAGTCGCCAACAATTTTTAGGAACTTGTAAACCGTTCACAGGGTGAAGGTTACACCCCTTAACGATCTAGGAGATCGTCAACTCCAATAGGTCTGGAACCATGAGTGGTGTTCGAGGATGAAGGTACAAATCCAACCTAAAAGAGATTGAATCTGCCCTAATAATAGGCCTCTACTTTATTCTGATCGTATTCATGTGCGCTTTCTGACTAACATGCAATCATTAGGATTATTCCTAAACCTGTTTAATCTATGTTGGTTGAATATTAATGCACAAATAAACCTATTATTGGCTATCACTTGAATTATAATCAAATTAACCCTAAACAAGATTATTAATTATCTTATATAAGCGTGATTACAAGTACAAATTCCCTTTAAACACGCATAAAAGGTGTGATCAAGCAATAACAATAAAAATCAAGCAACATAATAATCATAATAATAATCATAATAATTATAACAAATATAATCATAATAATCATCATGTTAATAATAAAGCATAATAATAGCAAGATCCTAGGCATGATACTAACAAGATTAATAACAAACCCTAGCATGTCACTAAACATATAAAATTCAAATCTTTAACCCTAACATGATACTAATAATCATAAATATTAGGAAGAACATAAAAGGCATCATACTTTTAATCATACTTGATATTAAAGTTACCCTAAACATGTTACTAGGAAGATCAAAACGCCCTAACATAACATTATGAATCATAACAACAACCTAGACATGATTTCTACATCATAACAACAATGTAAACAATTAAAGCACTTACTTGGATGCCTCGTACCTCTTTCTAATAAAAAAATACACACGTTAGTAACTTCAAGAAAAATATAAAAAAACAATTAAATTAAATAATTGAAAGAGAGATTTGGGACCAAACCCTCAGAAATTAAAACCTTTCACGTCTAGGGCAGGCAACTTCGAATTATTTTAGGTGTATCTAGGTCTTGTGAATGCAGAATTTTGTGAAAAAGAAAGTAGGTTTAGAAAAGAGAGAGAAAGAAGCTTTAGCTTAGAGAGAGAAGAGAATTAGAAAGTTGATGATTGTAGATGAAAAATCAGCTAAAAAGATAGAAAATCAAACAAGAGTTCTGACGCGAAAAAACGAAGTTAGCGCCAGACGCTGACATTAGCGCCAGACGCTAGGCTTAGCGCCAGGCGCTAATGACTGGTGTTTGGCGCTAATTAAATTTTTGACGCGTTTTCTAAAATCAGATAGAAATTAACCGTACAGAAGGATAAAATCGTATTTTCCTCAAAAACATTTTTTTAGTCTGATTAAAACTCTAAAAAGTCAACAAAAGTCAATTTATCAATGCTAATTGAATTAGGAATGAAAAGAACCTTCTAGAAGAATCTAGAAGACTAAAACAATTTCTAATTGCATTAGGAATGATAAATCCATATTAGGCCCTCCCCTAGATCATTGGACCGCATATAAGGCTCAAACCAGGCCCAGTTTAGTAATTTGGCCATAACTTCCTCAATATTCATCGGAATTGGGCTTATAATATATCGTTGGAAAGCGCTCTTCAAGCCCCATCCAACTACACTATTAATGGACCCATATCATGGACCAACCAAACTTGATTGGCTGTTTTCTTAAAATGGATTTTCAAAATAGAGAGAAAAGAAAAGAAATTAAAACTATCCGCAACACTAGACTTTCCACACTTTCACTTCATTCGATTATGATTCGACATGAAAGGTACTCATCACCGGGTTTGGTTTTGGGGAGACACAAATGGGTTTCTATAGAAGCCCCCACTTTGACTGAGTTTGGAGAAATGCAAGTTTCGAAAACGAAAGTCAAAGTAGCAATAGGGACGGAGAATGATTCAGATTGTTCTGCGATTCTAAACCACTCTTGTAACACCAATACCTACAAACTAGCGTTAGTTAAACAGATAAAAGAGTTAAGAAACACGTATCTTGCACCGTCAAGCACACGTCTCTGAAGGTAACCGATTTGCTGCTGTATTCTTATATTTTTGTATTTTTGACGACCTCCTACAAGCTAGAGAATGCCTCCTAAAGACTGCTACGCTTGTAACCATCTCCAATTCCGCCATGATAGACTTCTGCAAGCTAGAGAACCCCATCGAAGATTGCTTCGCTTGAAACGACCTTCTAGCACTTTGTGACCATCTTCCGTAAGCCAGGGAACACGATCGAAGACAACTTCGCTTGAAATCACCTCCAGTTGTTTGTGACAACTCTCCGCAAGCTAGGGAACGCTGCCAAAGATATCCTCGCTTGAAGCTATCCTCATTTGTTGCGATAATATTCCAAAGAAAATTACCGAGGACCTACGCTTGTCGATCTTCAAAAGCTCGCTTGAACTTTGCTTCCGTTATGCTTGTACGTCGGCACCTTTGCTGTTTTTGAACCTGTACGTCGGTGCCTTTCGCTGAATAAACCAGTATGTCGGTGCCTTGCTGAATGAACCAGTATGTCGGTGCCTTTTACGATGAGCCAATGCTTAGGCGCTTTAAGCTAAGTGAGACGATCATTCATTAGGTCGATCACTTTATATAATTGTAATCAAGCCGATTACTAAGATCATGTCAAATTGCTTAGAGGGGCTGACGGGCGTACGAAGGAGCCTAAAATATATTGCAAAAGGTTGAAAAACCCGTACTGAGCGACTGAGCGATCTGGCGCCGCTGAAATAACGCCAGCGTCGCTTATTTGGCTGTAGTGCCAGACGTTGGTACTAGCGCTCGCTAAGCCTTATCGACTAACGCCAAGGTCTGACGCTTGACGCTAGAGTCGGGTTTTCCTTAAATACCCTTCTCTTCTTCATTTTCGCTGTTGCTGCTCGCGTTTTTGCTCGAAAATTGCCCAGAACTTCACTTGGCTCGTTCTTGCTCGTTTCTCAACCAAATTCGCTCAAATTTTTTGCAAATCAAAGCTTATTCCATCCATTTTCCCGATCTATGTAATTTTCCTCCTAACTCATGCCAGTTTTAATGAATTTTGCATGCATTTGTTTACGAATTTCTTAAAAATTCGAAATTTAAATTGCTAAATTCTCTTTGTTTATCAAATTTTATGCCATGAAATTGCTTGATTATGTTTATATATTGCTTTAGGAGTCATTTGAGACTTTTTTGACTCAATTTGGTGAAGAAACGAACGAATCACCATTGTTGGACCTCTTAAGGTCGGGAAGACAATGTGACTTGTTCTTGACGTTTTTGCTAGCAATTCTTGTCCAATTTGTCACAATAATTACTATAGTATTGCAAGAAATTGTTTGATTGCTTGAAAAATGCCGTATATGCTCAATTTGAGTTTGTGCTCTGTTTTAGTACTACGTACTCTGTTTTTTGCGAACATAGTATCATGCGGCTAGGCAAACCTTAGATACTATAGAACTTTAATTTATGATGATTTTGCACAATGTAGCATGGCTAGACAGCGAGGCTCTGTTTCACGGTCCCGAGTTGTTCGACGGGAGCATGAGCCCATAGAGGACGACGCTAAAAAGGGGATAATCACTTTGCTCCCATCTTACCAACAAACCCTTAATGGACAATTCATTAGGGAGGGAGAAGATTACCCTTGCTATGACTTTCCAGAACCACTAGTTCTGGAAGGAATCAAGAAGCCTGGATTCGAAATATTTCACGATTGCTACTTCTTGAATGATGATCTTAAAATCGTTGAATCAAAACACCTAACTCCAGGGTGCTATGATGGGCAAGCATTCAACTTTCTATTTGGACTAGAGCAAAATCATGTCGCTACAATGACTAATCAAAATGCCATTCAAGATGAAGCTTTCGACCCAACCTCGTTGATCACCCTTTCTAAAAAAACTTTGAGCATGGATGGAGGAAGTCTTTCAAATGAACCTATCACAAAGGCGATAAACTAGAAATCGTCACAGGAGAAGGGAAGATGTTTGAAGAATTAGACGACGAATCTAGTATAGACTCTAGGGAAGCTGAAAATTTAGGCCTTGTGGCCATTATTAAATATTTATTTTCTAGTTCTAAGGACGAAGATCCCAAAAAGGTTCTTCTCTTGATGTACTCTCTTTTGAATTTAATAATATGAGCTCTATTTTCGAGTATATGCCTTCTCTTGAGTCTTTTGAATGCTATAACAATCAATCTAATGAAGATGATAATATTAATAAAGTAGTTGAACTAATGAATGAACGAGAACAAAAAAAACCCTATAATTGAAGAAACTGAAACAGTCAATATAGGAAATAATGAAAACAAAAGAGAAGTCAAAATTAGCTTATCTCTAAATCCGGAAGAGTGATCGACCCTCATATCGACGCTCAAAGAATTCGAAGACGTGTTCTCATGGTCATACAAGGACATGCCTAGAATAGATAGGGAAATTGCGGAACATACCATTCCCTTGAACCCTACCTCTAAATCAGTAAAACAAAAACTTTCAACGAATGAAACTTGATGTCGCTTTGAAAATAAAATAAGAAGTACAAAAACAATTAGACACAAGTTTCATTCGCGTATGTAGAAGTGTATGTGGATGATATGCTCGTAAAGTCCAAAGATAGAATGGGACATATAAAAGATTTACGCAAATTTTTCACTCGCATAAAAGAATACAAGATGCGATTAAATCCACAAAAATGCACCTTCGGAGTAACTTCCGGCAAGTTATTCGGATACGTAGTAAGCACACGTGGTATTGAGATCGATCCCTCTATAATAAAGGAAATCGTTGATATGCCTCCCCCTCAAACATAAAAAGAAATTAGGGGGTTCCTTGACAAGATACAGTACATTAGTCGGCTTATCAACAAATTGACTATGATTGTGAGCCAAATATTTAAAAAATTGAAAAAAGAAGAAAAACATGAATGGGACGATCAATGCCAAAAGGCCTTTGAGAAAATCAAAGATCATCTCAAAAGTAAACCAATTTTAGTACCACCATTACCCAAACTACCTCTTAGGCTACACATCACAATTACAAACACGGCCACAGGCGCCATGTTAGCACAAGAGGTAGAAAAATTCGAGCCTACAATATATTACATAAGTAAAAAATTCATTCAATATGAAACAAAATATATCACCTTCGAAAAAACAAGTTTAACATTAGTGTGGGCAACAAAAAACTACGACATTATACGCTACCACACACTATTCATGTGATTTCTCAACAAAATCCGATAAAGTATTTGTTTGAACAACCACCTATACAAGGAAGAATATCCAAGTGGTTGGTAATGTTGGCCGAATTTGAGCTAAAATATATTTCAGAAAAATCAATAAAAGGGAAAGTAATTTCTGATTTTCTGGCCCAACATCCAATTCAAACAAGTCATGCAAAAACTACTCATCTTCCAGATGATGAGATTCTCATGACACAAGATGACAAATCGGTAATGTACTTCGACGGTGCATCCAATAAAAAAAGATGTGGAGTAGGAGTGTTACTCATAAGTCCAGAGGGAGCACATACTCCAATCTCTGTCAAACTAGACTTTGAGGTTACTAATAATGCCGCGGAATGTGAAGCGTGTATTATTGGATTAGAAGCAGCAGATAGAATAGGTGTGCAAAAATTAGAGGTATATGGAGATTCAAGTTTGATTATAAATCATATACTGAAAAAATGGAAAATAAAGAACTCCACAATGATATTATACCAAGCACACCTAGAGAAACTCATTGATCATTTTGAACATATATTTTAAATATCTTCCAAGGGATGATAATCAATTTGCCGATACGCTAGCAAAATTAGCCTCAATGATCAACATTCCAGATCACTTAAATATGATGCCATTATGCATTGATAGAAGAGAAGAACCAACATATTGCAACGCAATAGAGGAAATAAATGACATAGAAGGAGACAATCCTTGGTATGATCATATCCTCCAATATATTACCCATGGCACATATCCTGAAAATACTTCATCGAAAGACCAATGAGCCTTGAGAACACTTGCGGCCCAATACGGTCTATTAAATGGTCAATTATGAAAAAAGGACCTAATGGTCAAAGTTTGTTGTGTATAGACCAACCTGAAACCACGGTGTTTGTGGACCTCACATGAATGGTAAAATGCATGCAAAAATTATTTCACGACATACTATTGGTCCACTATGGAACATGATTGCATACATTATGTTAAAAAATGTCCAGAGTGCCAAATGTTCGCTAATCACTACTCCCTCCGTTCCCATTTGTTTTTTTACGTTTCCATTTAGGGTGTTCCTTTTTATTCTTTACATTTAGGATCTTTCTCGTTTAAGTCATTGATTTTAGACAAAATTACCCTTGCTTTATAATTTAAATACTCAATTGCCATCTACTTTTCATGTGCAAATGTACTTTTTATAATATTTTAATTTGTTTTTAATACTCATCATTACTTTCTCTCTCATCGCTCTTCTACTTTTGCCTACTTTTTTTACCCCACATGTACAATATTCTTTTTTTAACTACAATTGTGCCTTTAATGATTGAATTTATGACAATTTACCTCAAATTTATACAATTTCTTAATAACCGCGTATAATTCCAAACGTCAAGAACAAAAGGGAACAGAGGGAGTACAAAAATAAAAGTTTTTTAGAAACTAAGTTTGGCAACAAATTTTTACAACATTGCTAAATAGCAACAAATATAATTTATTTCATTGCCTAATTAAAAGCGACATTTTATGCTTTAGTTTTTTAATAATTAATGACTACATGTTTTTGATTTGTTGCTATTTAAAACAAATTGTCTTACTAGTTGTTACTAGATGGCATCATATTTTTCTCTTGTTGCCATATAGTAACAATATAGTAACAAACTATGACAACAAATATTTTATTTGTATTGATTTAGAAACAAACAAAGGCAATGAATTTTTGAATTGTTGCCATTAGAAACAAGTCATCTAAACTATTGTTGCTAGATGATAACATATTTTTTTATTTGTTGCCATTGGAAACAAGTTGTGTTACATTTTGTTGTTAATTTATATGTAAGTCAGTTTTTGCTATTATGTATAAAATTATTTGAAGACACTCTTCTTATTATTTGTTGCTATAATGACATCAAATAGAGACGGATTTCAATTTCGTTTCTAATTTAGAGACAGATTTTTTATTTTGTCCCTAATTTAGAGACAAAATTTTCAATTTCAACTGTAATATTTCATTCACTTACTATAAATTATATGCATAGAAGTAAACATATGGTACTTTGTATAGTTGGTAAGAGATTCACCATATGACTTTGAGGTCACAAGTTCGACTTCTACCAACTGCAATTCTTGAGACTACAGACTTGGGATTCAAAGAGCCTTACATGCAAAGTCGAGCCAAATTGACCTGACGTGAGTGAGATTTCAGATTGGTAAAGGCCGGGATCGAGTTGAACCAAATTTCTAATAAAGATTAGGTTTTGTCTCGTAGTGTTGATAGCAACCAATATTTATGATTTGTTGCTATTTTATGAACCAACTTTAATAATTTGTTGCTATTTTTAGGAGCCAACATTAGTAATTTGTTGCTATTTTAGGAACTAAAATTAATAATTTGTTGCTAATTTTAGCAACGACCAATGGTAATATGTTGCCAAAGTTGGCAACGAATGCACCAAAAACAACAACCATCATGGAAACTATATTTAAATGGATGAAATATTACAACAAAATTGCTTTGCAACTGGTAGCCAAAATCCCATGGCAATAAGCCTTTTAGAAACAACAAATTTTTGTTTCCAACCCGTTGCTAAATAGAGTTGGCAACGAAATTTTGATGAATAACAACAAATTTTCGTTGATGCTATATTGACTTAATTTTGTAGTGAATTTACAACACCTTCCACCAGCCGAACTATACAATCTCACTTCCCCTTGGCCTTTTTCAACTTGGGGAATTGACATAATTGGTAAAATTTCTCCAACAGGAGCAGGAGGACACAATTATGTATTAGTACCCATCAATTACTTTACCAAGTGGATTGAGGCTGCTTCTTATGTGAATATCACTTCTAAACATGTCGCAAAGTTTCTCGAATGAAACATATTTTGTAGATATGGATTTCCACATGAACTAATTAGTGATCAGGGATCAAAATTCAAAGATGAAGTCGAGACCCTCTTAAATCGTTATAAAGTAAAACATCATCACTCATATCCATATAGACCTCAAATGAATAAAGTTGTAGAATTGGCAAATAAAAACATAACAGTCATCATTAAGAAAATGGCTGAAAATTATAAAGACTGGCCGAATAAACTACACTTCGCACTATTGGGTTATAGAACGTCTATAGGAACATCAATAGGAGTAACTCCATACTCCTTAGTTTTTGGAATGGACGCAGTTCAACTAGTCGAACTGGAAATACCATCCCTACGCATCATACTCGAAAGTAAGTTACCGGAAGTTGAATGGGTAAGAGCGAGGTATGAATAGCTTTTATTCCTCGATGAACGACGGCTAAGAGCTTTGCATCATGTACAAGTTTACCAACGACGCATTGCACGTCATTTTAACAGAAGGGTACGACTCAGAAATATCAAAGAAGGTGACTTTGTACTAAAGGAGGTTAGGGATCCACCAACCGATCTAAGAGGGAAATTCAAGCCTAATTGGATAGGTCCCTACCGTGTAATTGAAATCCTATCAGGAGGAGCCGTCAGATTAATGGATATTGGAGGTGATGAAATTCGCCAATTAATAAACATTGATCGACTTAAAAAATATTACATATGAAATTCGGATAAACTCGTTCATTCATTAAGTAAATAATTTTTAGCATTCAATTGAAAGATTCTAAGTGTTATGCACTTTACCGAATAACACGGTAAAATACATAACACTTGGGGGGGTAATTTAAAATTATTGGCCATTCTAAGAGTTCAGATTTTTTCGAACATCACGAAAAACACTTCACACTTGGGGGGGGGGGGTAATAATGCAAAAAAAAACATTCGTAGTACAGGTGTCGCGCGCAACCAGAATGGTTGCGAGCGGATGTCACGCACAACAAATCCAGTTGCGCGCGACAGGCTCATACAACCTCAGAGGTTGCGCGCGATAGGCCCGCGCAACCTCAGAGGTTGCGTGCGCCACCTGATGACGAACTGCGAACCCATAATTTTAACGCTTGATTAAAGTTGCAACTTTTACTTGCGATAAAAAGAGGGTGTTTCTCGAAAATAATATATACTCGGAAAATAAAAATTAAACTTTGATTTAAGCTTTTTCTAAATAAAGTTAGATTAATTTTTTATTTAATTTCTACACAGATTAAAGAAAAAAATAATAATTAACATTGCAAAAGAATTACGCAAAGACCTGATTTTGTACTACGAATACGTAGGCAATCTCTATGATTCGGTCATATCAAAAGAAAAAAATATAAAGCTCATTTTATTTCATTCAAAATTCAAAATAAGTGACATTATTGAACTAGATGATAAATAACAAAAAAAACATAGTAGTGATTACACTTTATTCAAATTAAACTAATGACAAAATTGTGTAACACTCTAAGGTTTTACTATGTCCTCGATTGTCATGGATGATATGATGGAGGAGTAGTATCATCGCAGTATTTTCAAAAACCTTAGAGCTTTCCCCTTCACTCTTCTTTTTGACCCAAACATTGTTCTTCAATTTAGGGATTGGGGCCTTTGCAAACTGTTTTCCTTTTCCTTTAACAATTGGAGCCTTCTTGCGAGTATTTGGTGAAGGTTCCTTAATTTTCACCCATTGTTGTGCATGTTTAGGAGGAGCCTTTCTCTTTGGTTTCTTCGAACGAGCCTTAGGAGATGAGAAGTCTAATTTTCTTCTCACTCCTTTGTTTTGGCCACTAGGAGGAGTAGTGGTGGCCGAATGCATCAAAGGCTTTGGTGGATTGCGAGCCGTGGCGACTTGATGTTGTGATGATGTTGTGATCGAGCCTTGTTTAATTTGCCCTTATCCGCCGCATTCATCCAAGCCTTGTAAAAGGAAAATAATACAATACTCGCAATAGGATTTTGTACTATCCATCTAGGGAAACTTGACCAATATTACATCCAACGAGAAATTTGTTCGGGTTTAATGATCACATCTTTAGGGGCTTCACAATCTTGCGGGGGAATACTTTGTTTCATCCCGTACTTTCTCATCACCCTGCAAGGAAAGATAAAAGTAGTACTAGATAGGCCTAGATGCCTAATATAAGGGCAATTAAAACTATTCCCAACCATACTACTTATGGTCAACCAAGGAATCACAAAGCGTATGTTAGGAACCCCGTGACAGAAAAACGACGTCCATTCTTCTTCATTCTTGTGCTTGTAGAGAATTCGACGTCCAAAAAATGCCCTTACTCGATTAGCCTCATGGTTTTATGGCTATCAACAATTCGCAAACGATCCGTGAGCCAAATCTGAAAAAATAAAAGAAAAAAAAATTGATTGCGATTTTACACAAGCAGGTGGTGCATGCATCAAAATCAGTTGCACGCGCCGTCCGCGCGCATCGCAAAAGATTGTGTAGGTCAAGACAGCGCAACTTCAGAGCTTGCGCTGCTATATGACGAAAAAAACGTACGTGTAATAGGAGTGGACTTACCGTGAAACCGTTTTCGTTAGGGTCTCCTCTAAGGCGATTCAAGCATAGAACGGTTTCCGCCAAAGCCAAAGGAGCGGGTGAATGACATCCCTCTATTTGCTCTACTATGGACACCATGAAATAATATCCATACTCTTTACTTGTCCTAAGTAAACAATTAACAACAAGACAATAATATAAAGCGCGAATTTTAAAGCGTTGTTTAGTCATGTTGTCAAGAGGGGCGACAAAGTGTTCAATAAATTGAATCAAATTCACGCCTTTGTCAGTTCCAATGTTAGTCATATCATTGTAAGACAAACCAAAAAATCTTTGGAATATAGGTTTGGGATCCGACAAGGTAGGCGCATAGGTCACAGGGAGAATATTTGCAGGGAAGCTGACAGGCTAAAGTCGTATCACCTAATGAAAAGTAATTCTTGAATCCTGTAACTAATGTAGATAGGGAAGTAGGGTCGAATCCACAAGGAAACTGGTCATTCTATTCCTAATTAATTAAAGCAATCTAAATTATCAAGTAACAATTTAATGATATGGATATAAAACTAAACTACGGAGATTAAGAGTAAAGAGAAGACAATGAATAAAGGCCTAGGGAATAGGTTCACCAATAAATAACATTCCAGGGTAAAACATAATAATCAATCATCAATGCATCAATTAATCTGATCATAAAGGGCTTTTGCTACGTATTACAATCACAAAATTAATCTACCGGTATTAAATCTCATCTCTCGAATCTCGACTTAACCATTTATAAATTAACCTGCCTATTGAAACTAGACCTAAACATCAATTCTCATCTCTCAAATCTCGAATTAATATTATCAAACTCATGCATAAAAAATCAGGCCTAATCTAGTCACAGAGCATTAAATCAATCAATAGGAAATTAATCTAACATTGACAATAAACAATTATAAATTACCCCTTCATATTATTTATGGATCCCCACAAACCCTAGAAAGAAAACTACTCACACATAAATAAATCTAAACTAATCAAAGCAATAAAATAAGACATGATCGTAGGAATAAAATAAATAACTGAGATTAAGAGAAAAGAAATCGTTACCAAAGTAATCAGGAATTAAGAGTTGAGTAAAGAACAAAGTTGTAGAGAGAGAAACTAATCTAAAAGCTAAGTAGAGAGAGAAAATCTAAGAGAATAATTAAGAAAGAGTAAAAGAAGATACTAAACTTGCTTAACGGAAAAGTATTTATATTAAGCAAGAATCCTAAACTAAAAAAACTTAAACGGCGATTAAAAATCTACTAATGCTGACACGCGTGGTCGGGTCTAAATCTACCGATAGTGTACGGGTCAATTATAGTAAATATAGGGTGAGCAAGGTATCGTATCCACAAGGAGGTCTACTCAATTATCAAATTAAGAAACTAAAATATTATTTAGACGGCGAAAATAAGGGAAAAATAGTACTAAACTATAAACGATATGATTAAAGTTGCAAACAAGTATGAGAAATATTTCTAGGTTTCGGGTTTCTCCAATTACTCTCTGATAGGCTTATCGCGTACCTAACAAAAATAACCTAACTATTCCTTCTAACTGTGTAGTAGGGCAAGTAAGGATCGAATCCCAAGAGACTATGGTTCATTCAATTAATCAGACTCAATTAATCACTAAGCACGTCACCAATCAATAATGGATGATAATAATCAACTAATATATTAAATAACACAATTAACTAGAGGAAATATTAATCAATAAACTAAAGCATCCAAGATCAAGCATTACCACGATTATGATTGATAAACTAATAAATCTACCCCCAATATATAAATCAATTGACAAGAAGAAAAGCAATCCCTAATAATAATACCAAAGGTCTCTTCCAAGTTATCAATGGCTTCCCAAATTAACTATCAAGCCTACTTCCGTGGAATCAAGCGAATAAGGGACATTAAACACCATGCCTAGATTCCTAATTATTCAATCATCTACTTCCGTGATGATCTTCAAACCCTTAATTGGAATAACCTAATCCCGTTAATACCCAACTTCCGTTGCAATAAGAACAAAGGGATGATAACAATACTAATTATTCCTAATCTAGTATTGGCATAAACACAATCAATTAAGCATGTCAATTGGGATTATTATTGGGGAATTTAAAGATCTACTTTATACATCAATCATAATCGGGCTTAGCAAGATCCCGGATTAAGGAAACTACTCACACATCATAATAAAATCAAAATCAAGTTCAAAAACAAGAAACAGTAAAGAAAACATATTTAGAGAACAGTGAATATCAGAAAAGAGTGAAGTAAGATAAATACCAATTACTCCAATTGAAAGAACTCAAATTGTTGATGAACAATTGATTAATCTGGGATTAAAAGATTGAAATTGCTTAAAGGAAATAAAACTAGGGTTCTTGAGAGTTTTCTAGGGCTTAAGGAGAAAAACTAATGAAAAACTCTCTTTAAAAGTTAATTACAAAAGGGTATTTATACCCTCAAAAGATAGAAATTCGGAAATAGCTGAAATCGCGCAATCTTGAACATCGCCCGGTCAGACCGGGCAAACCTCGCCCGATCGGGCGGAGGAAGGCTGCGTAAAATACGACAGTTTTCCTTCTTTGCCCGGTCAGACCGGGCGAACCTCGCCCGGTCGGGCGCGCGTAACACGTTTCCAGAATTGCATCTTCATAACTTGACTTCTTCATCGCCCGGTCTGACCGGGCGAAGCCTGCCCGATCGGGCGCGCGTTGCACCGTTCAGAATTGGGCTTCTTCCTGTGAACTCTTCATTGCCCGGTCTGCCCGGGCAAGCCATGCCCGGTCGGGCACTCCACATAAATTGCAGTTCTTGGCTATCAACTCTTCCGAATCTACTAAAAACACGTCCAATTGCCTAGAAACGCTTCATATTCCTGAAAAGCTTACTAAAACAATCGAATACACTAAAGAAGAGATTGTTAGCAAGAAATGGCTCCGTAGAGCTCAAAACCATATAAAATTACTAAGTAAAACCGGGGAAAACCATTGTATAAAACACGTATATCAAATTCCCCCAAGCTAAACCTTTGCTTGTCCCTAAGCAAAGCAATGAATAAATAAATCAATACTTCACCCCAAAAGCAATTCAAATCAATAAATACGATTAAAGGTAAACTCGACAGTTATGCATCAAAGTCAACCAATCAAATCCATCTGACTACTCATCCTGTCCGACAATAGTCAAATAGAGCAAACCACAAGAGCATATAGAATTCAAGACTAGTGTTCACACACTCAACTCTCATTTATGTGGCGAGTAAAAGATATACTCGATCGCTCTCCATCCAACTCCTTTAAATGTGAACAATGCCCTCCCAAACTCACGCACTCGTGTGTTTAAAGAAAACAAGCACTCAACCTAGCAGTCGACTCGAAATATATCAAATCATTCTTTGCATTGGAAAACAACTAATTTCACATTCACACAACTCTATGCACAAAGGTCAGAAGGTCTTCAAAGCTTGTAATGTAAGGCTAGGATAAAAGGTAGGAAATATTTGGGAAAATGTAAGAGTAAAGCTATGCTTAAGGGAGCCAAAATCCTAATAAATAAAACCAAGGTCAAAATGAATTAATGACCAAATCATCTCCAACACAACTCAACTCTACCAAAAATTCACCAAACATCCAATTATATTAAAAATTTCCAACACTTAAAATTTCACTCATATATACAAAATATAAAATTATAGAACTTGAGTGAACAAACAAACTTTGAACTCTCCTTTTTTTCTTGAGCAGCCTTCAATTAGAACACTTGAACATTGAAACAATTTTTTTCTTTTGCTCTTTCTTTTCCCTTTTTTTTTTTCTCACATTGGAATTTTTTCTTTGCACAATAAATTTTCAATTTTTTCAATCCACAACAATAAGAACAAATAAAAACTTCTCAAATCCACCCAAAATTGTGCAGATTACATGCACACTACAACTCCCTCACCTCACTCACTATTAGCTCCCCCAAGCCAAGCTTGGGACTAGTAACCAATGGGGCTTAAATAGGCTTGTAATGTGGCAAAATAAACAATAGAAGGGCACAAGCAACAACATGGGTAGCAAGAAGGGAACAAATGTATCTAATATCGTCTGAAAGCCACCTAGAGGAACAAATGCCTTCGTCCTCCTCAATGTGCATATTAATGAGTCATGCAAACATTACTCAAAGTTATAAACCAATACTCAACTTCATTGACATACCAGGAACTAACACACATTCCTAACCAAATCAACTAGTCAAGCACTATATTCACAAGTAGTTGGGCAAAATTGACTCATGTTAAGACATCCAAGTAATCAAACATCAAATCATGGCTAACCTATCCACAATACTCGTCATCATATACCAAGAATTAAAACAATTTTCATGAATGGGGCACAGGGAAGCATGATTTATTAGTCATTGGATCGTATTTTTTGTATGTTTTTTTTTTTTTTTTTTAAAAAAAAAAAAAAAAAAAAAAAAAAAAAAAAAAACTAAAATAACTACACTAAAATAAAACAAGAAAGATAAGAGAGATAAGGAGAGAGAGAGTACCACATGTACGAAGCAACTCCCCCAAGCTAAATGCGGCAATGGCCTCATTGCAGCGTAAGGAGAGCATAGGAATCTCGACGGCTCCTCAAAAGGAACCGGAGGGGCCATCATCATCATCACCAACATCATCATCCTCGACATCATCATCATCACCAACAGCTGTGCCACTGCCACCTGCCATATCTCCCGCACCGGGAAAGTGATACCAAGAAGGATGGGGACCATCCCTCGGGATATTCCCTTGCCTGCAGAAGTAGTCATAAACAGGATACATAGCCAAGCGAAAATCCTGCTGGCCTGCGTTAAGCTCCCGAAGGCTAGTCTCTATGGTCTGGACTCGGGTAGAAAGGTCCAGCTGACCTACCCTAAGCTCCCTAATACCGGCCATAATGGCCTCGTTATCACTAGGAGGAGGCGGAGCAGGGGAGGAGGTAGACTCTCTCCTAAAATAGGTCCTAGTGGGGGCAGCTGGTACAGGGGTAGACGAATCACTAGGGAACTGGAGAAGGTAGGAGGGCTGGTGAGGCATAATCTTAGTTAGGGCAGGGGAAGGTAGAGGCACAGAAAACCTGTTGGTTCTCCCTATGATCCAACTAAATCTATTAAAATCTATGGATAACCAACCCGCAGTAGTGAGATAATGCTGATCTAAGGTAATGGGGCCAGGCACTGGGCATCGGCTGGCTTCATCAAAGCCTTCCCGAAGTGCTAGGTGAGTGACAAGGCCTCCTAAGACGATAGGAGTGTTAGAGCGTTCACCATTCGATTTAATTGTCGTATATGTGGTGCCTTGCTTTTTAAGGTGAAGGGCAAACAAGTGTGCAATATTCATTGTAAAGTCTCCATCCTCATCCCCACGCCTTAAATAACTACCTAGGATCGAAATCTCGTCCGACCTAACATTATTAGGTTCGATTCTACCAAAAATAGTCCACCCAGTGAATCTAGTCCACAGCCTAAGGACTGGTTGGTGGATTTTGTGTGAAGGGGCGTGCTGGAAAGATTCAATGTTTTCACCAGTCATGGCAAACCAAAGTTCCCCAGAATTGAAGCTACTAGGTTGCACGGTTAAGCCGGTACAAGGAAGTCCAAACTTCCTAGCAAAGCCTTCTAAGGACATTCTATGAGACCTATTCAGCAACCTATACACAACATGCTTCACCAAACCATTCCTACCCTTTTCAATATCAAATGAGCTCAAAAATTCAAGAGTTAAATCTTCATAAGTTCTATAGTTCATATTGAATAATTGAGACATTCCTAATTTTGCAAACAAATTCTTACATTCCGAATCTATTCCTAGCTTAGAAAGCAATGAACGGTCAAAAAATCGGGTAGGGATTACCTTTCGGCGCGAGAGCTCGATGAACCGCTGCTTTTGGTTTGGAAATTCCGGGACGAAGACCACGTGTGGGTACCCGGGTACACTTTCCAAGTCCAATTGTGGTTGTTGTTGTGGTGTGCTTCTCGTTCTTTTCCTTTGAGACATCATCAAGAGCCCGAAATTATGTGAGTGATGAGATAGCTTGGGGATTTCTTGAGGTTAAACAAGGAGGAGGGACGGAATTGCAGAAATTTTTGCAAAAATATTGGGTTTTCGTGGTGAATTTGAGGGATTTGATTGTTGAATCTTGATGAAATTGGATGGGAGATGAAGTTAGGGTTGTGGAATTGGGGATTTTTAGAGAGAGAAAGAGTAGAGGGTATGAGAGTTTGAGGGATGGAGAAGAAAAGAAAACGCTGAAATCTCTAATTTAAGCCCGCAGGATTCTGTCGCGCCCGATCGGGCGCTCTTTGCCCGGTCTGACCGGGCGAAGGAGACTGGACCTTTTTTTTTTTTTTTTTTTTTTTTTTTTTTTTTTTTTTTTTTTCAGATTCTGCTACTCGCGCCCGATCGGGCAGACATTGCCCGGTCTGATCGGGCGGAGTAAAGCTTAGCTTCATATTCTCTTTCTGGCTCTTTGTTTCTCGCGCCCGATCGGGCGGACATTGCCCGGTCTGATCGGGTGGAGAAAAGCTTAACTTCATATTCTCTTTTTGGCTCTTTGTTTCTCGCGCCCGATCGGGCGGAATTTGCCCGGTCTGCCCGGGCGAAGAGCAAAAACGCGGTAACTCGATCTTTGACTGCTCTCTTGACATCCCACTTCGTGCTTAGCTTGATACTCTCTGTAAAACAGCATAACACAGACATAAACTGAAAGATAAAGTATAAAATACTAAGGAAAAGAAAAAAAAAAAAAAAAAGAATCGGGTTGCCTCCCGCAAGCGCTTGTTTAGAAGGTCATTAGCTTGACCGTATTCATCCTCATTGAGTTTGTGGTGGGGAAGAGAACGTGATATCTGACTTCTCTTCAATAGGATCTCCCGCTCGATAGTGCTTCACCCTTTGTCCATTGACTTTGAAGGTGCCCCCGGTGTTGTTCCATAATTCAATGGTGCCATAAGGATATGCTTTGTAGACCGTGAAAGGGCCCGACCATCTTGACCTGAGTTTCCCTGGGAATAGTTTCAACCTTGAATTGAATAGAAGGACTTGCTCTCCTTCTTTGAATTCTCTTCTTATGAGGCCCTTGTCGTGCCACCTCTTTGTTTTCTCCTTATAAAGCTTTGAACTCTCATAGGCTTCGAGGCGGAGCTCATCTAGCTCATTCAACTGCAATAGCCTCTTCTCTCCCGCGGCCTTAGCGTCAAAGTTTAGGCTTTTGATGGCCCAGAATGCTCGATGTTCTAGCTCGACGGGTAAGTGACAAGCTTTTCCGTATACAAGTCTGTACGGGGTTGTACCTATTGGAGTTTTGTAAGCTGTTCGGTAGGCCCAAAGTGCATCATCAATTTTGTCAGCCCAATCCTTTCTCGTTCTTGCAACTGTTTTCTCTAGGATGGACTTTATCTCTCGATTTGATACCTCTACTTGGCCACTGGTTTGGGGGTGATAGCCAATTCCAAGTTTATGCTGCACTCCATATTTCTTCAACATTGCTTCGAATCGGCTCTCCATGAAGTGTGTTCCCCTGTCACTAATCAACACACGTGGGATACCAAATCTATTGAAAATGTTTTTCTTGAAGAATTTACTTACCACACGGGCATCATTGCTTGGTGTAGCAATGGCCTCAACCCATTTTGACACGTAGTCAACGGCTACCAAAATGTATCGATTCCCCTTAGAGGAAGAGAAAGGGCCCATGAAATCTATCCCCCACACATCAAACAACTCGACCTCGAGTATGTTGGTGAGTGGCATTTCGTTCCTCTTGGAAATATTTCCCGTTCGTTGACAACGGTCACAGGCCTTGACATAGGAGTACACATCCTTAAACATAGTGGGCCAGTAAAATCCGCATTGTAGGATCTTCGCACTTGTTTTCGAGGGGCCTGCATGTCCACCACAAGGTAAGTCATGGCAATGAGAAATTATATTGCTTACCTCACATTCGGGAATGCACCGTCTGATCACTGCATCGGCACATAGTTTGTACAAGAAAGGGTCTTCCCAAAAGTGTCGGTGTGCCTCATAAAGGAATTTCTTCCTTTGTTGATAGGAGTACCCGTGAGGCAGTGTACCTGTAGAAAGATAGTTAGCTAAATCAGCATACCAAGGAGATTCAACCTGTAAAAGAGCTAACAAACGCTCAGCGGGAAAAGAGTCGTCAAATGGGAGGTTATCCTCATCCTCCTCATCAAGGAGGAGGCGAGAGAGATGGTCTGCGACGACATTCTCTGTCCCCTTCGTATCTCTGATCTCTATATCATAATCCTGCAATTGGAGGATCCATCTAAACAACCGCGGCTTGGCATTGCTCTTGCTCATCAGATATTTCAATGCCGCATGATCTGTATGGATAATCACTTTTGACCCAACTAAATAAGAATGAAACTTATCTATTGCATATATGACAGCTAGCATCTCTTTTTCAGTAGTTGCATAATTCATTTGAGCAGGGCTAAGAGTTTTACTAGAGTAATATATAGCATGCAATTTCTTATCCTTTCGTTGCCCCAGGACGGCCCCTATCGCATAATCACTAGCATCGCACATGATTTCAAAGGGTAGGGCCCAATCCGGGGGTTGCATAACAGGAGCAGAGGTTAAGGCTTCCTTCAACCTGTTAAAAGCTTCAAGACAAGCATCATTAAAATCAAATTGGGCGTCCTTAGCTAACAGTTCGGTTAAGGGTCGAGCAATTTTTGAAAAGTCCTTGATAAACCTGCGATAAAAACCTGCATGGCCAAGAAAACTTCGTACTCCTTTCACAGAATTTGGAGGGGGAAGTTTCTCTATTACCTCTACTTTGGCTTTGTCCACTTCAATCCCTTTGTTTGAAACTACATGGCCTAAAACGATTCCCTGTTGTACCATAAAATGGCACTTCTCCCAGTTCAATATCAGATTGACATCCTGGCATCTATGGAGCACCTTTGTTAGATTATCAAGGCAAATATCGAAAGATGAACCATAAACAGAAAAATCATCCATAAAAACTTCCATAGAATTTTCTATGAGACCTGAGAAAATAGCCATCATACACCGTTGGAACGTGGCTGGGGCATTACACAGTCCGAATGGCATTCTGCGATATGCGAAGGTGCCATATGGACATGTGAATGTAGTCTTTTCCTGATCACAAGGGCGGATGGGGATTTGAAAAAAACCGGAATATCCATCCAAGTAACAGAAAAAGGAATGGTTAGCCAATCGTTCGAGCATTTGATCAATGAAAGGCAAGGGGAAATGATCTTTACGGGTGGCTTTATTTAATTTTCTGTAATCAATGCACATCCGCCACCCTGTAACAGTTCTTGTGGCAACAGGCTCGCCTTTGTCATTCTTGACAACTGTCATACCTCCTTTCTTTGGTACTACTTGTACAGGACTAACCCACTTACTATCTGAGATAGGGTAGATTATTCCTGCAGCAAGCAATTTGAGAACCTCTTTCTTGACTACCTCCATCATAGTTGGATTTAGCCTTCTTTGAGGTTCTCTAGAGGAGGCATGATCGTCCTCAAGAATGATCTTATGCATACAAAAAGAGGGATTAATACCCTTGATATCATCAATGGTATACCCAATAACATTTCTATATTTTCTTAAAACAGCGAGAAGTTTCTCTAATTCAATGTTATTAAGCTCAGCATTAACAATAACAGGGTATGTATTTTTAGGACCAAGATATGCATATTTAAGATTAGATGGAAGGGGTTTCAACTCTACCTCGGGAGGCGTCGAACTCTCCCCAACACTCGATGTACTAAGGACTTCCTTGACTGGAGCGATGATTGGATTAGCTTTTGCGTCTTCTAGTAGCCTCGTGTACTCCCTTACTTCCCAATCTTCATCATGGATACTCCCTATCAACACCGTTTCAAGAGCATCTTCCTTTTTGATCAGGGGAAGTTGTTCTTGTTGTAGATCATCGAGGACATCCACTTGACAAATAGTCTCACCCATAGACGGATTTCCCATAGCATTCAGTAATGAATACTCCATTTTCTCATCCCCTACTTCAAATGTTATTTTCCCATTCTTCATGTCAATAATTGCACCTGCAGTAGCTAAGAATGGTCTACCAAGAATAATAGGGACATGGGCATCTTCTTCCATTTCCATAACAACAAAATCACATGGAATAAAGAATTTACCAACTCGCAATGGAACATCTTCAAGTATACCGAGGGGAAATTTAACTGACCTGTCTGCAAGTTGCAGAGATATCCTTGTAGGCTTTAGCTCACCCATTTGAAGCTTTTCGCAGATGGAGAGCGGCATAAGGCTTACACTTGCACCAAGATCGCATAGCGCTCTATTGATCTCTATATCTCCGAGCTTCACTGGGATTGAATAGCTGCCTGGATCACCTAGTTTCTTAGGAAGAGTGTTTTGCAGAATGGCACTACATTCTGCAGTTAGAGAAACAGTAGCATTCTCTGCAAGCTTCTTCTTGTTAGATAGCATGTCTTTCAAAAACTTTGCATAAGAAGGCATTTCAGAAATTGCATCCAAGAACGGTATATTAATGTGAAGTTTCTTAAGGATGTCTAGAAATTTACCGTACTTTTTCTCTAACTTAGCCTGGGCTAACCTCTGTGGGAAAGGGACTCTTGGCATGTATGGGGCGAGAGGTGGGATCGGTTCCCGTGGCTTTTCTTGAACATCATTCCTTGGAATTAGGCTGTCTGGATCTCCCGCCCGGTCGGGCAGTGATTGCCCGGTCTGACCGGGCGAAGAAGAGCTGCTTATGTTCTTCTGTTTGTCTGGAATTTCTTCTTGCGCCCGATCGGGCGGACCTTGCCCGGTCTGACCGGGCGAAGAAGAAATTCGCACAGTCCCCTGTTTTTCGTCGACTGCTTCTCGCGCCCGATCGGGCGGACATTGCCCGGTCTGACCGGGCGAAGAAGAATTTTGCAAAATCCCCTGTTTTTCACTCATTCCCTCAATATCTATCGTTGATGGTTCCCTTACGGGAAGGTCTTCCAACTGTTTTCCACTCCTTAAAATTACAGCATTCATGTGCCCCTTTTGTGGTTGCTCTGTTTGGCCAGGAAACGTACCTGGTGTTTTTGAAGATTGGCCGACTTGATGAGCAAGTTGGCTTATTTGATTTTCCATGAGCTTATTCTGGGCTTGTAACTGTTGGATGGAATTATTTGTGGTGTTGATGAAGTTCTCCATCATTAGTTCGAGATTGGATTTTTGAGGGAGTGGTTGCATAGGTTGCATGGGTTGTTGTACTAGGGGTGGTCTTGGTTGAAAACCAGGTGGATTATAATTGTTGTTTCGAGGTGGGGGCGGAGGTGGATTTTGCTGAGCCTGGGTGTTTTTGTATGAGAAATTTGGGTGATTCTTCCAACCTTCATTATAAGTATTAGAATGGGGATCGTATGGTCTTTTAGGGTTGGAATTGTAGAAGGCATTGGCTTCCTCAATTGATACCTCATTCGAATTTCGTGGGCAATTAGGTGCGATGTGACCTTGAGTATTACACATTTGACAAGTTTCTAGCACATTATTAGAAGATCCAGTTTGTAATCTATCGAACTTGCTTGAAAGTGCCTGCACAGAACTAGTTAAAAGAGTTAGAGCATCAACATCTAATTTACCTCCTTTCTTGACACTATTTCGGCCGCCTGGGTGATAGTTGTCATTGGCTGACATCTTCTCAACCAGCTCCTTTGCTTCGGTTGGATTTTTAGTTAAAAGGGAGCCTCCAGATGCGGCGTCGATATAGATCCGGAATTCATGGGTTAGACCGTTATAAAAGGTTTGGATTAACATCCATTCAGGTATGCCATGATGAGGGCACTGTCTCTGTAATCTCTTGAATCTCCTCCATGCGTCATATAAGGATTCTTCATCTGATTGCCTGAAAGTGGATAGCTCGTTCCTTAATCTTGCAGTCTTTTCTTGTCCCAAGAACTTGACCAGAAAAGCTTTTACTAGTTTATCCCATGTATCAAAGGAACCAGAACCCTCATCTCTTAACCATTCCTTCGCCCTATCCCGTAATGAGAATGGAAAAAGGCGAAGTCTAAGAGCATCATCTGTAACACCATTCAGCTTCATAGTGTCACACTTTTCCAAGAAACCATCTATATGATTCACTGGGCAATCAAGAGGTGTGCCAGCAAATGAATCATTGGATATGAATTGAATAAACTGCGGTTTCAATTCAAAATTCTGAGCGGTGATAGGTGGTCTAACAATGCTAGAAAGGAGTCCGGTTGTTGTGTCAGGGATACCGTACTCCAAAAGAGACTTTGTTGCTTGGTCTTCCATATTTCTGTTACCTGCTCTTCTTCTACTTCTTCGTCTTCTTGCAGTCGCTTCAATTTCTGAATCGAGAGGCACTAAGTCGTCTGACCCTGAGCGACGTGTTTGCATACAACAAAGAACTAGGCAAAGAACATCAAAAACACAGGAGGCAATAGCCGAAGCAACAAACAACGCTTAGTAAAAACGAATCACGGAAAATCAATATGAAACCGTTAGTCCCCGGCAACGGCGCCAAAATTTGATAGGCTTATCGCGTACCTAACAAAAATAACCTAACTATTCCTTCTAACTGTGTAGTAGGGCAAGTAAGGATCGAATCCCAAGAGACTATGGTTCATTCAATTAATCAGACTCAATTAATCACTAAGCACGTCACCAATCAATAATGGATGATAATAATCAACTAATATATTAAATAACACAATTAACTAGAGGAAATATTAATCAATAAACTAAAGCATCCAAGATCAAGCATTACCACGATTATGATTGATAAACTAATAAATCTACCCCCAATATATAAATCAATTGACAAGAAGAAAAGCAATCCCTAATAATAATACCAAAGGTCTCTTCCAAGTTATCAATGGCTTCCCAAATTAACTATCAAGCCTACTTCCGTGGAATCAAGCGAATAAGGGACATTAAACACCATGCCTAGATTCCTAATTATTCAATCATCTACTTCCGTGATGATCTTCAAACCCTTAATTGGAATAACCTAATCCCGTTAATACCCAACTTCCGTTGCAATAAGAACAAAGGGATGATAACAATACTAATTATTCCTAATCTAGTATTGGCATAAACACAATCAATTAAGCATGTCAATTGGGATTATTATTGGGGAATTTAAAGATCTACTTTATACATCAATCATAATCGGGCTTAGCAAGATCCCGGATTAAGGAAACTACTCACACATCATAATAAAATCAAAATCAAGTTCAAAAACAAGAAACAGTAAAGAAAACATATTTAGAGAACAGTGAATATCAGAAAAGAGTGAAGTAAGATAAATACCAATTACTCCAATTGAAAGAACTCAAATTGTTGATGAACAATTGATTAATCTGGGATTAAAAGATTGAAATTGCTTAAAGGAAATAAAACTAGGGTTCTTGAGAGTTTTCTAGGGCTTAAGGAGAAAAACTAATGAAAAACTCTCTTTAAAAGTTAATTACAAAAGGGTATTTATACCCTCAGAAGATAGAAATTCGGAAATAGCTGAAATCGCGCAATCTTGAACATCGCCCGGTCAGACCGGGCAAACCTCGCCCGATCGGGCGGAGGAAGGCTGCGTAAAATACGACAGTTTTCCTTCTTTGCCCGGTCAGACCGGGCGAACCTCGCCCGGTCGGGCGCGCGTAACACGTTTCCAGAATTGCATCTTCATAACTTGACTTCTTCATCGCCCGGTCTGACCGGGCGAAGCCTGCCCGATCGGGCGCGCGTTGCACCGTTCAGAATTGGGCTTCTTCCTGTGAACTCTTCATTGCCCGGTCTGCCCGGGCAAGCCATGCCCGGTCGGGCACTCCACATAAATTGCAGTTCTTGGCTATCAACTCTTCCGAATCTACTAAAAACACGTCCAATTGCCTAGAAACGCTTCATATTCCTGAAAAGCTTACTAAAACAATCGAATACACTAAAGAAGAGATTGTTAGCAAGAAATGGCTCCGTAGAGCTCAAAACCATATAAAATTACTAAGTAAAACCGGGGAAAACCATTGTATAAAACACGTATATCACTCTCTATAATGAAATTAAACTAATTGCAGGGTTGAACATATATAATATAAAAATGATCGAATTACCAATAGTATGTAATCTCCTCTCCCAAGGTAGAAAACGTATATTTAAATCAATATCATGTCTACTTCCGTGATCACAACAATTGAAATAAACTCATTAAGAATAGGAATTCAATAAAACCACCCCAAGTGTATAACTATTCCTAAAATTATACTAGTTGACGTTTGATAATCCCACGAACTAGTATTGAAATTTCACTTCCGCTAATAATCCAATACCTTAAACATACAATTAATTGGCCAGATTAAAAGTACGAATTAAAACAATATTATCAATTGCAATCATATAAATAAAACCCAAACAAAGTAATTCAATTCATTGATAGAAAATAAAGGACTACATCCTTAACCTAGAACAATCGAAATTAGCTAGACATGGAAATCAAGAGAACAAAACTAATTAACGAAGAGTCAATTTCAAACATATCAAATCAAGCAAAAACCAGTCAATTGCATAAAATTAAGGGAAGAAATAACGCTGCTCCAAGCTCGGTCCAGTCACGGCTCTCGCGAGGTGCTGCTGCTCCGTCCTTAATCTCGGGCTACTCTTCGTCTCTTCGTGTGTGAGTGATACCCCCTTCTGCTGCGTGGCTGCTCTTCTATATCAGTGAGTTTTTGTCAGGGTTTTTTCGTGGGTTTTGCCTCTTGCTGCCGCTGCTACTCTCTTGCAATTAAAAGTTAATGGGTTGAAAACCCACTAATCCTTGTTTACTGATGCACCTCACGTGAAAGAGTAGAATGTGGGTTTTTTGTTTCTTTAAGTTGACCTTGTTATTTTCATCACATATGCAATTAACCTATAACAATAAGAAAGATGGAATTTTAGTAGTTCCTTAGTCAAAATTGCATATTATGAACATTATTAAGTAAAAGTTATTAATTTAGGACTTATAAGGACTTACAAGTATATAAAATAAGAACTTATCAACTCCTCCAAACTTGAGATTTGCTAGTCCTCAAGCAAATAATAATAAATCATATCAGGAATTTCAAATTTCATTTCAACTTTACTTTATTGTCATCGTCACAATCAACAAGAACAGATCAAATATGATATGAAACAAGAATTAGCACCCTCATTTACCAATCATTCTTACCGCTTCTTTTCCCCAAATTTGAATCAACCCTAGGGATGCTCAACCGTTTAGCTCATGCCTCTCTTCGGTTTGATGACCCTCGTCAGGACTTGCACAAAATCTAACCCTCCACCAATTTGTAGACCAATAGTATATATAGATCAAAAGGACTTTCATATGGTTGTAACGAGGCTAGGGTTAAGGGTGTAAATATTTAGGAATGTGGTGGTAAAAATGCCAAGCTAAAAGAGTAGTACTGTAGACACCCATTTGTGTCTCCCAAAACCAAACCCAGTGATGAGTGCCTTTCACGTTGAATCATAATCGAATGAAACGAAAGTGTGGAAAGGTCTAGTGTTGCGGAAAGTTTTATTTCTTTTCTTTTCTTTTCTCTTCTCTCTGTTTTTGAAAACTTTATTTTAAGAAAACAGCCAATCTAGTTTGTTTGGTCCATGATATGGGTCCAATAGTGGTGTAGTTGGATGGGTCTTGCAAAGACCTTTCCAACGATATATTATAAGCCCAATTCCGATGAATATTGAGGAATTTATGGCCAATTTACTAAACTGGGCCCGGTTTGAGTTTTAAGTACGGCCCAATGATCTAGGGGAGGGCCTAATATGATTTATCATTCCTAATGTAATTAGGAATGGTTTTGGTCTTCTAGAACATTCTAGAATGTCTTATCATTCTTAATTCAATTAGGACTCTTCAGAGTTTTAATCAAGATCAAATAGCATTTTCGACTGAAATTATATTATTTTATCTTCCAGTACAGTAAAATTATCAGATTTTCGAAAACGCGTTAAAAGTCGGCTTGGCGTCCAACCCCAGGCCTTGGCGCCTGGAATCAGGATTGGCGCTAGACGCCAGCCATTGGCGCCTGGCGCTAGCCACTGGTCTTGACGCCAATGAGCCAGGGCTGGCGCCAAGGTGGTTTTGCGATCTTCAGACTCTGTTTTGATAAATTATCTTTTTTGGATGATTTTCTCTATAAATATCGTATCAAAAACTCTGTTTTCATTCATCATCTACAATCATCTACAATCAACAATCACTTTATGAATTACCAATAATCAACTCTTTTTATTCATCAACTCTCTTCATTCATCTTCATCATTCATTCATCAATTTTCAATAACATTAATCTTTTAGCATTCTTTTTTATGCCTTGCTTTTTCATACAAAATTCCGCATTCATTAGATCTAGAAACGCCTATCCATATTCGGAGTTGCCTTCGCCCTAGACGTGAAAGGTTTTAATTTCTGAGGGTTTGGTCCCAAATCTCTATTTCAATTATTTAATTTAATTGTTTTGATTATTTTCCTTGAAGTTACTAACGTGTGTATTTTGTTATTAGAAAGAGGTACGAGGCATCCAAGTAAGTGCTTTAATTGATTTATGATGTAGATATCATGCTTAGATTGTTATTTTGATTCCTAGTATCATGTCTAGGGTAACTTTAATATTAAGTATGATTAAAAGTACAATGCCTTTTATTCTTCCTAATATTTATGATTGTTAGTATCATGTTAGGGCTAAAGATTTGATTTTTATCGCTTAGTGACATGCTAGGGTTTGTTATTAATCTTGTTAGTATCATGCCTAGGATCTTGCTATTTTTATTATGCTTTAATATTAACATGAACATGATTATGATTATTATGATTATTACTGCTATTCGTGATTATTTTAATTATAATTATTGTTGATTATTATTATGTTGCTTGATGCTTATTATTTATTGCTTGATCACCTTTGATGCATGTTTAAAGGGAATTGGTACTTGCAATCACGCTTAATAAGATAATTAATAATCTTGTTAGGGTTAATGTGATTATAATTCAAGTGATCGCCAATAATAGTTTATTTGTGCATTAAATTCAACCAACATAGATTAAACAGGTTTAGGGTTATCCTATTGATTGTATGTTAGTCAGAAAGCGCACATGAATACGATCATAATAAAGTAGAGGCCTATTATTAGGGCAGGTTCAATCTCTTTTAGGTTGGATTTGTACCATCATCCCCGAACCCTTATTTGGTTCATGACCTCATAGAGTTGACGATCTCTAGGATCGTTAAGGGGTGTAACCTTCATCCTATGAACGGTTTACAAGTTCCTTAAAAACTTGTTGGCGACTCTTTTGCTCTATCTTCTTCCCTTTTGGATGCCACCGTACTTTAGTGTATGATCACAGTGGGGTTCAGGCTAGTGGGATTTTAAAGGCTTGAAATTATTCCCTACAAGTACACAACCTTTAAAAATAGAGATCATATTAAACTCTTACCTATATATCATCACCATACTCCAATATTTGTGAAGACTATAACCCCTTTTTCATCATATATTCATCATTTTCAACTTATTTCGCTTGTATAATAATTTTGCTTTTTTTTCAACTTTTTTTTTCTTTTTTCTTTTTTTTTCGACCCTTCTTTTCATTTTTCTTTGAGGGCTCATTTTCATTTTTTTAGTTTTCATACTTTCAATTTTTTCTCTTCCCTCTTCTATTACAAAACTTACGACATAACTCAATAATAACATCATTCCTTTTAGCAAGGCATAGGTAAAGGCCATAAGCTTGTAATGTAGGATTAGCCAAAAGATGGATAAAGCGGCACAACAGGGCTAAGCAACAGGAAAATATAAAAGAAAAAAAAATATGAGTGAGCTTAAATTTTGAAGGTTCTAATCATGAAAGAAAAATAATGCCTTATCATTTCTTATACACCTTGGTCTTTGATCTCAGGAAGCTAAAATGCAAGTTCCAATTTGAGCAATCAAGAAGAAGGATATATATGTAGAAAATTGAGTCTTACGAGGGTCGTGGCCCTTCTTTCGGGATTCATCGCATAAGGGAAAAACAATCCATCTTACCACAAAGTCACAAAAATTATCACAACCAATGTCAATGAAGGACTTATGCTATCTTTACATACCATGTAACTTTTCTTATTGATCCAAAACAAGTCAATTAGTGATAATATATATTTTTTTTCATGAAATTCTGCAGAAAATTTGACAGCACTTCCCTTGAAACAGGCAAAAATCAAAATTTTAAACTCATTGGAAACCTGCACAAAATCCCAACCATGCTGCATACATGGCAACACATAACAAAACTAAGTATAACTTAAAACATAGAGGGCATTTACAGAAATTTCTGACCTCTCCCCCACACTTAAGGACAAACATTGTCCTCAATGTTATAACCAAAAATGGAGAGCAGAAAGTAGGAGTCTTTTTTTTTTTTTTTTTAAGCATGCTGAAAGTTAAAACACTTAGAAAGCAAACAAGGAAAGAGACAACCTGATGGAATTTTAGGCTTGGTGTTTGTAGCAGCTAAAACTACTCTAGTCAACAGCAGCTACACCACATAACAACCACATCCCTGAAACAACAGATTCTACCAGGTGCTGAGCTAGTAGAGCAGTAATTCCCTTTTCTTCATTTATAAGTGTACAGATCACCATCTTATTTTCTAAACTGCAAGAAAACAGAACAAAAAGACAGAAAAGATAAAATAGGAATGAGAAAAACAAATAAAAACCAATAAAGGAAAAGAAAAAGAGCTTGGGTTACCTCCCATGTAGCGCGTGTTTTAAGTCGCGAGCCTGACTTTCATGAGTGTTCTTAACCAGGGTCTTTTAAGAACTTAGTCACTTCTTTAGTCACCATCTCACGCCCTATCTCACAGCCTAAGTAGGGTTTGAAGCGCTGGTCAATTATATCCAAAACTTCAAAATTACCTCTTTTCTTCCATGGTGGGCATGCTTCAATAGCATTTGCATTCTCTTTTAATTCTGCATATTCGTCTTGAGTTGTTCCTGCACTTGTTAGACATACTTCCAGGGTATTCTTAGAAACAAAATCTATTGATTTTCTATCTAAATCAGTGATCTCATCAACTTTAAACACATGATTTGCAGCAAGAGGGTCTTTTGTTGCTTGAAACAAATCGAAATGCACCTCTTCCTCACCAATTTTAAAAGTTAGCTTACCATTTTTAACATCAATTACATTACCAGCAGTAGCTAAAAATGGTCTTCCTAGAATAATAGGGACATTAACATCCTCATCCATATCAAGAATAATGAAATCAACAGGTACGATAAACTTATCAACTTTCATTAGCACATTTCCCACTACTCCTAGAGGATATTTAATGGATCTATCAGCAAGTTGTAAAGACATGGTAGTGTGTTTTAAATCATTTAAGCCTATCTTCTAGTAAATAGACAATGGCATGAGTGAGACACTTGCACCTAAGTCACATAAAGCTCTGGAAAAATTAATCTCACTAATTTTGCAAGGAATAGAAAAGCTGCCAGGGTCTTTCAATTTAGGGGGAAGCTTTTGTTGAATTACAACACTACATTCTTCACTTAAGGCAATAGTCTCATAATCCTCCAATTTTCTCTTTTTAGACATAATTTCTTTAAGAAACTTAGCATAAGAGGGCATTTGCATCAAAGCATCAAAAAAAGGAACATTAACTTTTAATTGTTTAAACATTCTAAGAAACTTTTCGAATTGATTATCCACTTTGTTCTGTATAAGTCTTTGAGGAAAGGGAATTGGAGGTACATATGGCTTAATAGGAACAGGTTTATAATAATCATCATTATTATCTTCAAGTTGCTTTTCAATTTCATTCTTGGCATTTTCACTTACGAGCTTACTGGTTTTAGATTGAACATTTAACTCATTCAGGGTTTTACCACTTCGATCTTAAGGTTACAGCTTTGCATTGCTCTTTAGGGTTAACCTCAGTTTGACTAGGAAGAATTCCTTGGTTTCTAGATATAATAGCATTAGCTATTTGTCCAATTTTAACTTCCATATTTTTAGTTGAATTAGCTAATTGATCAACCTTATTTTCCAATTTTATTAATCTCTCGGAAGTAGCATTATCAAGTTTTTCAATAGCCAATTCCCATGAAGATCTCTCTTGTTGTGATTGTTGTTGTCTTTGTGGGAAACCAGGTGGGTTTTGTGGTCTAATATGATTATTAGCTTGGTCTCCTTGGTCTCTCCATGAAAAGTTAGGATGGTTCTTCCAACCAGGATTATAAGTATTAGAGTAGGGGTCATTTTGTGATCGATTATAATTAGAAACAAATTGATCTTGTTCAAAATTAGGACAATCATTACTAGCATGTGCACCCCCACAATTATCACAAGACAAATCAGAACTAGAAATAAGACTAACATTACTCATTTTACTGAAAATTTTAGTCAAATTATCAACCTTAGCATTTAACATGTTAATACCATCCATATCATACATCCCTGTACTCTTTTTAGAGACTGCTCTTTCACTAGAACAACCATAATTATTAAAAGCAAGTTCTTCTAATAAACTATTCGCTTCTTCAGTAGTCTTACTCATTAAAGCACCACCTGCTGTAGCATCTATAGTACTTCTAATAGAGTGATTTAAGCAATTATAAAAAGTTTTCACAAGTAACCAATCAGGGATACCGTGGTGAGGACATTGGTGTTGCAAATCTTTAAACCTTTCCTAAGACTCATATAATGGCTCTAATTCATTTTGAGTGAAATTAGTAATATCATTACGCAATTTAACCGTTTTAGTAGGTGGGAAAAAATTATTCAGAAAAGCTTGAGATAAAGAAGTCCAAGTAGTAAAAGGATCAGATGATTTAGAAGACAACCATTTTCTTGATTTATCTCTAAGTGAAAATGAAAACAACCCAAGTCCAATAGCATCTTCACTTACCCCATTTAGCTTAATTGTATCACATTTTTCAAGAAATATATCCATGCTTTCCTTTTTTTTTCTTTTCTTTTTTTTGTGTCTCTTTTTGTTATTTTTTCGAGGGGGGTAAGTCGGGAACCCTTCCCTCCCTCGGAAATTTTTTTTATTTTTTGTTTTTATATATATAAAAAAATGTACGCATGGAAACAAAAGAAAATAATAATGACATATATATACAAAAAATGTGTCATATGTACAACAAAAAAAATACATAATAAAAATAATATAAAATGTACATTGTATCCTAAAAAATAAATAAAAATAAAAAATGTGTCCAAGGGAGGTCAGGATGCTCGGCGACTCCCAGACGGCTGCTGCACATCCTGCGAAATCCAAACGAAGATTAATACATAAAATATGTGATAACTTCGTTACAAGAAAAAAAATATAATAAAACTTACCGCGACCATCCGATGATCACAACATGACAAAGTGATGAGGGCTCTCCGATACGCAGCTCGGAAAGTGCGCAAAGTCCTCACCATGCCGTTCACGGTCTCTCGCGCAACCTATTCCAAAGTACAAGGACATTTAGCAAACAAAATGTATAAAAAAAAACATATAAATACATATACAAAAGGAACATACCGAATCAACCGTCTTAGGAACAAACGGTATCCCCTCCTCATCCTCTGATGCTGGAAGGATCTCATGAATTACCGACCCAACAACATCGGTATACGTGATCTCCGTCGTAGGAGGCATCCTACCACCTAGCTCGACCCGCTAAAAATACAATAAAAGGGTCAAGGTTTTGAAAAAATTAATATAAATAACAAGAGAGAGTTAAAGTACTAACCGGAACAAAAGCTAGGAAAGGAGTCAGCCTGGATGCAATGAAAGTCGGATAAGATGCATCCGGTAGCACCAGCTGCTTCGCTAGATAATAAAGGATCGCATGAGCTCGATCCTCGGTAGACAACAAATCCGGACGTAACATCCGGATCGGAGGATCCGCAAGAACCCTGGGCTCCTCGAATGCAGACTACCAGAGAACACGCTCGCCTAAAAACCAAGCGTTTGTCCTCTAGAGGATTGGAAGTCCCTGATAAAGGGCCTAGAAACAGCAACGAATCATGCCAGACCGGACAGCCTCAAGTACTCTGACGATCAAACTCCAAGGACGGAGGTCGATCTATAAACACAACCACATGAAAATCATAAGAAAATAAACAAAAAATCAAACGATGCACAGGTGGTTGAAATAGTCACCGATGCACGAGTCGCCGAAAGGATCCTCTGGCGAAAGTCTCCGGCTGAAGTGGCTCGTCTCTTCTTAATCGTGACCAGTCGATGGCCGATAGGAAAACGAGCAACCCCAAGCATCCTGGGGGCTAAGAAAGGCAGGTACGAGTATCCCCAAGCCTAAAGAAAACCGAAAAATGATAAGCTTAAAGGAAAAAAGCAAAAATAATGATTGAAAGAAATTTAAAGTACGTACCTCAAGGATACGACCATGCCACGTAAGTGAGATCCGAGGCATCTCAGTAGCTGCCGCGGGATCCATCACCTGGGTTGCCTTGCCTATAGCTTTAAGCATACGGGCATACGACACCTCCACCTTACTCAGGTTACCTACTTGCCCCAAATCACTGAGGCCAATAAATAACCTGATAGCGAAATGTTCTCCCCGATCACTCAAGATAGTGACGGAAAGAACTTGAGCAACGTATATCCGAGCCAACTGCTCAGGTGTACACTGCCGATTAACCTCATCGGCCGACAACTCATTGGTAAGAACCGAGTACGGACAAGACTGCGCGTACACATAAAGGGCCGCCGCGAGTTGGTCCTCTACAAGGTCACGCAGTCTCTCATCTGACCCCTTAACGATATCTATGGCTACGGCTCGCCTCCAAAAGGAAAACCTGTAATCATAGAGAAAGCAAAATGGGTAACAGTTATCTCTCCCATGGAAAGTGAAAAGTGTTGGTAGAATCCCACCAAAACTCCAACAATCCACGGAGGAAAGATGACGACGCAGGCTAACTCGATAAATCCCGAAGAGCCGCCAGCTGGGGGCTGATCTCCGAAAGCTCCACAACCTCTTTGCCACCTCGGGTAAACTCTCAAAACGGGCTTGCAGGTCACCAGAGCCGTATAGACACATGCTAGGCTTACTCTAAGGAAAAGTAAAAAGAATAAAAAAAACAGTTATGGTTTGAAAAGTAGAAAAAACAAAAATTAAAGCGAAGGTGCAAAGAACTCACAATGTCGCGTGACCCTCTTATGGAGACATGATGGTCTAGGTCCCACTTAAGGACCTTAGGGTCCCAGTTGGGAGGAACCTCCCAAACCACATCCTCCTGGCGAAGTTGATCGGCTGCGCGTCGCTCTCGAACCTCCTCACGAGGACAGGTCACCCTCTTTCGAGGGCGGACCTCCTCGTCAGGACCTTTCTAGAATCTCCTCAGCATCGACGAATGGAGGCGAGTCCATGCTATGATTGGATAAGGTTTCTTTATTAGTTTATTTTCTTTCTAAAACTAAGCTATATACGTGTTTTAATCCCATTTCGGCCGCATAACGGCTGCCGATAGGGAAAAACACAAAAATCAAATGCCACCCATACTTGGGGGCTACAATACCTGCAGTTAAAATCAGTAAATGGGGGCTTCTAACACCCACAAAAGCCATCCTATGCCAGTTTTAACTAAGCATTCAAGGGATTTTATTTCAAAATCTCAAAGAATCAATTATTACTAGACAAATAATGGTAATAAAAACATATTTATCATCTACCAAACAATTTTGAGGTTTAAACATGGCAAAAACAAGCTCAGAGTATGCTTCGAGCCATTTTTCAATTTCAAAATTTGCAAACTATGAATTATGAAAGTAATACTAGTTGAAATAATGTAATCTACTTCATAATCAGAAAATGCAACCAAAGTGAGCAAGAAAAAGCAACAGATTCAAGCAAAATTCGATGAAAAAAAGTAAGAACAAATTTAAACAAAGAAATGCTCATACAAGGTTCAATACTAAACCATTTTCCATGAAATTTGTTGCAAAACACTCCTTAAACATAGCATAACAACATGGAACAAAGAATTTCAAGGATGCATGATGGACCAAATAAAAAACCCCCAAATTCGAATTTTGGGGTTTAACGATTTGAAAATCGCCTAAATTCAGCCAAAAACGAGCGAAATTTAGTAAACAATTTACATTAGATTATGGAAAATATGAATAGGGGACGAGATCCACTTCCTTTGGCTTCAAAATTCGCCAAAAATTGAGCTTTCTAGAGAGAGAAAGGGTCAAAATGGTGAAGGAAGAAAAGAGAAGATGCGAACTGAAAATCGCGCTTAGCGATTTCTTTTCGCTGATTTAAATGTCGCGCGCAACCGAATCTTTTGTGCGCGATTAACCAGAATAACTCAGAATGATGCGCGCGCCTGGCCAGCGTGACCTATTGAGTTGCGCACGGATACTGGTCACTAAAATGACCGGTATCTAGATTTTGATCCGTTTGATCATTTTTCAACAATTTTTGCTCCTTATTAGACGTAATGGCACGCAAATTATCAAAATATTTTAATTGATTTGCATTGTGTAGTTTATTTTCTTCTTTGTTAGTTTTTTGCATCATTTTGCTTGCGCACCGTGCTTTGTGCCTTCCTAAGAATATGTTTTGAACGTTTTTCGTAAAAGTATCTTAAGACGTTCCGTAGTGGTGCTTTACGTAAAAGCTCCCATAGACAGGTTTGTCATTTTACTGTACTAACATTATAAATGTCCGGCTTTTTTTTTCAAGTATAAAGCAAAAAAGAAGGCGTCAACATGTAGCGTAAAAATGCAAGACGTATCGTACAACATAAAATTGTATGGCGTAGGTGTTGCGTAAAATTTCACTTCAGCCCAAGCTTTGCGAGATCTACTCAAAACTAAAAGGTAGAGGATTACTTTAGGCATTAGCTCACAAGTCGACAGGCAAGCCGAACCATCAGGAACATACACTTCTTGATTGGAAGCAAATACGGTAGTTAGTGAGCCTACTAGCTTACCGGACAGTTAGGGTGTCCATCCACCCCCTGTATAAAGAGCGACGAGACGATGTCGCACATATGTAGTCACGTGCCCCCAGTCTTGAGATACGTGTACTCATCTTGTTGACAAAACTGCTGAGAGAATTGTTGACTTTCTTCTCTCTCACTGGATTTGGATATGTGCCTCTAGTCTTGAGACATGTATTTCTATCTTGTGGACATCCGATTCGAATGCCGAAACATTTAGGCTCAAATGCCGAAACATTTAGGCTCAAATGCCGAAATGTCTAGGCTCAAATGCCAAAAACACCATTTTCATCTTTTTACTTTGTTAAAGTCAGGCTAAAGTTTCAATGACATATCGAGGGACTTTAGACCAACGATGACATCATTTAGAGGAAATCACCCCCTTTACTCCCTTTTTTAAACCGATCTCTGCTCATGATTAGACATCACCCAGAACACCTTTACTTGTAAAAGCGTTCTATAAAAGCAAAGAATCAATCTAGATTCGTTAGCGAGTTAAGACTAGAAATAACTTTTTTTGGCCTTAATGCTACTTTTTCATACACTTAGCGAATCGAGGATCGTTTTTTACATCCATAACATTTTTGAAAGATTCTTTACTCTTTGAGAACTTTGCAGAATGAGTCTCGGAACTATTTCCTTGACTACTCTGATCCTCGTCTATTCTAGACTCGATCAAAGTGGGGGCTAACTGCAGACATCTACTTTTGGCCTGCTGTCCTGACAGGAAGTGCAATGACGATAAATAAAACCATCTTTGTGTTTGATCGAAGTGAAGAATGCTTATGGATAACTGGTTAAACCACAAAGCACAAAAGACTAGCCCAAACCAAGAAACAAAGCCAAACAAAGTCCAATTAACTAAATCCGATAATAATTAGGCTTAAGCCCATACTTAAAACCCAATAATGACGGATTTAGGAGCGCCTAGGTTAAAATAAGCGCTGCCCCAGAAAATAACGCGCGCATCTCAAGGAGTCGCGCTAGGCTGGCGCGCGCAACTAATTCAGTTACGGGTTACACTCAGCGCAACTGCCAGAGTTGCGCTTGTGAAAGATTCAGAATTTCAAAAATTTGAAAATCGAATCTTACCATAAAGTCGCGCGCAAGACAATTAGTTGCACTTCCTATAGCAGCGCGGCGCAATCACTTGAGCTGGGTTGCCGTGCGCAACTCATCTAGTTGCGCGCGACGCTTGATGCGGCAGAATGTTCAAAACCCTAAACCTACTCATTCCCTATAAATAGAGGCTTAATCCGAGGCTTAAACAGACAGAAACTAACCCTAAACTCTGGCGAAAAACTTGTGAACTTGTGCTACCTAACCCTCTTGTCCTAAACACTTACCCCTTTGATATGTTGTTACTACGGTGGAGGTTCCCGAACAAGAAGGAGTCCATAAGTATTTTAAACGGAGGTCTAGCAAAGAGAAGTGGTAAATTCCCGAGCACTTAGATAAATCACTCATATTTTCTTGTTTAAAAGAAATTTAATTAATTAATTAGTGTTGATTGATCACTTTAAAAGGTTTAATTAAACAATTCCACATAGTATCTTGCGTTAAATAAGATTAGAATTGAATAATTAATTGTTGGTTGATCACCTAAGCCAAGGCGAATATTGTTTATTTCTTGTCATATTAACGAATTTGATTAAATAAAGAATAATTATAACGACTTTGCAATGTAATTCCTACATGAATAAATGTGTGTAAATAAAATCAACTAACTTAGTTTTAGGTATCGCGTTGCATATAATGTTTGGTGATGAAATTGTAAAAAGGAAGAGCTAGTAGAGGTCGTACTAGGGCTAGAATAGCAATTCCCCCTAAAGAGAACGTTATTTTAGTACCCTCGCTCCCGAACTTATTTCTGGTTTATGAAGACCAATTTGGGAATGGGTAAACTTACGATTCGTGCTAATTATTCCATGAACTCCACATGGAAGAAAGGCATGAACGAGGTTTATGAGTTTTCCTAAAACTCGTTGGCGACTCCTACTTGTTTTTTATAAAAAAGCGTAATGATAGAATCAATTCTAATTCAAAGTCCCCCAAAAAGTCAGGAATTCAAATCCTACTACACCTTAACAAGTGTAAAGTCCTAGACTTTTAAGTGGCCATGGGCATCTAAGGAAGGACCCCCTTATGATGGGATCACCCTCCTTACACACAGCTGACCAAAAAAACTAACAGCGACCTTTCCTGGGCACCGTGTCACGATGCAACTGTCGTGACATAGTGCTTTATACCGTTAAGTTGTACAAAGCGTTGTGGCACAACACTATATATCGTGGCGTGACATCTATGTTGTACACGGTACACAATTCCAGGTGTAGTTCGTGACTTATTCTTGATTTTATTCGATTTTAAGTCCATACTAATTACTATGTGGAGTTAAAAACCCTCGGTCATAGGTTAGTTCAAATAACAAGATGAACAAACACATGTGGGGTTAGCAACAAAGAAACCAAGTAGCACGTAGTCACGATGATGCGATGAAAAAGTTCTCAAACTATGGTCAAGATCTATGTTCGACTATGGTCAAGCTTTTGGTGTCAAAGGGTACCATGGTTAAGATTTTGGACGCGTTATCAAGGCAGCCTCCCTTGAAGGTGTATGCTAATTGGCGACTCCTCAAGTTTGTGATTAAATTGTACTCAATTCAATGGTTAAGGTGATTTAATAACTCGGATGATCCCTTATTTCCATGAGCGTTTTTGTGTTGATAGAGCTTCAATTACCTAGGGCTAAGACGTATGTAGAACACACACGTTTTTTCAGAAAAATCAAAGGAAGCTAATAACGAGAAAAAGAACATAAACACTGTACGGATTTCAGGACTACCGTAACACGGCAGGAAGCACCATTTCACGGTATATATAGAACGTCGTGTGATGGTATTTTGTACCTTGACACGGTAGTCATGTCGTGGTGCGACATTCTGGAAATCAGACTGGTGCCTCTGTTTTCTTCGTTCGCGATCGAGTTATTCAATTTTTCTTACAGGCAACCTAAAAACGAAGGTTAAACGTCGATGTATATGCAAAAAATGCCAAATTAATCACTAAAATACAATTCAAGAATCTTTCAAATCTCATCCACTCATCTTAATTAAATATCAATCACTCAAATCGATAAATAACCAAGAATCCTCCCCAGTCGAGTCACCAAATTGTAGGCGTCGTTTAAAGTGATCCTACGTTATGCATGTGTGAATATGCTTGCCACTCATAGGAAATGGGAGTTGACATATACGATTAGAGACAACGATTAGGAACAAATAAAGTAGGGATCCGCCAACAAGTTTTTAAGGAGCTTGTAAGCCGTTCACGGATTATTTAAGGCAACCACGAATAAGGGACAATGATAGGAAACAATGATTTACCCGTGAAAATTACACCTCGGCCAATTCATAATCCATGAGATTACTAACTCCATATGGTTCGGAACCAGGAAAGGAGGATCGGGGATGATGGTACGAAGTGAGTCATGGAGTTACATTCACCCGTATTGGCCTCTACTCGTTCTAGTGAAAAGTATTCCCCGCGATCTCAAAGGCATACAAACAAAACTTTTAATTCGCTTCAAACTATTTCTGTGCTAAATTGGTTGAGTATTAATGCAACATATAATTCTAAAATATTTGTGATCACTTCGATTAAATAACAAGATTAATAGGAACCTAAGCCGGTCATCCAAATTATCTTATTAGGTATGATTTTCAATTATATATTACTTTTAACATGCAATATGGTGATCAATATAATAGAATTAACATAAATATTGGAAGCAATTTAATAGTAAATCCAACAATTAATATATGACAAACATAATAAAAATTGTTAGAAAAATAATAGGAACAAAAGGAACATGATTACTTACTTTGATTTTTCTTGCTTGCAACTATAAAATAATAAACGCATTAGTAACTTCAAGGAAAATAATAAACAACAATGTAAATTAAATTAAAATAAACAAGAGTTGATTTGGGGCCAAACCCTCATACAATTCTACCATTCACGCCTTTTTTAAGTGTAGAACTACGGGTAAAGTACAGACTCCTTGGAGTACTTAAGGGAAGTATTGTGAAAGAATAGGGTAGGCTAGTGTTTAGGCTAGAGCATAGAAGAGAGAAGAGAGAATGATTTGATGCCCTAAACTGAGGAAATTAACTGGGTATTTATAGAGGAAATAAGCATGGTATTGCACGAAACCCTAGAAGTGATAAGCGCCGCAAAAAACCCTTGATGAACACTGCGTCACAGTGTGTATATACTGTGACACGGTGCTGAGCAATGTCATGTGGTACTGGACACTATCACGCGGTATTGCGCGCAGTGACATGGTATACAGTTTTGCCTAAAAATCGTCTATATTCATTTTAAACCTAATTTTTAATCATTAAGCACAGTATTTTTAGGTGTCGTTTTAGAGTTTCGGGCTTACTTAGGTTTACTATTCATTAATCGAGCCCAATTAAAATTAATACAAAATGAATTAAAAAAAGGGATGAGGCTAAAATTAGAGTTGGACTATGCTTTGACTAAACATTAGGACTGATCTGTTTACTATTTTGTGAGTTGCGTTTGACTAATCATGGATTTTATGAACTCCCGGGATTATATACTCGACCCGCCCAACAATGGCAGTAAAAGATTGTTCATCATCGGGTTTGGTTTTGGGGAGACATTTTTAGGTGTATACACCCACCAAACTACTTTAAATACGTTTTATCCATGAATGAGGATGGTAATTTGAGGAAGGGTAATTAGCTAATAATGGTTTTTAACTTAGGAAAAATTGAGGCCATAGTAGGTGCGTGGGTAAAGAGGAATGAAGGAGAATCAGAGGACTTAATTTTACCATAAATTTGTTAACCACTTGTTAAGGCAAATATTGTTGTTTGCCTACAAGTCAAATATCCTATCTTGTTCTAGATCATTAGGAGGCTGCTCCTCAAGTTATCGGTTTCAAAGGTTGATAACCTTGCTAGTGTAACAAAACAAATTATAATAAAGAATCTTTCCCAAAGAGAGTAAAACAAGCTAGATTCTTTAAAGAAACGAGTAGATGAATATATGACAAAAGATACAAATGCATTTCATTAAATAAAGGATAGAGTCAAGACTGCAATTGTATAAGTTGAAGGAGAGATTATCTCTATGGTCATACAATTGGATACGACAAATGATCTTTAATACATGCTAAGAAAACTATGGTATCGCTTGGCAGCTAAGCCAAGGGAACTAAGAAAGCTAAGAAGAAAGCTTTAGAAGAAATGAAATGCTTGTTGTTGATTGCTTTGCTAATCTCCTCCTTTCGGTCTTCATGCTTCTATTTATAGACAAATTGGAGTGGTTATGGCTAAAACCCATAACTGTTTTGCATTTACGCTTCTTGGCGCCAACTCTATTTGGAAATTGAATTATCCGCTTTGCCTCTTGTAGGCGTCGTTTGAAGTGCGCCTACGTTAAGCATATGTGAATATGCTTGACACTCATAGGAAGTGGGAATTGACGTATACGATTAGGGACAAATAAAGTAGGGAGCCGCCAACACGTTTTTAAGGAACTTGTATACTGTTCACAGATTAAAAGTAACCACAAATAAAGGGACAACGATAGGCAACAAAGATTGACCCGTAAAGGTTACACTCCATTCATAATCCATGAGATTACTAATTCCATATGGTTCGGAATTACGAAAGGAGGATCGGGGATGATGGTACAAAGTGAGTCATGGAGTCACATTCGCCCGTATTGGCCTCTACTTGATTATTATAGCAAAAAGTATTCTTGCAATCTCAAAGGGATGCAAACAAAGATTCAATTTTCTCCAAACTATAATTATGCTCAATTAGTTGAATATTAATGCACACACATAATTCTAAAATATTTGTGATCTAACAAGATTAAAAAGGAACCTAAATCGGTTGTCCAAATTATCTTGTTAGTCATGATTTTACATTACATATTCCCTTTAAACATGCAATATAGTGATCATAAAAAATATAATAAAATCAACATTAATATTGGAAGCAATAACCATAATAATGTTAGTCAAATCAAATAAATATAAGCCTAATCATGATACTAGAAATATTAAAATAAAATAATTAATTAAATTAATTAATTGCTCATATTTCGAGCGCTCCTTTAAATTGATACATCATGAATAAATTGTTAGTAACTTCAATAACAATATATATCAAATTGAAACAATTAAATTAAAAAGTAGAGTTGATTTTGTCCAAACCCTCGGTTAATTCTACCTTTCACGCCTTGATTTAAGGACGAAACCTCGGGTGCTGTATGGACTCCTTGGAGTGCTTAAGGAAGGAATGATGTAGTAAGGAATATAGGTTTAAGGCCTAGAGTATGAGAGAGAAAGAAGAGAATGATTTTTGGTGTAGAAGAGAGGAAGAGAGAATGATTTGGTGCCCCGAATTGCAGAAAAGAGGGGGGTATTTATAAAGGAAATGAATATGGGGATGCACGGAACCCTAGAGCTGCTTATAAACCCTAAGTTGGGCACCGTGACATGGCATGTCTGCCGCGACACGGCAACAAGCACCGTGTCACGGTATTATCTATCGTGGTGCGACAATAAGTTTTTCCCTAAATACGTCCAAATTGATAAAGCGCGTAAAGAGTTGTATGTGGAGAGTACGTAGAAAAATCTCGTTCCATGGTATGTGTACCGTGACACGGCAAAGGACACCGCGACACGGCACTGTCTACCGTGGCACGGTATAACATACCGTGTCGCGGTGTACAGTTTTCCAGAAATGCGTCCAGGTTCATAAGCGTGTGAAAAAAAATGCGGAAAAGACACAGGAAAACACTGTGAAATGGTGAAAATTATCATTTCACGGCACCAGGCACCGTGCCGCGTCAAATTTTTCCATGACACGACGTTTTAGCTGTTGCGCGGTAATTCTAGTTTTTTATGCGTTCTTAAAACTATGATAAATTTTGATCTGTTACTTGGAATAAGGCATATGTTATATCTTAGAAAGCTTATCAAGTATACTTTCCAACCAATTAGAATCAGATCAAAATCATTTGTAGATTTTAAGATATGGCCGTTTTAGTGAAAGGGTATCGGTTTTGGGCAGAGTTTAGTGTTTGGCTCATATCTTTTTCGTTTAAATCGGTATTGGGCTTATGATATATTGTTGGAAAACATTTTGAAAGACCTATCTAACTAAATAATAATTGGAACCAAATTATATATCCATGAAATCAGATTAGCTCGGTTTTGTGATGTGGACACGAAAAGAGGAAAACAAGTTATGGTGTGGGGAAATATGCTAAGAATTAGGCTGGTTTATGAAATATGTTGAATAGAAATATGGATTAAGAATTCCAAATATTAAATACTCAACCTGACCAATAATGGCAATGAAAGTTTGTTCATCATCGGGGTTGGTTTCGAGGAGACATTTTTAGGTGTCTACACCTCTAAACCAGTTCTTGTAATTTCCATATTAGGCCATTAGTTAATATAAGCCCACTTTCATTTACCCTTGCTTGTTTAGCTCAAAACCTTTCACTGACTCTCAAGTCCAATTTACTAAGTCAATCAGGTCAAAGTCAAGAAAAGGTTAATAAAAGTAAAAAATCTAACTTTTAATGTAACACCACTTTTAGAAAATTAAACTGTTTTAAGCTACAATTTTCATCAATACCATGAATTATATAAATTAAGAACAAAAGGTTACCGTTAACAGGTACTATTTCCGTTTACTAGTGAGAAATTGCAATTTCATAGGGTTGCCAATGATAATATTTCATAAAACTATTATTTTAATTAGAGTCGCTCTATTCCTTGTGTATTTCACATCTTAAATTCAATTTGTTGTTTAAAATTACCATATTAGAAATTACAGTTAGAAGGTTTTTTTATTTTGAGTTGTTAGTTTTGAAATATAACATGATTAGTATAATTATGACACATTTAAATTTCTGTTTTTTTTTTGGTAACATAAATCATACGATTATTAAAAATATCAAAACTATAAAATAAAATCAATAGTGATACCGAAGGACCCATATAAAAAGGTTGATACAAAATATATCTTAAAGAATCATCATATACATAATCTTTTTGATGTAAATTTTAAGAGCGTATCGTATGAGATTTTCTAGTGCAAAATCTAAACGGAATATATACCATATTAACCTAGATAATTGTTGCTTATATAGCTACCTTTAGTTCTTTTGATGTATTCACAACATCTTAGTTTCCACAATCCCTTAAAAATAAAAAATTGTCTTCAATTATAAACAATACCAAGCAATGAATTCAAGTTCTAGTTCCAAGAAATCATCAAAACGACCTTCAAAAAAATCGCCAAAATGCCACCAGAAGAATAATAATGGAGAATGGACAAAGGAGGAAAATAAGATATTTGAGAATTCTCTTGGGGAATTGGATGTTAGCGAAAATGATTTGTTTGAGCAAATTGCTATAAGGCTTCCGGGAAAGACCATTGAGCAAATTAAACTCCATTATGAGCAAATCAGATCAACATAATTTTTATTTTGTCAGGATATAGTCAAAATAGTGAAATTTATTAAGTAGATCTAAAATTATAAAATATATTTTTATGTCTTTACTTTATAATATAAAAGTGGTAATAAATAAAATATATATGTGATGGTTGCTTTATAAATTAAAACACATGCTATTGTATTGTTTTTATTGTTAAATCACATTTGAAAGGTCAATTTTTTTTACAAGGGATATAACTTTAATTGGTTTAAACCCTTTGCTTATTTGTCTAAATGTCTAGTTGATGAACCATTACACAACCATCTTAAATTCTTCATCAAATTAACTAATGCATTTGGATCTTTAGCAAATGTACCCCGTTTCCTTGTGGACCAAACACTTACTTATCATTATGATTGGTTTTTCAGGTGTTTGTTTATAAATTTGATTGACCTAGTGTGGATTGTGCGACCGTTCAACACCCTAGTAGGTGTAATTATTGTTTGTCCCGGTAGTGGTTACCTTAAATCATCCATGAACGGTTTACAAGCTCCTTAAGAGCTTGTTGGCTGCTCCATACTTTTTCATTCCTAATTGAGGGTCGTCCTTGTCAGGACTAAACCTTCACGATCTAAAGGTAGAAGTTTCATACCTTATTTTGGACTTAACATTACTTGAATAGGGTTATAAATAAAGCTAAGAATAATAGATCAGATATTATATATCAAGCTAGTACTCAAGGTGTCGAATTATTACTATCCCAAATATTAGAAAATAGGGTGATATTAATAGAATAAAAATTAGGTGAAGATAGAATCTTGGAAGATGATAGAATTTTGAAAGTGTGTTGCATGGGTTTGCAATTTTACAAGTTTTGTTTATATCATAAATTTTGATCCCAAACTCGTTATGAAACAAATAATATTTAGATCATACACCTTTTCGTTTCAAATCGAATCAGATCAACATAATTTTTATTTTGTCAGGATATAGTCAAAATAGTGAAAGAGTATTAATTTTGGACCAAGTTTAGTATTTAGATCATACACCTTTTCGTTTCAAATCGGAATTGCGCTTATGCTATACCATTGGAAATATTATTTCAAGGAATATCCAACCATGTAGGATGTAGATAAAATATCATGAAGAGAAAATTACATATTTGCTGAGTTTTCGAATTGTAATTATGAAAAGAGGAATTGAGTAATGGTTCATGGATTTTGGGCAAAGAAAAGGGTTTGTATTATTGAAATGGATAAAATGGATTATATAATGATAGTGGAATAGATCAAAATAAAGAATTATTCAAGTAATTCTTAGATCCTTTACATGAGCCAGACCAAATTAGGTAGTGAAGGTTATTTAGTCATCGAGCTTTATTTAGGGAGACAATTTTAGGTGTCTACATTACTCATTCAATTGAAATATCTAAAACATAAAAAAAAAAAAAACAAAAAAACCCACTAGGGATAGGTCATTTAGTTTAATACTGAATTAGATCTTAAGCCATGCAAGGTAATCTATAGTTATAGATATTTTTTTTCCTTTAAGTTATAGATTATTGATTGATAAATATTATTATTATAAATTAGTCGAGGAATAATATAAGTATGTTATAGGTTGATTTGGTATTTGCATTTTTTAGTTGTAGCTCATAATACACAACTAAAACAAAAATAGGCAAAACAATCTGAGCAGCCATGAGGTTTTGGTACCAATTCTCAATATAGGAAACTTAGGGGTGGGGATGCCTTACACTTTCCCTCACTCTAAAAAGATCTTTCCTAAGTAGTTGAGGCGGGTTAACCAATGAGATAATCTAGCTCATTAAAAATGCCTTCTATTTACCAAGTTTTAAAAAATTAACCTCAATTTCTTTCTCTTCACTTCATATCTTCTCTTCTCTCTCTTGTATTTGTAGTAGCTATGTACAAGTGTAGTATTTTACTTCAGTTTGCCACAATCTCTTACTTTGCCTAAATTGGCAAGAGTTATATTCATTATTGAGTGCGCACCCAAAGAAACCAAACATACCATCTCCTCACCCCTAGTTTTTTTTCAGTAAAAAAAAAGCGACATTCCACCAAACTACTTTTAAATATGTTCCATCCATGAATGAGGATAGTGATCTAAGGGTAAATATCTAATTATGTTTAACTTAGGAAACAATGAGGCCATAGTAGGTGCGTGTGAAGAGAGGAATGAAGGAGAATTAGATAAATTAATTTAATCATAAAATTCTTAACCCTTACTAGAATTTTTTTTCTAGTTTTTAGATACAATCCTCATTAATACTATGAATTATATAAGGGTTTTTCTAAGTTATGCCGCTCAAGTCATCAATTGTGTATAATTAAATAAATAACAATAAATAAAATGATTAATTTATATTTGACCAATGCCTCTTCTTTTATGTCATTAAATTAGGTTGATTAGTAAGGTTTAAAGTATAATATAGTTGCTGGAAATTTGTGAGAATAGAGGATTAATTATAGTTATCTATTTTTATTTATAGGAAGTTTAAACCTAGGTGATTTCTAGCGAGTGTGACCGATTTAGACAATATCAAGGTATGTATGTGCACAAGAATATTTGTGTATTCATAGTATCATGTTAGTGTAGACACCTAAAAATGTCCCCCCAAAACCAAACCCGATTATGAACAATCTTTCACTGCCATTATTGGTCGGGTTCAGTATTTAATCTTGAGAGTGCTTAAAAAATCGTGTTTAATTAAATTCAGTTTTTGAATAGTCCATGGATCAGTCTGGATGTTTAGTTAAAGCATAATTCATTTTTAATTTTAGCCCCAACCTTTTTATTTTATTTATTATTTTGGACCAAGGCTTTTTATTTTATTTAATTATTATTTTGGTCCAATTAATAAATAATAAATAAGAAGTGGCCCGAAATTATCAATCGGCACTTAAAAATGCTAAACGAAATTAGGGTAAAAATAAATTTAGACGGAAAAACGGACTACAGGTTCTCGCATCACGACAGTAAGCACCGTGTCACGGGATCTAGTGTCGCGCCACGGTGGGATTCCTCGTGACACGGTGCCTGTGCTGTGACACGGGGAAATTCCGTGTCTTTTCCGCGTAAACCCTTCACACGTTTTATTCCCCGTACCCTAAATATTTCCCGCGTCACTCTGTTGTCCACCATGTCACGGGAATTTCCCTCGTCTGACGGTGTCTGGCACCGTGTCACGGTGCTCTTTTCCGTGTCGCGGTAGTATTTTTTAGGGTTTTTATCTTTTTAGGGTTCCGTGTGTTCCCTCTACTCATTTTTTCTATAAATACCCCCTCATTTCTGATGTACAGGGCATCAATTAATTTATTTTTTTTATCTCTTTTATGCTCCAGCCTAAACACTAGCCTACCCTTCTTTTTTTTAAAATTCCCTCTTCAAGTACTTCAAGGAGTCCATACTTTACTCGTGGTGCTGTCCTTAAGCCAAGGCGTGAAAGGTAGAACTGTTTGAGGGTTTGGCCCCAAATCAACTCTATTTAATTTAATTTAATTATTGTTTTATTATTTTTTCCTTGAAGTTACTAATTCGTTTATTATTTTATAGTTGCAAGCAAAAAGAATCAAAGTAAGAATTATGCTCCTTTTATTTCTATTATTTTTCTAACGATTTTATATTTTTGGATTTATTGTTAAATTGCTTCCATTATTAATGTTTATTTTATTGATCACCATATTGCATGTTTAAAGGGAATATTTTAGAATTATGTGTTGTAATCTAGACAACCAGTTTAGGTTCCTTTTTAATCTTGTTGTTAATTAAAGTTATCACAGATATTTTAGAATTATGTGTTGTATTAATATCCAACCAATTTAGCATAATAATAGTTTGGAGCAAATTGAATATTAATTTGTATGCCTTTGAGATCGCAGGAATCACTTTTCACAATAAGAATCGAGTAGAGGCCAATACAGGCGAATGTGACTCCATGACTCACTTCGTACCATCATCCCTGAACCTCCTTTCGTGGTTCCGAACCATATGGAGTTAGTAATCTCATGGATTATGAATGGGTTGTAACCTTCACGTGTCAATAATCGTTGTTGCCTATCGTTGTCCCTTCATCGTGGTTGCCTTTTATGACCCGTGAACGGTTTACAAGTTTCTTAAAAACTTGTTGGCGGCTCCCTACTTTATTTGTCCCTAATTGTATTATGTCAATTCCCACTTCCTATGAGTGTCAAGCATATTCACAACATGCTTTTACATAGGCGCACTTCGAACGACGCCTACAATTTGGCGACTCCACTGGGGAGGATTCTTAGTTATTTATCGATTTGAGTGATCGGTATTTAATTAAGATGAGTGGATGAGACTTGAAAGATTCTTGAAAAATATTCCTGTGATTAATTTGACATTTTTGCATAAGCATAGAAGTTTTAACGTCTCATTTAGTTCTGTCCCGTAGGAAAAATTCAATAACTTGATTGCGTACGAAGGAAAACAGGGCACCAGTCAGATTTTCTGACTGCCGTTCCACGGCAGAATCTGACGTGTCACGGTGCAGTACGCCGTCGGACGGTTGCAGCATCGTGCCACGGCCCTCTCTGCCGTGTCACGACAATTATTAAATCAGTCAAGTGGCTTATTTTCTCTTCTCACAGTCAAATTCCTTCGATATTTCTGAAAAAAACGTGTGTATTCTACATGTGTCTTAGCCTAGGGGGATTTAAGCTCTATCAACCCAAAAACGCTCATGGTAATAAGGGTTCATCCGAGCTTTTAAATCAACACAAACTATGGAGTCGAGTTCGATTTCATCACGAACTCGCGGAGCCGCCCGTTGGCATACACCCTTAAGGGAGTCTGCCTTGATGACGCGTCCAAACTCTTAACCATGATACCCTTTTTGACACCCAAAGCTTGACCAATAGCTGAACATAGATCTAGACCTTAGGTTGCGAACTCTTTTTACATCATCGTGACTAATTGCTACGTGGTTTATTTGGTTCTAACCGTCATGTGTTTGCTCTTTTTGTTTAACGTATGATCGAGGGTTTTTATTTCCACATAGTAATTAGTATGGACTTATAATTGATTAAAACCTGCAAATTACGCAAATTTAGGCCTAGAATTGCGCACTGTGTCACGGCAGGTCTGTCGCGCCACGGTGTGCAATGCCGTGACACGGTGTTTTGTCTCGTCTAACGGTGCACTATACCATGTCACGACAGTCAGCACCGTGACACGGTGCCCGGGAGGATGGTCCAGTCAGTCTATTTTTGTTTTTGTGCATGCTTATGTGGTTCGTATGTCTGGTTTGGTGTCCTATCTAGCTGTGCGGTCATAACACGTGTCCATAACCTTCACTTAATCAATCACATGTCGTGTTCACAAACTTTTCCGTTAGTCGTTCACCATTTCATGACTGTACTTTAGGGTGGTCTTGTGTCGTCTTTTTTTTCGTTTTTTTTTTCGGAGTAAGTCGGATGGTATCCTCCCATACTTTTTTAAAAAAATAAAGCAAATTTCAAAAAAAAAAAAAAAAAAAAAAAAATTCTTTTCCGGATGGGTCAAGGTTAAGTTTAGTCATTAAAGATGTGTTTGTTTCGATGTCACAGCACTTGGTCAAGAAGTAGGGGTAGATTGTTACGGTTCGAGTCAATACCTCAGCAACCTCTTATACCAAGAGGCGTACAAGGAAACCACCACAATCATCTCCACAAAGTCCCTCTCCAGTCTACTTTCGACAAATGACTACTAAGGAGGTTATCGAAAACATCAACAAGACCATTGAGATATTGTCTAACATGATGCAAACACTCACCACTAGAGTCAACACGGTAGAGAAAGACAATCAAGACAATGTCACTGCCGCTACGATGGACAAGATCAAAGAACAGATGAGTAAGATCTCTGAAGAGTTCACTTATGTGGAGCAACCTGTCACCTCTTCGTCCATAAGGGACAAACTTCCTGAGAAGTTTTCCACTACTGACATTCCCAAGTTTAAGCCTACTAATAATTCGTTGTTCCTCTTGAAGGCTTTTTTCTGCGACCATGGCTCTTAAGGGATTAAATGTGATACTCTTCCCTAATGTGTTCCCTCTTTCCTTGGAGCATGCCTGTCAACAGTGGTTCTACTCTCTAGAATCCAAACATGTTGCGACCTGGGAGGATGTTACTGAAAGCTTTATGAACCGTTACAAGTGTAACATCCAAGCCAAGACTTATGAACGTGAACTCTCCATTCTTAAACAGAAGGAGAATGAAGGCTTCACTACTTATCTAACCAGGTGGAGAGAAACAACTGCACTCTTGGTGGATCCTCCCAAGGAGAAAGAGATGGTTCGCCTGTTTATTACAAATCTAACTCATAAGTACAAGCAACACTTGAAGTTTTTGCCTTTGAATACCTTCGAAGCTGTGTACGATATTGGAATAAATATCGAAGATGAACTGATGAAGACTGCTGCTATCAACAATAATAAAAACAACACTTGGAAAAACAAGAACGACACTCCTTCTTCTTCGTCTTCCAAGCCCAATAATGCTACCAACAATGTCAATGTCAATGATGTGCTAGCTTTTAATGCTCCCCCTCAGAGATTCCAAAGGCGAAGAAGGGTTTTGTAGACACCCATTTGTGTCTCCCCAAAACCAAACCCGGTGATGATTACCTTTCACGTCAAATCATAATCGAATGAAGTGAAAGTGTGGCAAGTCTAGTGTTGCGGATAGTTTTAATTTCTTTTCTCTTCTCTCTATTTTTGAAAACTTATTTTAAGAAAACAACCAATCCAGTTTGGTTGGTCCATGATATGGGTCCAATAGTAGTGTAGTTGGATGGGGCTTGTAAAGACCTTTCAAATGATATATTATAAGCCCAATTCCGATGACTATTGAGGAAATCATGGCCAATTTACTAAACTAGGTCCGGTTTGAGCTTATATGCGGCCCAATGATCTAGGGGAGGGCCTAATATGATTTATCATTCCTAATGAAATAAGGAATGGTTTTAGTCTTCTAGATTCTTCTAGAAGGTTCTTTTCATTCCTAATTCAATTAGCATTGATAAATTGACTTTTGTTGACTTTTCAGAGTTTTAATTAAGATCAAATAGCATTTTCGAGGGAAATATATGATTTTATCCTCCAGTACGGCAAACTTATCTGATTATCGAAAACGCGTTAAAACCAGACTTGGCGTCTGACTCCAGGCATTGGCGCCTGGAACCAGGCATGGCGCTAGTGTTGGTGCCTGGCGCAAGTTAGCCAGGGTTTGCGCCAGCTTTGTTTTTTGTGCGTCAGACTCTATTTTGATTATTTTATCTTTTTTGGCTGATTTTCTCTATAAATAACGTATTAAAAACTCCGTTTTCATTCACCAATTCTCACGAATTCTCATCAACAATCAGTTTTCATTCGCAGTCTTTAATTCTCTAATTCTCTCCTAATTCATTCATCTCTCTTTCCAAACCTTGTTTTCATATACAAAATTCCGCATTCACAAGATCTAGAAACACTTAGCCATATTCGAAGTTGCCTTCGCCCTAGACGTGAAAGATTTAATTTATGAGGGTTTGGTCCCAAATCTCTATTTCAATTATTTAATTGTTGTTTTGATTATTATTTTCCTTGAAGTTACTAACGTGTGTATTTAGTTATTAGAAAGAGGTACGAGGCATCAAAGTAAGTACTTTAATTGATTAATTGATATTATGATGTAGAAATCATGTTTACATTGTTATTATGATATTCCTAGTATCATGTCTAGGGTAATTTTAATATTAAATATGATTGTTGCTATGCTTCCTATGTTCTCCCTAATATTTATGATATTAGTATCATGTTAGGGTTAAAGATTTGATTTTTATCGCTTAGTGACATGCTAGAGTTTGTTATTAATCTTGTTAGTATTATGCCTAGGATCTTGCTATTATTATGCTTTAATATTAACATGAACATGATAATTATTATAATTGTTATAATTCACGATGATTATGAATATTATTATTATTATTATTATTATTATTTTGATGATGATTATTATTATTCATGATATTAATTATTTATTATGTTGCTTGATGTTTTATTGTTATTGCTTGATCACACCTTTTATGTATGTTTAAAGGGAATTTTATACTTGTAATCACGCTTAATAAGATGATTAATAATCTTGTTAGGGTTAATTTGATTATAATTCAAGTGATCGCCAATAATAGTTTATTTGTGCATTATATTCAACCAACATAGATAAACAGGTTTAGGGTTAAACATATTGATTGCATGTTAATTAAAAAGCGCACGTGAATACGATCAGAATAAAGTAGAGGCCTATTATTAGGGCAGGTTCAATCTCTTTTAGGTTGGATTTGTACCTTCATCCCCGAACCCTTATTTGGTTCTAGACCTTATGGAGTTGACGATCTCTTAGATCGTTAAGGGGTGTAACCTTCACCTCGTGAACGGTTTACAAGTTCCTAAAACTTGTTGGCGACTCTTTTGCTCTATCTTCTTCCCTTTTGGACGCCACCGTACTTTAGTGTATGATCACAGTGGGGTTCAAGCTAGGGGTTAACGCTTGAAATTATTCCCTAGAGTTTTTGGCCACTCCACTGGGGAGGATTTCTATTTTAGTTCCTGAATTTGTTTCGGCAATGATTTAGAATGAGTGGATGAGACTCGAAACGTTCTAAGTATTTCATGTGCGTAATTTTGATTAACATTATTGTCATATGCATTAAAAAAGATCTCATTGGAAAGACCATCCGTAATGAGTTAAAAACATAGGATTTTACACGTAGGAAATTTGAGAAATACCTTTCACAACTAGGACCGAAATAACACCGCGCGAAACTGGAAAATTTTATCGAGCACAGAAAGCTGCTGAGGCATGTGGGAAGTAGCGTCAGGGGCCAGATCTTGGCGCCAGCATTTTAAACGTAGCGCCAGACGCCAGCATTGGCGCCAGGCGCTACAGTTAAAAGCTGGCGCCAGTCTCTGTTTGCTGGCGCCAATTTCCCCTAATACCGAGCCAGAAATATGTGTTCTAATTTCGACCGGTTTTTCGTATTGTTTGCTCGATCCTACTTCCCGATTGAATTTTTTCTCACTTTTCTGAAACCCATATGTGTTCTACATATGGGCATAACCCTCTGGGAATTCATGCTCCATCTACCCGTTTGAACGCTCTGTGCAACAAAGGGTACATCCGAGATGTTGAATTCACCAAACCATGGAAGCGAGTTTTTCTAAACTCGCGGTGTCCCATCCACTCTCGCCAACCCTTCACGGTTAAGCTTCTGCGCGGTGCATCTGGAAAATTAACCATGGACCCTCTATTGACTAAACCATATCCCGAACTTTAGAGAACTAGAGCCATGGTTAGGTTGCAAACGCATTGCATCATATTGTGCCTACTTGACTAATTGTGCATTATTTGTTGCGCATATATATTCTATGTTTCTCTTAACCGTTTGTTTGACTTGTGTTGAGATTAAATAAATTAATGACTTAAAGAACTTTGCCTAATTAATTAATTTATTCAATTGAGTCAATAAAGTCTAATATTTTAATCGGAATTGACCTAGATGACTTTAGGCATACCCCAATTGATTAATAACACCGAAAACAGTCCCAAATCGAAGCTCCAATATTGGCGCCAAGGTCTGAGCTGTAGCGCCACACTATGGAAGGTAGCGCCTGACGACAGCTCTGTCGTCTGGCGCCAAGCTCCATGATGCGACGCCAGTCCTGTCGTTTGGCCGACAGTTCGGATTATTGGTCGAGTCATCACCTAGAGTCTAATTAATCTTTTTTCTAACTAATTCGGTTAAATTTTGCTGTCAATAGTACTGTTTTGAGTCGTTAATCGAGTTTAGGCACTAAGTCCCGTGGTCTTACACAAGAGTTCAAGCATGCCACTTACACTCAACGCACACACCAATACACATACTTTGACCATGTTTAGGAGAGTCTTGTGTGCGCGTTTCTTTCCGTCATTTTTTTAGGGGGTAAGTCGGATATTAATCCTCCAATAAAAAAAACTATACTTAGTTCCCTAAAAATATGTACATTATTTTTGCCAAAAAATATGCACCCTTTTTTTTTTACTTTATTCTTTTTTTCTTCCTTAAAATAAACCGTAAAGTCAAGTTGATTCGAGTCAAGTAATTAAAACGCAAAATGGTTTAACTTACAGCGCGTGGTCAAGAAAGGAAGGACGGTTAATCAAGGACAACATTTTCGTACAAGTCCAAAATTTCAACAAACCCATAGCTCGTAAGAGGAAATCTAAAACTATAATGGCAACACAAGAAGAAGTCAATGATCTTAAGAACCAATTGGCTACCGTGACTGAGACACTGAAGCTTCTCGCACTCAAGATCGATGATCCCGTGAAGCAACAACAGATGGACCTCATGCAAGAGAGTGTAAGAAAGTTGTCTAGCGACTACAAGTTTCAAGAGCTTACATCACAAGGGGTCTCGGTGGACAAAGAACTTCTTCCGCAGAAGTTCAACGCCAACGACATCCCAAAATTCAAAGCGACTGACAACCCTTACTTTCATTTAAGAGCATTCGAAACAATAATCAGTATTAAGGGTATTGATAAGAAGGTTTTCCCCTCTCTATTCTCACTATCTCTCGAGACCGTTTGTCAACAATGGTTCTTTTCTCTCGAGAAAGAAAAGACCTCTACCTGGGAGTCCATAGCAAACGCTTTCGTTGATAGGTACAAATGCAACATTCAAGTCGAGACTGACCATAGGGAACTTGAAATCCTCAAGCACAAAGAGAATGAAGGCTTCACCTCCTTCTTTAACAAATGGAGGGAAACCTCAGCTAAGATGATCGAGGTGCCAAGTGAAAAAGAATTTGTGAGGCTGTTCATCAAAAATCTTCAAGAAAAATATTCCAAGCATCTCAAGTATCAAAATAATCTCCATACCTTCAAGGCCATTTATGATATTGGGATCAATATTGAAGACGACTTGGCTAAGTTAAAAGCTGTCAACAATAACTCCAACAGTGGCTGGAAAGGAAAGAAGAACGATAATCCTTCTTCTTCCAAAACCGCCCACTCAAACAACGTTAGCACTTTTAATTTAGGAGAAGTCCTTGCTATGAACAATCAAGGACAGAAGAAACCATTTAGGAGGAACTTCACTCCTATTGGCATGAGTTATGACACCGCATTTTATCGATTAAATGCAAAAGGTCTTATAACTCCTATTGGAACATTTAGGGACCCACCAGTCGAGAAGAGGTCGGCTAATTGGAACCCCAATGCACATTGCAAGTATCACCAAGGTAGGGGCCATCTCACCGAAAATTGTTGGAAGCTTAAGGAAGCTATCCAAGACTTAATCGACAACAATAAGCTGCTGTTGCCCCCTGCCAGTAAGAAGCCAAGCATTGACAATGCACCTCTCGCTCATACCCTGGCTATTTCTGATGAGGAAAACGAGGTTGACCCCTCATCTCTCATTAGACCCGTCAAAGAAATCCATGCCATAGAAAAGGAAGAGGAAATCTTTTTCGATGTCAAGGATAACTTCCCAGAACTGGCAAGTAAGGAATATATACAATTGCTCACACTGTCTATGATGGAGGTATCGCATTTACTACGTGAAGCTCTCAAGGCTATAAAGGAATCTCAAAAGAAATATGATGAGGTTCCACTTCCGAAAGATGAACCTAAAAGGGAATTCACACCAGTGAGAACGACTTATGAGGCAAAGCATTTTCCCTACAAGTCACTGAAAAACCCAAGAAGAGAAATAGAATCTACACTCCAATTGGGATCCCATATGCACAAATGTTCGAAATGCTCTCCGAGAGTGGCGAGATCAAACCTCTCGAACCGAGACCATTCGAATCATTGAAAAGGACATATAGATATTACTGTCAGTATCATCAATCAGGGGGTCACACTATAGAAAACTGTTTCAAGTTCAAGGATTTGGTTCAGAAAATGATTGATGAAAAGAAACTAGTCCAAGTTCAACAAGAAGAGGATGCGACCATTAATGGAGTTTGGGACAGTGATGAAGAAGATGTCTATCTAAAGGACGTAGTAGGACCTACACCTTCTATGTCATACACCACAGATCACATTTCGGCTGAAGAAGACTCATCGATAGACGTCCTCACAAGATCCGGGAGAATGCAACCTCCCGTTTCAACACAACCTATGCCTACCACACAACAAGTTCCCATACCTATCATTGAAGACAATGATATTGTTAAGCAATTTAAGAAGACAAAAGTTGAGATGAATGTATGGAAACTTCTGGCAACATCTCGAGAACATAGGTTGGCTGTAATGAATGCCTTGGATAAAATTGGGATAGATTCTAACACTACTCCTGAGGGATTAGCCAACTTCCTCACAAGTGAACTTCCCAATCCGATTAATTTAATCACTTTTTCTGACAAAGATTTAACCCCAGAAGGTGACAAACATTACAAGGCATTAAACCTCACAGTAGTTTGCAAGAGGATGAATGTTCCTATGACTCTTGTAGACAATGGATCGGCCATCAACGTCTGTCCACTTAGAACTGCGAGGATGCTCGGCATAAGGGACGAAGATTTAACTCCGTCTACACAAGGAATAAGAGCCTACGACAACACTCGTCGTCAAGCTCTTGGCAAGATTACCCTAAATGTAACGGCAGGAGCAATAGAACATGCTACTACTTTCCAAGTAGTAGATATTAAAGCTTCATTCAACTTATTGTTGGGACGCCCTTGGCTTCATGATCTAAAGGATGTCCCTTCATCTCTCCACCAACAAGTAAAAGCTATAGTTGGGGGAATTCCAATCACCATCGACGCTTCGCCTATAAGGATCAAATCTATAGAGAATCCAATTATTAATGTGGAGCACGATGAGGATGACGAATATTTATGGGGCTTGAACGAAGAAGTCTCCTTAATCTAGGAGGATGAAAGGACCCGTATTTTCCATGACCCCCATTCCAACATGATTGTCAATGCCATGCTGAAGAAACAAGGACACTTTTCTAGGATGACCCTAGGAAATAAGAAAGGAATGGCAAAACTGTTGGAGTCACCTGGCCTCCCTAAGTTAGACACTTTCAGACTTGGTTTCGAACCGACTCGGAAAGATCTCAAGCGAGCCCAGGAAAAGTCAAAAGCACGTAAGGACGCTCGCATTCAAAAAAAAGCAATCCCAATGGATCATTACCCTCTTACGCTTAATGGTCAGTTTATAAAAGAAGGAGAAGACTATCCATGCCATGAATTTCCCGAGCCATTTGTTGTAAACGGTATAAGACAACCGGGATTCGAGATTTTCTTGGATTGCTACTTCACTGATGAAATCCCAACTCCTGTCTATAAGGAGAAAGCACCCCCATGCTTTGACTTTAACGTCATGGGATTACTGTTTGGGCGAGAAAAGAATGAGCCAACTTGTAAAGAGGATAACTCCTCGCTCATTCAAACAGTCCTACAAAGCAAAATCTTCGATCCCTCGAAGCTAATCACCCCAGCTGAAGGATCCCTACATGGATGGCGCAAGACTATCAAGGTGACTACTCCAAGCGGAAGGAAGATATCTATCACGACAGGGCAAGGACTGATGTTTAAAGAGTCGTCTGAGTCTGAGTCTGAGTCAGAGTCTTTCCCCCTAGAGTCTTCTAAGTCTTTAGTAGTAACACATCCCCCTCCTATTTCTCCTCCTAGGATAGTTAGTGATCCAGTCCCGAGGACATATCACTCTTTGATGTAATGATCTTAGAGTATAATAATATTTCTCATTCTCCTTACTTCTCGTGTTCTTCTCTAACCCAAGATGACGAGCATTGCTTAACTAACAATGAAAAAGACAAAGAAATTATTAAAGCAATGGAAACACTCGAAAAGAAAACACCGGTGATTGAAGAAACTGAAACAGTTGATATCTCAAATGATTCAACTCATAAAAGAGAAGTTAAAATCGGATTAACACTGAATAAACAAGAAAGAACCGATTTAATTAACTTACTTAATGAATTTATCGATGTATTTTCTTGGTCATATGAAGATATGCCAGGCATTAATAGAGAAATAGCTCAACACACTATACCACTAATTCATTGAATGAAACCCGTAAAACAAAAGTTACGTCGAATGAAACCCGACGTAGCTCTTAAAATAAAAGAAGAAGTTCAAAAACAAATAACTGCAGGTTTCATCAAGGTATCCAAATACCCCGAATGGGTCGCCAACGTTGTCCCAGTTCCAAAGAAAGACGGAAGGGTAAGAATGTGTGTCGACTATCGAGATCTAAATAACGCAAGTCCAAAGGACGACTTCCCTTTGCCACACATTGATATTCTGGTAGATAACACAACAAATCACGCGTTTCTTTCATTCATGGATGGATACGCAGGTTACAACCAGATTCTCATGGCAAAAGAAGACATGGAGAAAAAAACTTTTATAACACCATGGGGACTTACGGCTACACGGTAATGTTACTCGGGTTGAAAAACGCGGGTGCTACTTACCAACATGCAGAAACTGCCTTACTCGATGACATGATGCACAAAGAAGTCGAAGTATATGTTGACGACATGATTGTAAAATCAAAAGACCGTCCAGGCCATTAAGTAGCCTTAAGGAAATTTTTCGAAAGGCTAAGAAAATACAATATGAGGTTGAATCCATCTAAGTGTGCTTTTGGGGTCATCTCAGGTAAACTTGTGGGTTACATCATAAGCTCTAGAGGAATAGAGGTAGACCCAACCAAGATCAAAGCAATCATGTCAATGCCACCGCCCAAGACTGAGAAACAGATTCGAGGATTTATTGGTCGGTTGCAATACATAAGTAGGTTCATATCAAAATTGACGACAGTATGTGAACCAATCTTCAAAAAACTCAAGAAGAATGTACAGTGATATGGGATGACGAGTGTCAAAAAGCCTTTGAAAAGATCAAATCCTATCTCGCAAATCCTCCCGTATTAGCACCAGCACTTCCCGGAATACCTCTTAGGTTATATTTGACGGTTAACCAAAGAGACAATGGGAGCTATGCTAGCACAAGAAGTGAAGGCAAAGAGAACGAAATCTATTACCTAAGCAAGAAGATGCTCGAATACGAAGCACGCTATACACCGCTCGAGAAGTTGTGCCTCGCCTTGGTGTGGGCCACAACCAAGTTAAGACATTACATGCTGGTGCATACCGTCTTTCGTAGTCTCACGATTAGATCCACTCAAGTATCTATTCGAGAAATCTACACTCAATGGACGCATATCGAGATGGATAGTCAATCTAGCCCAGTTTGATGTAAGGTTCATGCCACAAAAAGCTATCAAAGGATCCGTGGTGTCAGACTTTCTAGCAGATTTTCCAATAGAAGACTCGACGCCAATACAAGACAATGAATTTCCAGATGAAGACCTAATGGTTACTGAAGATGATACTTGGACCTTATACTTCGACGGAGCCTCAAACCAAAAGGATGTGGCGTTGGAGTACTACTAGTATCACCTAAAGAAGAAGCATGTTCCAATCTCCATAAAGCTTGATTTCGACGTTACTAACAATGCTGCTGAATATGAAGCATGCGTGGTAGGCCTTGAAACAGCTTTAGCATTGGGAGTAAAAAAGTTAAGGATATTCGGAGACTCTTCTTTGATCATCAATCAGATATCTAAAAGGTGGAAAGTAAGGAGCGAAAGTCTAGCCCCTTACCAAACCTATCTGGAAACTCTTATCGATCAGTTAGACAAGGTAGAATATACATATCTACCTAGAGAGGAAAATCAATTTGCTGATGCCTTGGCAAGATTAGCCTCAATGGTTAGGATTCCCACAGGAAATCGAGCAAATGCCTCTAACTATAGAAAAAAAACACAAACCAGCATACATCCAGGCTATAGAAGACGACGAAGTAGTCCAAGGCGAAGAAGAAGAAGAAGAAGAAGAAGAAGAAGAAGAAGAACCGTGGTACACGGACATACTCAATTATGTCACCAAAGGATAATACCCTCCTCATACTGACAAAAGAGCAAAACGAGCATTAAGGCTTTTGGCTTCCCAATATGTACTCATAGACAACGAGCTACATAAAAGGGTACCTAAAGGTCGAGCTCTCTTATGTGTAGGAAAGAAGGATGCACAAAGAGAAATGAGAATAGTCCATGAAGGAATTTGTGGCACTCATATAAATGGCAAGATGTTAGTCCAAAAGATAATGCAAGAAGGATATTATTGGACTACAATGAATAGGGATTGCCATCAATACGTAAAAAGATGCCCTAAGTACCAAATTTATGCCAATTTACAACATATCCTTCCATCCTTGCTCTACACCTACACATCGCCATGGCCATTCTCTACACAGGGAATTGACATCATTGGAAAAATCACTCCCCCAAGAACAGGAGGCCATGAATATATCATAGTAGCAATTGATTACTTCACAAAGTGGGTCGAAGTGCAATCATACGCTAAACTCACTACAAAACATGTAGCACTCTTTATCGAGAGAAATTATATTTGTCGATACGGAGTCCCACATGAAATGATAAATGACAATGGAACTCACTTTCAAGCCGAATGTGAAGAATTGCTACAAAAATACGGCATTCAACATCATCATTCTTCCCCTTATAGACCTCAAGCAAATGGAGCAGTCGAGGCAACTAATAAAAATTTAAAGACTATCATCGAGAAAATGACGGAAAATTATAAGGATTGGCCTGACAAACTTCACTTCGCACTGTGGGGTTACCGTACGTCAATCCGTACATCAACAGGAAATACGCCATTTTCCTTGGTATATGGAATGGATGTCGTACAACCTGTCGAACTAGAAATACCATCTCTACGCATTGCATTAGAGAGTAAACTCGATGAAGTTGAATGGACTAGGGCACGATATGAAGAATTAATTCTACTCGATGAGAAACGACTAGAAGCTCTACATCACACTCAGTGTTACCAGACTCGTATGGCTAGGCATTTTAATAAGAAGGTCAAAACAAGAAACTTCAAAGTAGGAGACTTAGTGTTAAAAGCACTAAGGAAAAATGTTTTAGATCCAAGGGGTAAATTTAGACCTAATTGGTCTGGACCCTACATTGTCAAAATAATCCTGGCAGGAGGTGCAGCAAAACTAACTGATATGGATGGCAATGAATTCTCGAACATGACAAATCTTGACCAACTTAAGAAATACTACCCGTAATTACTTGAGTAGGATACTCAAGAGAGCTACGTTCGGCCTGATTCCTTAAGAAAGGATACGTAGGCAACCCTTTACGGGTGCGGCCACCTTATTTTTCGACATCCCCGCGTCCCAGAATTAATTAAAAATTCAATAGAAGATCGGCGAAATATCGGCGTCGCAGAGTAGAACCTGGCACCAGCCAACAACCATCAGCGCCAGCCGATGAAATTGGCGCTTGGTGCCAGACTTCCCTGGAAGGCGCCAATCAAAAATAAGTGGCGCCAATTTGAAAATAAATTCTGGGCAAATTTTGGTGTTTTTTTCGGAAAATTTTCGACTTTCGTACTCGAAGAATTTCTGGAAAATTAATTTTTTCGGTTTTCATTGCTTTAATAAAATAAATTTAAAGTAAATAATTTAATTAAAAGCTGAAACTTCATTAATAAAATAAAATTACATTATTGATGAAATTTAAATAAAGCTGAAATAAATTAACTTTAAATGAAAAATAAACTAAGTCTAATAATTTGAAGATTAAGCAATGCTCCTAATCTTTCTTTTCTTTCCTAGCCCTTTTCCAATTTTTGTCTGCTTCCTCCTCCTCATCCTTAACTTTAGCTAGTAGGCATCCTTTAGAGGACCTACATTCAATCTTAGAATAGATAGTCTCCCCTTCAGCTAGTACTCCATGTTTCTTTTCCACCCAAGCCTTTTTATCTGTGGTGTCAGCTTTCCTTTTCCCTGTATCTTTGGTAGCACCTTTCTTCCTAGGCATTGCAGGTGTTTTGAATTCAACTCTTGCACCTAGGCGTTCCTTGGCATGAATCACCCTGTCACCTAAACGACTCTTCACATCAGTTTTACCCTGATCTTTCTTCGAAACCTTCGAAGGCTTCTTCAGCAACCACTTCTTCACATCATTAGGCAAATAAGGAGGAAACTTTTGAGTAACCACTTCCCATAGAGGTCTAGCACTCCAGTAAGCATCAAATCTGTCTACTTCCTGGGAAATAGTGTACTCATAGGGAGGACGAAGATCCCCTGAAGGAATATTCTTAAGCAAGCCGTATTGTCTTTTTACCCTGCAGGGGTAATAAAAAGTCATACGAGACAAGCTTAGAAGACGGCAGAAATGTTGCTTGTTGACACCAACCATCCTTTCTATTTTCCAACATGGGACGACCCACTTGATAGCAAAATCACGAGATTCGAAGACCTTTCTCCACCCATGGCGCCCAATTTTAGGGAAGCGTTTCTTCCTCCTCACTAAGCAATTGGGAGTATACTTCTCAATATCGTCCGGAGGGCTAATTAATTCTAGCCTTTCCATTAGCCACATCTGTAAAAAAAAATTGCAATGCAAATAAATTATTATTACAATACAAAAATATATTTTTTGATTTCTGTAATTAAAAATATTATTTTTCTGCCTGTAATAAAATTGGAGAGCCGCGAAAAGGTGCTTTTGGGTCCCTTTTCAGTTCATCAAGACTAATCATAGTCTCTCCAACTATCAATGGCATTGGATTTCTCCCTGATTCAATTTGTTCTAGTACGGCGGCTATAATTGATTGACCTTCATTATTTTTACCACTACTAAGAAAAAATTGATTAAGCATGCAAAATAAGAACGCTCTTCTTCTATATATATGAAAAGATTCAGAAAGAGGTTTATCAAAATAATGGCGTGCAAATTCTTTTAAATTAACTATGTTGCCATCTACTATTTTTGATAAATCCCTTTCTTTTAAATTAAAGAAGCGCTCAAAATCCTTATAATAATATGCATCTACTCTAGGGATTACTATGAGGTCTATTGCAGGGAAGACTAAAATAGCACCAAATTCTTTTGGCAAAGGGCTAATCTCATCTTACCCTATTCTAAAGCAATGAGTATCAACATTCCAAAATTCTAGAGCGGTATGTATGAAATCTAAGTCAAGATCTACCCCTTTGATGCCATAAATTTCCCCCAAGTAAAACAAATCTAATTCTTTTCAGTCTCTAGCATTAAGAGATCGACACCATTCACGAGTGTATTGGGTGAAAGTTTTGGTGACTAAAGACATGGTATTATTTTTCTAAGGCAAAGAATTATTTTATTTGCTGGAATTATGAGAAGAATCGACTGTGCAGGAGGCTATTTATACACAAATTACGAGAAGTTTTAATCAGAATGAAATACGGAATCAGCGCCAATTGGCGTCGGACTCCGTAGTTGGCGCCAGCCGCCAACACTTGGCGCCACACGCCAAGTGTAGCGCCTGGCGCTACACGCGCCATTGCGTGGCGCTAGCTGGTGCCAAGTTGCCACATCAGGCGCGCATGCTTAGATTGCGTTTTTTATCCTAAACTTGAGTCGGCTAATGACTTTACGGCTCCGTTTATTTTTTCTAAACATCTTTTTTATCCTTTTTTTTTAATTAATTAAAATAGCTACTATATTAATTATAATATTCTTTTTTGGACTTTATTTAGATTAATTTCCAAGTTTTTTTTTATACACCCGACATTTTATTTGATTTTTTCCTTTTTTATTTTTTCTTTTTGGGGGAGAGAGTCGGATACCCTCCATCAATAATAAAAATGACGGAATTTTTGCGCAAAATTGTTTGTCATGCTTCTCTTGCACACACAAACATACATATAATAATAGCAAACAAAATAAACTCATAATAGCATAAATATATAAAATATGTCTAAAAAATTAGTGAGTCTAAGGCAAAGTTCTATAAAAAGTCAAAATAAAAATCACAGGAAGAAACTACGGCGCCGGAGGACGTATACCCATCATATCGTAAAATTGCGCCGTACGAGGAGTCACTTCTCCACCAGCCCAACTCCAGTTTCCGCAGGAGGAGGAAAACTCAATATAGGTCCACTCCACCCAGGATCAACGTGAGGCTGAGGCTGCGGAGGCTGCTGCGATGACGAGCCTACCTCGTACATCCCACCACCTCTGAAAGTCGAGGTAGCCTCTCCCTCGCCTACCGGTGCAGCATGAGCACCCTCAGAAGAAGATCCCGAGCCCTCTGCAACGTCAGCACGAGCAGCCTCAGAGCTACCACCTCTACCCCCTGACATAGTACGACGACGTCTCGAGGTAGACCTCGCCGGATCCCTCCGCACCTCAGGTCTTGTGCGGGTGTGAGAAGCAATAGGCTGGCCCTGCAAAAAGAATGAAATCAGAAACAAGGCAAAATCGAAGCGGTAATGCAAAAAATATATATAAAGAAAGACTACCTCTCGGATGACGTCGTCCCGACGGCAGGTGGCCGCATTCCTCATTCGGACGAGCTGGCTACGGAAGGCATCTATACATCGTTCCATCGCCGAAACCACCTCGCGCGAAAACTGTCAGAGAAAAAAGTCAGTAAATATGCATGATATATGAACAAAAATATTGTGAATAACTAGGCTTACTCGAGTCTGGTGGCGAGGAATCGACCGCTCTACGAAGCGCTCGCCCTCGGGAGCCGGAGGAATCATCTCCTCAATCAGCCCCTATGTCCCTTGGTAATGGATGGACATACGGGGTGGCACAAACTCAGTAGCACCGTCTTGATAAAGCAAAAAAGTCAGTACAACATTACTTGGGGGCTACTTATTGGAAAGTAAAAGCTGAAAAATCTTACCCTCACATCCTCAGCCAGTACAGGGGATGGAGCTAACAACGACAGTAGCTCCTCAGCATAGCACCGCCCAGAGATCACGTAAGACCGCCAAGGGGTACCAGCTCCCTCGGACATGCTCAACAACCGCGCGTCGTCGAACATATGATGTGGTGGAGGAGTTGGAACGACGAAGACATCAGAGGAATGCTGTCTAGCAACCCTCTCTCCTAAGTACGCGATCACCCCATAAGTCCCCAGGAAATAGCGACGCTTAGCAAAATACTGTGCGGCTAACCCAGGGACTGTCCAGCCGCCCCACGGCCGGTACAACACCTCAGGCCCCTACAAAGAACATCAATCAGGCGAGAGTATACCTAAAGCGTCGCGAAATGGCAAATAAATAAAAAAGTCATACCGCAATGATCCAGTTCCGGACATGTGTAGTAGACATATCCACATGGCGGCCACCCCAAGAAGCGCTCACTGGAAATCCGCGCGGCGATGGTCTCGCCGGCGCAGCAGAGGGGAAGTACTCGTAGAACAAGATCTACAAGGAGTAAAAATTGTAAGTAAATGCTAGCTAATATGTAGAGCTAAACTTTATAGGGAATAATGTTTACCTCTACGACCTTCCAAAAGGCAGACAAAGCAACATTCGTCCCAAAGGACCGGTGTCGACACGAGTCCCTCAGTGCACGAACAAAGTCAGCGTAGGCCAAGCTGGCCCAGTCATAAGTCCTTATCCGGTGAAGATCGCGGACAGCAGGAAGGTAGTAAAGCAACGCCCTACTACCTTTTTCAGGAGAGAACGTCCCTGACAACAACATCAGCGCAAAGATGCGCACCCGTTGCTCTCGGGTGGTCGCATCGTCATCAAAAGCCGCTGCCAGCGTCGAGCGGCGAATTCCCCTAGCACTAAACTGAGTCGTCTAGACCTCAGCTCGGGCCCGAATAGCGATCGGCCCCAACAGCTCCTCGACCTCCGCAGAAAAGAAGTCGATCTCACTGTCAAATGGCAGTGGCACCGAGTTGAACTCCAGTCCTGTAATGAGACTGAAGTCCGTAGGGGTGACCATCATCTCGCCCTAGGGGAAGTGGAAAGTGTTGGTGGTGTCCCAGAAGAACTCCACCAAAGCGCGCACTATATGGTGACGCCCACTGGAGGCAACCATAGCCTAGGAGGTCTCGAACAGGATAGCCAGTCCGCAAGACTCCCATAGGAGTCTCGTCTCAAGATCCCTGGCGATGTACATCTTGTACAAATCGCCCAAACCATTAAAGCCGGAACCGTGATAGCGTGTCCTCCCGACCGTGATGCCGCGTCTCACCCTCTCAGAAATGTGGTGGATGGGGGTGAAGAACAGGGTCCGCTCATCCCACTCGGGGAGCCGACCAAGCGAAGTAGAAGGTGTGACGTCATCCTCTACGGGCTCATGCTCCCGTCGGGTGTTTCGAGACCATGAACCCGAACCTCTCTGTCTAGCCATACTACATTGTGCAAAATCATCATAAATTAAGGTTCTATAGTATCTAAGATTCGCCTAGCCGCATGATACTATGTTCGCAAAAAACAGAGTACATAGTACTAAAACAGAGCACAAATTCAAATTGAGCATGACGGCATTTTTCAAGCAATCACACAATTTCTTGCAACACTATAGTAATTATTGTGACAAATTAGAGAAGAATTGCTAGCAAAAACACAAAGAACAAGTCACATTGTTCTTCACGACCTTAGGAGGTCCAACAATGGCAAATTGCACATTTCGTCACCAAATTGAGTCAAACAAGTCTCAAATTACTCCCAAAGAAATATATAAACATAATAAATAAATTTCATGGCATAAAACTTGATAAACAAAGCAAATTGAGCATTTTTAATTTCGAATTTACATGAAATTCGTGAATAAATATGCCAAAAATTCATAAAAACTGATGTGAGTGTGAAGAAAACTTACATAGATCGGAAAATTAGATGAAAAGAGCTTTTATTTGCAACGAATTTGAGTGAATTCGGTTGAGAAACGAGCAAGAACCGAGCAAGTGAAGTTCTGCGGTTTTTCGAGCAGCATACGCGACGAGCAAAGCAGCAAATGAAGAAGAAAGGGGTATTTAAGGAAATCCTCGTGTTGGCGCCAAGCTCTAGGCATTGGCGTCAAAAATTAGGCTTGGCGCCTGGCGCTAAGGCTAATTGTGTGGCGCTGATGGCTTTTCAGCGGCGCTAGAACACCTAGCCACTTGGTGAGGTTGTTCTACCTTTCTGCAACATATTTTGGGTTCCTTGGTACGCCAGTTAGCCCCTCTAAGCAATTTGACATGATTTTTTTAGTAATCGGCTTGATTACGTAAAGTGATCGACCTGATGAAAGATCATCTCACTTAGCTTAAAGCGCCTAAGCATTGGCTCATTAACAAAAAAGCACCGACATATAGGTTCAAAAGCAAAAAAAAAAGCACCGACGTACAGGTTCAAAGCAACAAAAGCACCGACGTACAGGCATAGCGGAAGCAAAGTTCAGGCAAACTTTTAAAGATCGACAAGCGTGGGTCTTCGGTAATTTCCTTTGGAAAATTATGGCATCAAATGAGGATGAATTCAAGCGAGGATACCTTCGACGACATTCCCTAGCTTGTGGAGTGTTGTCACAAACAACTGAAGGTGATTTCAAGAGAAATAATCTTCGATGGTATTCCCTTGGACGTGGAATATTATCATAGCGGAGGAGGATCGTTTCAGGCAAAGCAGTCTTCTAATTTGGAAGCAGTTACGGGCATAGCAGTTTTCAGGCGGGATGGCGTTCTCTAGCTTGCAGGAGGTCATCAAAACAACAGTAAAGCGGCAGCAAATCGGTTACTTTCAGAAACGTGTGCTCGACGGTGCAAGATACGCGTTTCTTAACTCTTTTATTTGTTTAACTAACGCTAGTTTTGCAGGTATCAACGTTACAAGAGTGGTTTAGGATCGCAAAACGTTCTGAATCATTCTCCGTACCTATCGATACCATGACTTTTGTTTTCGAAACTTGCGTTTCTCCAAACTCAGTCAAAGTGGGGGCTTCTGTAGACACCCATTTGTGTCTCCCCAAAACCAAACCCGGTGATGAGTACCTTTCACGTCGAATCATAATCGAATGAAGTGAAAATGTGGAAAGTCTAGTGTTGCGGATAGTTTTAATTTCTTTTCTCTTCTCTCTGTTTTTGAAAACTTATTCTAAGAAAACAGCCAATCCATTTTGGTTGGTCCATGATATGGGTCCAATAGTAGTGTAGTTGGATGGGGCTTGATTAGAGCTTTCCAACGATATATTATAAGCCCAATTCCGATGAATATTAAGGAAGTTATGGCCAATTTACTAAACTGGGCCCGGTTTGAGCCTTATATGCGGCCCAATGATCTAGAGGAGGGCCTAATATGATTTATCATTCCTAATGCAATTAGGAATGGTTTTAGTCTTCTAGATTCTTCTACAAGGTTCTTTTCATTCCTAATTCAATTAGCATTGATAAATTAAATTTTGTTGACTTTTCAGAGTTTTAATTAAAATCAAATAGCATTTTCGAGGAAATTATATGATTTTATCCTCCAGTACGGCAAACTTATCTGATTTTCAAAAACGCGTTAAAAACAGGCTTGGCGCCTGACTCCAGGCATTGGCGCCTGGAACCAGGCCTGGCGCTAGTGTTGGTGCCTAACGCTAGTTAGCCAGGGTTTGCGGCAGCTCTGTTTTTTGTGCGTCAAACTCTGTTTTGTTTATTTTATCTTTTTGGCTGATTTTCTCTATAAATAACGTATTAAAAACTCCGTTTTCATTCACCAGTTATCATCAACAGTTAGTTTTAATTAGCATTAGCATACAATCAGTTTTCATTCAATTAATCCTCTCATTCTCTTAATCATCCATCTTTCTTTCTTTCTCTTTTTCTAAACTTTGTTTTCACATATAAAATTCCGCATTCGCAAGATCTATAATTACTTAGCCATATTCGAAGTTGCCTTCGCCCTAGACGTGAAAGGTTTAATTTCTGAGGGTTTGGTCCCAAATCTCTATTTCAATTATTTAATTTAATTGTTTTGATTATTATTTTCCTTGAAGTTACTAACGTGTGTATTTTATTATTAGAAAGAGGTACGAAGCATCAAAGTAAGTGCTTTAATGGTTTTAATTGATTTATGATGTAGAAATCGTGTTTAAATTGTTGTTATGATATTCCTAGTAACATGTCTAGGGTATTTTTAATATTAAATATGATTGCTATGATGCCTTTTATTCTCTTCCGAATATTTATGATTGTTAGTATCATGTTAGGGCTAAAGATTTGATTTTTAATGCTTAGTGACATGCTAGGGTTTGTTATTAATCTTGTTAGTATCATGCCTAGGATCTTGCTATTATTATGCTTTAATATTAACATGAACATGATTATGATTATAATTGTTATAATTTATGATGATTATGAATATTATTATTTTTGTGATGATTATTATTATTCATTTTTATTCTAATGATTGATTATTTATTATGATGATTATTATTTATTGCTTGATCACACCTTTTATGTATGTTTAAAGGGAATTTTGGTACTTGTAATCACGCTTAATAAGATATTTAATAATCTTGTTAGAGTTAATTTGATTATAATTTCAAGTGATCACCAATAATAGTTTATTTGTGCATTAATATTCAACCAACATAGATAAATAGGTTTAGGGTTAATTCCTAATGATTGCATGTTAATTAGAAAGTGCACATGAATACGATCGGAATAAAGTAGAGGCCTATTATTAGGGCAGGTTCAATCTCTTTTAGGTTGGATTTGTACCTTCATCCTCGAACCTTTATTTGGTTCTAGACCTTATGGAGTTGACGATCTCTTGGATCGTTAAGGGGTGTAACCTTCACCCTGTAGACGGTTTACAAGTTCCTAAAAAAACTTGTTGGCGACTCTTTTGCTCTATCTTCTTCCCTTTTGGACGCCACTGTACTTTAGTGTATGATCACAGTGGGGTTCAAGCCAGGGGTTTAATGCTTGAAATATTCCCTAAAATCACCATATTGCATGTTAAAGGGAATATGTAATTGAAAATCACGCCTAATAAGATAATTTGGACAACCGGTTTAGGTTCTTTTTAATCTTGTTGTTAATTGAAATGATCACAATATTTTAGAATTATATGTTGCATTAATATTAAACCAATTTAGCTTAATAATAGTTTGGAGCAAATTGAATATTTTGTTTGTTGCCTTTGAGATCGCATGAATCACTTTTCACTATAAGAATCGAGTAGAGGCCAATACGGGCGAATGTGACTCCATGACTCACTTCGTACCATCATCCCCGATCCTCCTTTTGTGGTTCCGAACCATATAGAGTTAGTAATCTCATGGATTATGAATGGGGTGTAACCTTCACGGGTCAATCGTTGTTGCCTATCGTTGTCCCTTTATTCGTGGTTGCCTTTTATGATCCGTGAACGGTTTACAAGTTCCTTAAAAACTTGTTGGCGGCTCCCTACTTTCCTTGTTCCTAACCGTATTATGTCAATTCCCACTTCCTATGAGTGCCAAGCATATTCACCACATTCTTTAAACGTAGGCGCACTTCGAGCAACGCCTACAGAACGCCTTCGTCCTCCTCAATATGCATAATAATGAATCATATAAACATTACTTATACTTGCAAACCAATACTCAAATTCATTGACATACCAGTAACACACATTCCTAACCAAATCAACTAGTCAAGCACTATATTCACAAGTAGTTGGGCAAAATTGACTCATGTTAAGGTTTCAAGGAAATCAAACATCAAATCATGATCAATTAATCTGCAATGATTATTATCAATAACCAAGAATCAAACAATTTTCTCAAGTATAGGGCATATGGAAGCATGATTTACAATTCATTGGAACGTATTTTTGGATTTTTTTATTTTTCAATTTTTTTGTATTTTTCATATATAAGAAAGCAATAAAACTAACCTAGAAAGCAATAAATCAAAACTAAGAAAACACACCAAAAATAAAAGAAAAGAGAAAAGAAAGATACCAAATCCAAAATCTCCCCCAAGCTAGAATCAGACAATGTCCTCATTGGCTCGGGAACTAGCCCAACATAGCTAGTCATGATCATCCTCATCCATGGAGCCGAAACCTGCACCTCCACTTCCACCTGCACCAGAAGAGCTACCACCAAAATAGTCAACATGAAAACTCCCCCCCGCCGGTCCCCCGAAAGGAATGTCCTGGTCGTACCCATGGAAGGCAGAATAGTCAGTGTAAATACCATGAGCAGTGGGATCCCTATCGTATCCCTGGGGTGGAGGCTGAAACCAGTCAGGGTAAATAGCATCATCGGGAATGTTTCCCCGATGAGCATAATCATCGTACATAGGGTAGAGAGCTCTATCCTGGTTCCTCTCCAGGTACCCTAACCTCTGGTCTATGGAGCCTACCATCCTCCTAAGGTCAGTGTGAGAATTCTCGATACGGCCTAAAGCCTGACCTATACTTTGAAGGTCCCAAACTGGGTCAGAGTCAACATGGGGGACAGAGTGAGACATGCGAGGTGGAGAAAATGCCACCTCGGGCTGAGGTTGAGGCTGGGTGGTGGAATTGGTGGTGCTTGCCCCCTAGCGTTGGCAACTGAAAGGTCATACGTGTAGGATGGTTGCCCTGGGGGAAATGCGATCAAGTCAGGACTAGGTAGGGAAAAGATGGGCAAAGGCTGCTCGATCCCAGTCCTAATACACCAGTGGGGTGTCTCCTCACCATCCGATCGTACCCAACCCAACTCCTCTAGGTACCTAGTGGTCATGTAGGTATCAGGTCCACAGTTGGTCATCTGGTGGGGTCTAGTCTCTACAAAACCGGCCTTCTTAATAGCTATCCTAGTGATAAGACCACCTAGACGGATGGGGGTACTAGCGGTGTTACTAGTCGTGGCATGCCTAGCTAAGTGATGGATGATATACCTAGCTATGTTAAGCTTCCCGAACCCGAACACATAATGGCCAGTAACAGCAAGTTCATTGGTCTGACAGTTATGGGGCTCGTTCCTACCTAAAAAGCTAACACCCGCAAATCTTTTTCATATTTTAGGAACGGGGTGATAGATTGGCTTAGCACTAGCATGTTGGGCGTTAGGCGCCGGCAAACCAGTCAAAGCAGTATAAATATCATCCATTTTGTATTCAGCATGCCATTAGTGAGGCAAATCAGATTCCAAATCAAATAATTTACAAAAATCAACAAAAGTTAAAGTAATATTTCTATTATTTAACCTAAAAATCAATTTTGGCCCATTTTTATGGTTATGAACATGCAAAGAGGAAAGAAATTCACAGGTTCTTTCACGATAAGTGGCATAATGCATATCAACAAATTTCCTCATACCAATATCGTTCAAAAATCTCCTAACATAATCATATAAACCTAATTCTTCTAGAGTAGGGCGGCCTAACCACCGTGAAGGAATTACCTCACGCCCGTAGAGTTGCTCAAGCTTTTCCTTCTGTTCCAGGGTTGCTATTTTGATCGTCAGCCAATGCGGTAGTTGCAACGCCGGGTCATATTGCTGGCTTGAGCTTGAGCTTACCCCTAGAAGTGTTCTTGCCCTCTTTGCCGCCATTTTTGAGACTTTTTGAAAATGGGTCTAAAAATTATTTGATTGGAACTTGAAGATTTTGATGTAGAAATGTAGAGGATGAAGAGAGGATTAAGAATATGTAAAAATATTTGGATTTGGGTAGGAAATGGAGAAGAAAACTTCGAGAGAAGGTAGAGGATTTAAGGTTTTAGAGAGAGAAAGTTATGGAGGAAAGAGAATGAAATGAGAAAAATACGAATAAAGAAGAAGAAGAAGGGGGTTGGGTGCGTCACGCCCGGTCGGGCGAGTGGTCGCCCGATCAAGCGATCTGAAATCTTAGTCTGCTTCGCACTCGCGCCCGGTCGGGCAATCTAAGTAACCGAATTCGTCTTCTCTCGCGCCCGGTTGGGCGCCCTTCGCCCGATCGGGCGATCTGATGTTAAATTTTCGCCTCTTCTTGCGCCCGGTCGGGCGAGATTTGCCCGATTGGGCGGACGAATATGTCCGTATACGACGAATTTCGCGCCCGGTCAGGCGCCCATCGCCTGGTCGGGCGAAAAGACCTGATTTTTTTTACCCAGCTCTCGCGCCCGGTCGGGCGGCATTCGCCCGGTCGGGCCCGAGGCTATTTAACGAATTTGTTGCTTTCTTCTTTTCTTCAATTTTTGGCTAACTCTTTTCCTTCAAAACTGTACAAAAACTCATAAAACTCATTAAATTCCCACATCTCTCCTCTCATAAGAAAAAGAAAGAAAACCTAGTCTAAAAAGCATTAAAAATATGGGTTACCTCCCGCAAAGCACTGGTTTATCTAGGTCCCACACGACCTTCTTACCAAGTACAAGAACTAGGAACCTTGGCCTAACGCTTGATCGGGCGGTTTCTCACCCGGTCGAGCGGTGTTTTGGCTATGACGCGGCTTCCTGACATGCCCTATGGGACGCCAATTCACCTTATCTGGTGGATCCTCCTTGACTTGGATTGGGGATTCTTCAACGCTACACACCAAAGATCCTTCTTTGATCGAGGGTTGCTTCAAATTGTCATTGCATTTAACACTTGCAACTCGATCTGGCGGAACACTTACCGTAGGCTCAATTTGCATAATTAGCTCGATTGATTCCACCTTTTTGTCCTCAAAACAAAGACCGACAGTGTAGAGGGCTCTTTCTATTACATCAACTTCCTTCTGCCATTTGTCTATCTCATCAGAAAGGGATGCAACACAAGATACCGCCTCCAAGGGATCTTTTACAAGAGCTTGGGGCTTGTTAGAATAACCTTGAACCACATTAACACTAAAGTAGTTCTCCTCTGTCATGGGGCCCTTAGGGGTATTATTAAGATTAAAAATAATTTTATCATCCCCTACTAATAGTGTTAATTTACCACTTCTCACATCTATAATTGCTCCTGCAGTGTTAAGGAATGGTCTACCCAAAATGATTGGGGTTTGCATATCCTCAGCCATATCAAGAACAACAAAATCAACAGGTATATAAAATTTACCTACTCTAACGGGAACATCCTCTAAAACACCTAAAGGGTATTTGAAAGAACGGTCGGCCATCTGTAGAGTAATATTGGTAGCTTTTAATTTGCCCATATCCAATTTGGAACACACGGATAATGGCATGACACTAACGCTAGCACCCAAATCACACAATGCATTATCAATCATTAGATTGTCAATATGAAAAGGGATAGAGAAGATACCCGGATCTTTTAATTTAGGTGGAGATTTATTTTGAAGTACAGCACTACACTCTGTAGTGAAAGCTACTATCTCTACCTCACTAATAGACCTTTTTCTTGTCAATATTTCTTTCATAAATTTTGCATATGAAGGAATTTGTGTGATTAATTCAGTGAAGGGAACTGTTACCTTCAAATCTTTTACCATCTCCAGGAACTTACCAAACTGCTTATCCAAATTTGTCTTCATGTGACGATTTGGGAATGGAAGTTTGATAACTGGCTTTGGAGCATATTATTGCTCTTATCTAGAGTGGCTACCTTCTTTGGAGTTGTACCCTACAATGTAGAATTAGATATATTAGTACTATGATTTAGCCCTACAGGGTTATTAGCTACATTGTCTGGTTTAACGGAATCAAGATTAGCATTATTTAATAAAACAGGTTCATCAACTCTGGGCATAGGGGGCCCTTCATAGTTTGAACCACTCCTTAGAGTAATTGCATAGGCTTGATCCGTAGGCCTGGTCGGCTGTGCTGGCAGAGCTCCCTGTTGGCGGGTTTGTAGAGTAGCGGAAAGTTGTGCAATTTGATTATCTTCAATTTTATTATGTGCTAGAATTGAATCAATTTGCGCATCTTTACTCTCCATGTGCTTCTGCATATTAACCAGCATCGCTCTAATTTCTACCAAAGTAGGGTCGGAAGATGATGAGGGTTGTTGTGGTTGGTTCATCTGGCCAGCATTGGGACGGTAATATTTATGTTGTTGTTGTGGCGCCTGTGGTTCTTGTGCTGGTGGGTTTTGAACATTAGTACTCCGGTAGGAAAGGTACGGATGATTCCGGTACCCAGGATTGTAGGTGTTGGAGTATGGGTTATTCTGCCTATAAGCTTGAAAGGCATTAACTTGCTCCACGGAACTCCTGCAATCTTGTTCCCAATGACCTATAATTCCACAATATTCACAGAAAGCCTCATTAGCATTATTATTGATTGCAGAAACATTAGCTATATTAGCAGTGCTAAGATTATCTAATTTCTGGCAAATAGAGGTTAATTGAGCTTGCAAAAAGGATACGGAGTCAACACTATGCTTCCCCTTGTTAGCAAAGCCTCTAGGATTCCCATATTTGGAATTATGTATCGACATATCTTCAATAACCTGACCTGCATCATCAACATTAAGATTCATGAACCTCCCACTAACTGCAGAATCTAAAATTATTCTAGATGAATTTCCAATGTCATTGTAAAAGGCTTGGATTAACTGTCATTGTGCTAAATTATGATGGGGGCATTCTCTTTGTAGGTCCTTGAACCTCTCCCAAGCCTCATATAAAGTTTCATCGGCTTCTTGGGCAAAGTTCTGAATTGCACTCCGTAGTACGACTATTCTCTCTACAGGATAATACTTGTTATAAAAGTTCAAAACAAGAGTTTCCCAGTCGGTTATACCAAGTGCAGTTCTATTTAAACCATTAAACCACAATTTAGCTTTTCCAGTTAAAGAGAAAGGAAAGAGAATCTCCCTGATTTGGTCTTGTGTGACCCCGGCTTTCCTGATGGTATTACAATATTGACAATAGTCTGCAATGTGAAGATTTGGGTTGTCACCATTAGCTCCACTAAATTTCTTCCTCTCTATCATTGTTATAAATTGGGGTTTAATCTCAAATTGTACCCCATCAAGAGCCGGAGTGGGAGTGAGATGTGGAAAATTTGTAAGCTTTGGTTGTGAGTAATCACTAAGCTTTTTTGGAGCCGTCATCTCTGGTTCTGGATTTGATGATACCTCTGAATTGCTAGAACCAATTGGAGGATCCCGGTGATTATTATTATCACCAGAGTCCGCCAGAATTTGCTTGTAAAGGTTTTTCTGTCTATGGAAGGATCGTTTGATCTCAGGATCGAATGGGATGTACCCTGATCTGGAACACCTAGGCATAAACAAAAAAAACTAAAAGCAAATATGAGATTTGCCTCAAAGAACTAATGTTCTCTGAGACAAAAAGAAATAACTTAGACTACAAAAATAATCTGAAATAAAAATAAAATTGTTCCCTGGCAACGGCGCCAAATTTTGACAAGGTAAAGTCGTATCCCCTAATCAAAAGTAATTCCTAAATCCTCTAACTAATGTAGATAGGGAAGTAGGGTCGAATCCACAGAGAAACGAGTCTTTCTATTCCTAATTAACTAATATAATCTAGATTATGAGGTAACCAATATATAAATTTGAATATGAAACTAAACTACGAAGATTAAGAATGGGGAGAAAACAATGAATAAAAGGATCTAGGGCATAGGTTCACCAATAAATAATATTCCAGGGTAGAACATAATAATCAATCATCAATGCATACATTAATCAGATTATAAAGGGCTTTCGCTACGTATTATAATCACACAATTAATTTACCGGTATTAAATCTCATCTTTCGAATCTCGACTTAACCATTTATAAATTAACCTGCCTATTGAAACTAGACCTTAACATCAATTCTCATATGTCGAATCTCGAATCAATATTGTCAAACTCATGCATAAAAGATCAAGCCTAATCTAGTCACAGAGCATTAAATCAATCAATAGGAAATTAATCTAGCATTGACAATCAACAACAATAAATTACCCCTTCATATTATTTATGGATCCCCACAAACCCTAGAAATAAAACCACTCACACATAATAAAAACTAAACTAATCAAAACAACAGAATAAAACATGATTAAAGGAATAGAATAAACAACTAAGATTAAGAGAAGAGAAATCGTTACCAAATAAATCTGGAATTAAGAATAGATTAAAAACAAAGTATAAGGGAGAGAAACTAATCTAAAAGCTAAGTAGAGAGAGAAAATCTAAGAAAAAATAATTAAGAGAGTAAAAAAGTGAGTAAAGAAAAGTACTAAACTCGTTTTACGGAGAAGTATTTATACTCCGTAATAATCCTAAACTAAAACAAACTTAAACGACGCTAATCATCTCCTAACAATAACACGCGCCGGATTGGGCGAGGCATCACCCGATCGGGCGCGCCTTTTCTCTATCAGGTATAAATCTCGCGCCCGGCCTTTGGGCGCCGACCTTTGCTTCTCTCGCCCGGCCAGGCGCGCCTCCAGGCGCCAGCCTCTTTGGCCGGGCGGCTCTCTTGGGCCACTATTTGGACTACAATTGGGCTCCAATTCTTCGGGCCAATCTGGGTTTCCTCTTTGGGTCTCGAATACTCGTTCCAAATGCCCCGGTATCACATATATATACCGAGCTCTAACTGGTCGTGCTTATCCAGTGCTCGTGATTGCTCCATAATATCTCGGGAAAATGCTCCAAAAGTGCAAATCCCTGCAAAAGTCAACCAAATCTACGAAAACACTAGAAAACACCAATTAGTAATAAAAATGGATCTAAAGAGCCAAAAACACTCCTAATTATGACCAAGGGACGGGGGTAAAATACTATATTAAATATACACATCAGGTGCGGAAGGAACCGGCGAGGTCTAGCTCGAGACGTCGCCGCACTAGTTCGGATGGTCAGGGCGGTCGTTCTGAGGCTACCCGTGCCGAGGTGGTAGAGGGCTCAGGCTCTTCATCTGAGGGTGCACATGTTGCGCCGGTATGCCAGGGAGAGGCTACCTCAGCTCTTAGAGGTGGTGGGATGTACAAGGTTGGCTCGTCATCGCAGCAGCCTCCGCAACCTCACCTTCATGTTGATTTTGGGTGGACGGGTCCCGTGCTGAGTTTTCCACCTCCCGAGGAGACCGGAGCTAGAGTTGGAGCTTGTGGAGAGGTAACTCCTCGTACGGCGCAGTTTTATGAGATGATGGGTGTACGTCCCCCGGCGCCGTAGTTTGTTCCTGTGCTTTTTATTATTTTGACTTTGTATAGAACTTTGTCTTTATTTGGACTTATTATTTAGACATGCTTGTATATACTTACTACTATGAGTTTATTCATCATTTATCGTTTTTTTTTTTCATTTTTTCATTTTTTCATTTTTTTTATTTTTTTCATTTGTATAGGGTCCTAAATAATAATATATCATAAAAATTCCGTCATTTTTATTATTGATGGAGGGTATCCGACTTTCTCCCCCAAAAGAAAAAATGAAAAAAATAAAAGTCAAAAAATATTGGAGTTGTAAAAACTTGAAAATGAAAATCCGAAATATATTATAATTAATATAATAGTTATATAAATTAAGAAGAAGAAATAAATGAAATTTTCTAAAAAGAAGATATAAAAGAAGCATAAAAAAGACCTTAAAGTCATTGGTCAGACCCGAATCAAGTCAAAAACGCGGTTTTGGAAAGCTCGAATTTTAAAATACGTTAGCGCCACCTAGCACCACGTGTTTTGGTGTAGCGCCAGGCGCTTCGCGTAACGTTTGGCGCCAGGCTCTGGCGTTGGCGCTAATATTTGGCGTCTAGCGCTAATTAGCGCTGACTCCGAATCCTTCCCTGATTAAAACTGCGTCGATTTTGTGTATAAATAGCCCCTTGCCCAGCCGATTTTCTTCATAATTTCAGGAGATTAAATATATTCTTAGCTTTTAGTAAAAATAAAAATCATGTCTCTTACCAACTTCACTCATGAATGGTGTCGGTCTCTTACTGCCAAGGAGAAAAAAGAGTTAGATGTTTTTCACATGGGGGTATTTATGGTGTCAAAGGGGTAGATCTTGATTTAGACTTCATTCAAACTGCTCTAGAATATTGGGATATGGATACTCATTGCTTTAGATTAGGGTATGATGAAATTAGCCCTTTGCCGGAAGAATTCGGTGCTATTTTAGGCTTCCCCGCATTATATCTTGTAGTAATCCCTAAAATAAACGAATATTATTATAAGGATTTTGAGCGCTTCTTTAATTTAAAAGACAAAAATCTAACAAAAATAGTAGATGGTAGCATAGTTAATTTGAAAGAATTTGCTCGCCATTATTTTGATAGACCTTATTCTGAATCTTTTCATGTTTATAGAAGAAGGGCTTTTCTTTTTTGCATGCTTAATCAATATTTTCTCACTAGTGGTAAAACTAATGAGGGTCAAGCAATTATATCCACTGTTTAAGAGCAGATTGAATCTGGGAGAAATCCAATGTCGTTAATAGTTAAAGAGACTATGCTTAGTCTTGATGAATTAAAGAAGAATCCAAAAGCACTTTTCCGGGGCTCTCCAATTTTATTATAGGTAGAAAAATAATATTTTTAATTACAGAAATCAAAAATATATTTTTGTATAGTAATAATAATTTATTTGCATTGAAATTTTTTTACAGATGTTGCTAATGGAAAGACTGGGATTAATTAGCCCTCTAGACAATATTGAGAAGTATACTCCAAACTGCTTCTGAGAAGGAAGAAACGCTTCTCTAAGATGGGGCGCCACGAATGGAAGAAGGTCTTCGAGTCTTACAATTTTTCCATCAAGTAGGTCATCCCTTGGTGGAAATAGAAAAGATGGTTTGTGTCAACAAGCAGCCTTTCTGCCGTCTTCCAAACTTGTCCCGAATGACTTTTTTATTATCCCTGCAGGGTAAAAAGACAGTACGGCCTACTTCAAAAATTCCTTCCGGGGATCTTCGTCGTCCCTATGAGTTCCCTTTCTCTCAGGATGTAGACAAATTTGATGCTTATTGGAGCGCTAGACCTTTATGGGAAGTGATTACCTAAAAGGTTCCTCTTTCTTTGCCCAATGATGTGAAAAGATGGCTTCTGAAGAAACCTTCAAAGGACATGAAGAAAAATTAGAGTAAAACTGATGTGAAGAGTCGTCTAGGTGACAAAGTGATTCCTGTTAAGGAACGCTCGGGTGAAAGTGTTGAGTTCAAAACACCTACAATGCCTAAGAAGAAAAGTTCTGCGAAAGATAAAGGAAAAAGGAAAGCTGACACCACAGAGAAAAAGGCTTGGGTAGAAAAGAAGCATGGGGTCCTACCTAAGGGAGAAACTATTTACTCCAAGATTGAATGTAGGTCCTCTAAAGGATGCCTACTAGCTAAGGTTATGGATGAGGAAGAAGACGCAGCTAAGATTTAGAAGAGGGCAAAGAAAGAGAAAAAAGATTAAGAGCATTGCTTAACTTTCAATTATTAGACTTAGTTTTTAAATTCAAAGTTAATTTATTTAAGCTTTATTTAAATTCCATCAATAATGTAATTTATTTTATTAATGAAATTCCAGCTTTTTAATTAAATTATTTACTTTAAATTTAATTTATTAAAGCAATGAAAACCGAAAATTTAATTTTCCAGAAATTTTTTCGAGTACGGAAGTCGAAAATTTTCCGAAAAACATCGAAATATTCCCCGATACTTTTCACAATGTTGATGCTACGATTTTGTGACTGGCGCCAGCTGCGGAAGTCTGGCGTTAGGCGACAAGAATTGTCGTCTGGCGCTAATGTCAATCGGCTGGCGCCAGAATTTTTTCTGTGACGCCAATGTGTCGTCGATCTTCTGTTTTTTTTATCAAGTCTGGGATGCGAGGTTTGAAGAAAAATGAAGTGGTCGCACCCGTAAAGGGTTGCCTACGTATCCTTTCTTAAGGAATCAGGTCAAACGTAGCTCTCTTGAGTGTTCTACTCAAGTGATTTAGGTAGTATTTTTTAAGTTGGTCAAGATTTATCATGTTCGAGAACTCATTGCCATCCATGTCAGTTAATTTTGCTGCACCTCCTGACAGGATTGTTTTGACAATGTAGGGTCCAGACCAATTATGTCTGAATTTTCCTCTTGGATCTAAAACGTTTTTCCTTAATGATTTTAACACCAAATCTCCTACTGTGATGTTTCTTGTCTTGACCTTCTTATTAAAATGCCTAGCCATACGAGTTAGGTAACATTGAGTGTGATGTAGAGCTTCTAGTCATTTTTCATCAAGTAGAATTAGCTCCTCATATATTGCCCTAGTCCATTCGACTTCATCAAGTTTTCTCTCTAATGCGATGCGTAGAGATGGAATTTCTAGCTCGACAGGTTGTACGACATCCATTCCATAAACTAAGGAAAATGGCGTATTTCCTATTGATGTGTGAATTGACGTGCGATAACCCCACAATGCGAAGTGGAGTTTGTCAGGCCAATCCTTGTAATTTTCCGTCATTTTTTCGATGATAGTCTTTAAATTTTTATTAGCTGCTTCGACTGCTCCATTTGCCTGAGGTATATAGGGAGAAGAATGATGATGGTTGAATACCATATTTTTGTAGCAATTCTTCACACTCGACTTGAAAGTGAGTTCCATTGTCACTTATCATTTCACGTGGGACTCCATATCGACAAATAATATTTCTTTCGATAAAGAGTGCTACATGTTTTGCAGTGAGTTTGGCGTATGATTGTGCTTCGACCCACTTTGTGAAGTAATCGATTGCCACTAAAATATATTCATGACCTCTTGTTCCTGGGGGGTGATTTTGCCGATGATGTCAATTCTCCATGTAGAGAATGGCCATGACGAAGTGTAGGTGTAGTGCAAAGATGGAGGAACATGTTGTAAATTAGCGTAGATTTGGCACTTAGGGCATCTTTTTACGTATTGATGGAAATCCCTATTCATGGTAGTCCAATAGTATCCTTCTCGCATTATCTTTTGGACTAACATTTAGCCATTTATGTGAGTTCCACAAATTCCTTCGTGGACTATCCTCATTGCTCTTTGAGCATCCCTTTTTCCTACACACAAGAGAGATCGACCCTTAGATACCCTTTTGTGTAGCTCGTTGTTTATGAGTACGTATTGGGAAGCCAAGAGTCTTAATACTCGTTTTGCTCTTTTGTCAGCGTGGGGAGGATATTCTCCTTTGGTGACATAATTGAGTATATCCGTGGACCACAATTCTTCTTCTTCTTCTTCTTCATGGGTTACTTCATCATCTTCTATAGCTTGAATATAGGCCGGTTTATGCCTTTTTTCTATAGTCGGAGGCATTTGCTCGATTTCCGTAGGAATCCTAACCATCGAGGCTAGTCTTTCCAAGGCATCAACAAATTTATTTTCTTCTCTAAGTAGATATATGTATTCTAGCCTCTCTAACTGATTAGTAAGGGTTTCTAAATAAGTTTGGTAAGGGGCTAGACTTTCGCTCCATACTTTCCATCTTTTGGAGATTTGATTGATGATCAATGAAGAGTCTCTGAATATTCGTAACATTTTCACTCCCAATGCCAAAGTTGTTTCAAGGCCTACCATGCATGCTTCGTATTCATCCGCGTTGTTGGTAACGTCGAAATCAAGCTTTATAGAGATTGGAACATGCTCTTCTTTGGGTGATACTAGTAATACTCCAACGCCACATACTTTTTGGTTTGAGGCTCCGTCGAAGTACAAGGCCCAAGTATCATCTTCAGTGACCATCAGGTCTTCGTTTGGAAATTCATTATCGTGTATTGGCGTCGAGTCTTCTATTGGAAAGTCTGCTAGAAAATCTGACACCACATATCCTTTGATAGCTTTTTGTGGCATGAATCTTACATCGATTTGGGCTAAGTTGACTATCCATCTCGATATGCGCCCATTGAGTGTAGATTTCTCGAATAAATACTTGAGTGGATCTAATCGCGAAACTACAAAGACTGTATGCACGAGCATGTAATGTCTTAACTTGGTTGTGGCCCACACCAATGCGAGGCACAATTTCTCAAGTGGTGTATAGCGTGCTTCATACTCGAGCATCTTTTTGCTTAGATAGTATATCACATTTTCTTTGACTTCTACTTCTTGCGCTAGCATGGCTCCCATTATCTCTTTGGTGACTGTTAAGTACAATCTAAGAGGTATTCCCGGAAGTGCTGGTGCTAATACGGGAGGATTTGCGAGATAGGCTTTGATCTTTTCAAAGGCTTTTTGACACTCGTCATCCCATATCACTGGTACATTCTTTTTAAGCTTTTTAAAGGTTGGTTCACATATTGTTGTCAATTTTTATATGAACCTGCTTATGTATTGCAACCGGCCAATAAATCCTCGAATTTGCTTCTTGGTTTTGGGTGGTGGCATTGACATGATTGCCTTGATCTTGGTTGGGTCTATCTCTATTCCACTAGAGCTTATGACATAACCTAAAAGCTTGCCTGAGGTGACTCTAAAAGCACACTTAGATGGATTCAACCTCATGTTGTATTTTCTTAGCCTTTCGAAGAATTTTCTTAAGGCTACTTGATGGCCTGGGCGATCTTTTGATTTTACAATCATGTCTTCCACGTATACTTCAACTTCTTTATGCATCATGTCATGGAGCAAGGCAGTCGCTGCTCGTTGGTAAGTAGCACCCGCGTTTTTTAACCCGAATGGCATTACCGTGTAGCAGTAAGTACCCCATGGTGTTATGAAGGTTGTTTTCTCCATGTCTTCTTCCGCCATGAGAATCTGATTATAGCCCGCGTATCCATCCATGAACGAGAGAAGTGCATGATTTGCTGTGTCATCTACCAGAATATCGATGTGTGGTAAAGGGAAGTCATCCTTTGGACTTGCCTTATTTAAGTCTCGATAGTCGACACACATTCTTACCCTTCCATCCTTTTTCGGAACTGGGATGACGTTGGCGACCCACTCGGGGTATTTGGATACCTTGATGAAACCTGCAGTTATTTGTTTTTGAACTTCTTCTTTTATTTTAAGAGCCACATCGGGTTTCATTCGACGTAACTTTTGTTTTACAGGTTTCATTCCTGGGATTAATGGTATAGTGTTTTGAGTTATTTCTCTATTAATGCCTGGCATATATTCATATGACCAAGCACATACATCGATGAATTCTTTAAGCAAGTTAATCAAATGGGTTCTTTCTTGTTCATTAAGTGTTAGTCCGATTTTAACTTCTCTTTTATTGGTTGAATCATTTTAGATATCAACCGTCTTAGTTTCTTCAATTATCGGTGTTTTCTTTTCAAGTGTTTCCATTGCTTCAATAAGTTCTTTGTCATTTTCATTGTTAGTTAAGCAATGCTTGTCATCTTGGGTTAAAGAAGAACACAAGGAGTAAGGAGAAGAAGCCATATTATTAAATTCTGAGATCATTACATCAAAGAGGGATATGTCTTCAGGGACTTGATCACTAACTATCCTAGGGGAAGAGATAGGAGGAGGAGGTGCTATAAATAACGACTTAGATGACTCTATAGGGAGATACTCTAACTCAGACTCAGACGACTCTTTGAACATCGGTCCTTGCCCCGTTGTGATGGAGATCTTCCTTCCACTCGGAGTAGTCACCTTGACGGTCTTGCGCCACCCTTGTAGTGATCCTTCCGCTGGAGTGATTAGCTTCGAGGGATCGAAGCTTTTGCTTTGTAGGACTGTCTGAATGAGCGAGGAGTTATCCCCTTTGTATGTTGGCTCATCCTTTTCTCGCCCAAATAGTAATCCCATGACGTTAAAGTCAAAGCATGGGGGTGCTTTCTCCTTAAGGATAGGAGTTGGGATTTCGTCTATGAAGTAGCAATCTAAGAAAATTTTGAATCCCGGTTGCCTTATGCCATTTATGACAAATGGTTTGGGAAATTCATAGCATGGATATTCCTCTCCTTATTTTATAAATTGTCCATTAAGGGTAAGAGGATACTGATCCATTGGGATTGCTTTCTTTTGGATGCGAGCGTCCCTACGTGCCTTTGACTTTTCCTGGGCTCGCTTGAGATCATTTCCAAGTCGGTTCGAAACCAAGTCCGAAAGTGTCTAATTTAGGGAGGCCAGGTGATTCCAACGGTTTTGCTATTCATTTCTTCTTTTCTAGGGTCATCCCAGGAAAATGTCCTTGCTTCTTTAGAATAGCGTTCACGATCATATTGGAGTGGGGGTCGTGGCAGAGAGGGGCCCTTTCATCCTCCTCGATTAAGGAGACCTCTTCATTAAAGCCCCACAAGTCTTCATCGTCTTCATCATGCTCCACATTAATTATTGGATTCTTTATAGCTTTAATTCTCATGGGTGAAGCATCGATGGTAATGGGAATTCCTCCAACTATGGCCTTTACCTGTTGGTGGAGAGATGAGGGGACGGCCTTTAGGTCATGAAGCCAAGGGCGTCCTAAGAATAGATTGATTAAAGCTTTAATATCTACTACTTGGAACGTAGTAGCGTGTTCTATCGCTCCCGCCGTTACATTCATAGTAATTTTACCAAGAGCTTGACGACGAGTGTTGTCATAGGCTCTTATTCTTTGCGTTGACGGGCTTAGGTCTTCATCCCTTATGCCTAGCATTCTCGCAGTTCTAAGTGGACAGACATTAATGGCTGATCCATTGTCTACAAGAGTCATAGGGACGTTCATTCTCTTGAAAACCACTGTGAGATTTAATGCCTTATAATACTTGTCACCTTCTGGAGGTAAATCCTTGTCGGAAAAGGTGATCAAGTTGATAGGACTAGGGAAATCACTCGTGAGGAAATTAGCCAACCCCTCAGGAGTGGTGTCAGAATCTATCCCTATTTTATCCAAGGCATTCATTACGGCCAACCTATGTTCTCGAGACGTTGCCAGAAGCTTCCATACGTTCATTTTAACCTTGGTTTTCTTGAACTGTTTGACAATGTCGTTATCTTCTATGATAGGTATGGAAACTTGATGTTTGGTTGGCATGGGTTGTGTTGAAACAGGAGGTTGCATTCTCCCAGATCTTGTGAGGACATCTATGGATGAATCTTCTTCAACCCAAAAGTCATCCATGGCATATGACACCGAAGGTGGAGGTCCTACCATGTCTTTCAAATAAATGTCTTCTTCATCGCTGTCCCAAACTCCATTAATATTTGCATATTCTTCTTGTGGAACTTGGACTAGCCTCTTATCATCAATCATTTTCTGAATTAATTCCTTAAATTTAAAACAGTTTTCAATAGTGTGACCCCCTGATTGATGATATTAACAATAAAATCTATCTGTCCTTTTTAATGATTCAAATGGTCTTGGTTCCAGAGGTTTGATCTCGCCACTCTCGGAGAGCATTTTGAACATTTGTGCATATGGGATCCCAATTGGAGTGTAGAGTCTATTATTGTTCTTGGGTTTATCGATGACTTGTAAAGGAAAGTGTTTCGCATCATAGGTCGTTTCCATGGGTGTGAACTCTTTCCTAGGTTTACTTTTCGAGGGTGGAACCTCGTCATACTTTTTCTGAAGTTCCTTCACAGCCTTGAGGGCTTCGCGTAGCAAGTTTGACCCTTCCAACATGGATAGTGTAAGCAATTGTATATCCTCTTTACTTGCTAATTCTGGAAGGTTATCCACGGCATCGAAAAAGATCTCCTCCTCTTCTTCGATAGCATGGATTTCTTTGATAGGTTTGATGAGAGATGAGGGATCAACCTCGTTTTCCTCATCAGGGATGGCCAAGGAGTGAGCGAGAGGCGCATTATCAATACTTGGCTTCTTACTGGTAGGGGGCAATGGTAGTTTGTTATTGTCGATTAAGTCTTGGATAGCTTCCTTAAGCTTCTAACAATTCTCAATAAGATGGACCTTACCTTGGTGATACTTGCAATGTGCGTTGGGATTCCAATTAGCCGTCCTCTTCTCGACTGGTGGGTCCCCAAACGGTCCAATAGGAGTTAAAAGACCTTTTGCATTTAATCGGTCAAATGTCGTGTCATAACTCATGCCAATAGGAGTAAAGTTCCTCCTAAATGGTTTCTTTTGTCCTTGATTATTCATAGCAAGGACTTCACTTAAGTTAAAAGTGCTAACATTGTTTGAGTGGGTGGTTTTGGAAGAAGAAGGATTGTCGTTCTTCTTGCCTTTCCAGCCACTGTTGGAGTTATTGTGGGCAGCTTTCAACTTAGCCAGGTCGTCTTCAATATTAATTCCAATGTCGTAGACGGCCTTAAAGGTATGGAGATTATTCTAATATTTGAGATTCTTGGAGTACTTTTCTTGAAGGTTTTTGATGAATAACCTTACGGACACTTTTTCGCTTGGCACCTCAATCATCTTAGCTGAGGTTTCTCTCCATTTGTTAAAGAAAGAGGTGAAACCTTCATTCTCCTTCTGCTTGAGGAATTCAAGTTCCCTATAGTCAGTCTCAACTTGAATATTGCATTTGTATCTATCAATGAAAGCGTTTACTATGGACTCCCAAGTAGAGGTTTTTTCTTTCTCGAGAGAAAAGAACCATTGTTGGCAAACGATTTCGAGAGATAATGAGAACAGAGAGGGAAACACTTTCTTGTCAATACCCTTAATACTCATTATTGTTTCGAAGGCTCTTAAATGAAAGTAAGGGTTATCAGTTGCTTTGAACTTCAGGATGTCGTTGGCATTGAAGTTCTGCGGAAGAAGATCCTTGTCCACCGAGACCCCTTGTGAGCTAATCCCTTGAAACTTATAGTCGCTAGATAGCTTGCTCAGACTCTCTTGCATGAGGTCCATCTGTTGTTGTTTCACACGATCATCAATCTTGAGGGTTAGAACCTTTAACGCCTTTGTCACGGTAATCACTTGGTTCCTAAGCTCATTGACTTCTTCTTGAGTTGCCATTATTGTCCTAGCTTTCCTCTTACGAGCGATGGGTTTGTCGAAAAGTTGGACTTGGGTAAAAAGGTTGTCTTTGATTAAATGCCCTTATTTTCTTGACCATGCGCCGAAATTCAAACCATTTTTTGTTTTAATTATTTGACTTAAATCGACCTTGACTTACGGGTTTTAAAAGAGAAAAAAGCAAAAATAGGGTGCATATTTTTGGCAAATATAAGGTGTATATTTTTGGGAATCAAGTATGGGATTTAATCAAGTGGTTTAAATTGGAGGATTAATATCCGACTTACCCCCCTAAAAAAATGACGGAAAATACGCACATACACGACTCTCTTAGACATGGTCAAAGTGTGCATTAGTGTGTGCTTTATATGGTGAGTGCAAGTGACATGCTTTGACTTTTGTGTAAGACCATGGGACTTAGTGCCTAAACCCCGATTAATGACTTGACACGATATTATTAGCAGTAAAAATTAACCGAATTGATTAGCAAACTGTTTAATTAGACACAAAGTGATGACTCGAGCAATAAACCGAACTATCGTCAAAATGACAGGACTGGCGCCTCTCTTTGCAGTGTAGCACCAGACAACAGGATTGTCACCAGGCGCTACGCTCCACAGAGTGGAGCTACAGTTTAAATTTTGGCGCCATTGCTGGAGCGTCGATCTGAAACTGTTTTCAATTATTACTCTACAGGGGTATGCCTAAAGTCGTACTAAGTCAACTCTGATTAAATATTAGACTTTATTTACTCAAATTAATTAATTAATTAGGCAAAGTTCTTTTAGTCATGAATTAATTTATTGGTTCTTAGCACAAGTCAAACAAACGGTTAGGAAAAACACATAGAGTATGCACAACCAATAATGCACAATTAGTCAAGTAGGCACAATATGATGCAATGAGTTTGCAACCTAACCATGGATCTAGTTCTCTAAAGTTCGGGATATGGGTTAGTCAATAGAGGGTCCATGGTTAATTGTCCGGATGCACCGCACGGAAGCCTAACCGTGAAGGGTTGGCACGAGTGGATAGGACACCGCAAATTTAGAAAAACTCGCTTCCATGGTTTGGTGAATTCAACATTCTCGGATGTACCCTTTATTGCTCCGAGCGTTCAATTAGGTACATGGAGCATGAATTCCCAAAGGGTTATGTCCATATGTAGAACACATATGGGTTTCAGAAAAGTGAGAAAAACTCAATCAGGAAGTAGGATCGAGCAAACAGTGCTAAAAACTGGTCAAAATTAGAACGCATATTTCTAGCTCGGTATTGGAAGAACTTGGCGCCAGCAAACAGAGGCCAGCGCCACTTTTTGGCTTTAGCGCCTGGCGACAGAACTTTTCGCCTGGCGCTAACGCCAAAACGATGGCGCTTATCTTTGTTCACTGACGCTAGTTCCTACATGCCTCAGCAGCTTTCTGTGCTCGGTAAAATTTTCCAGTTTCACGCAGCATTATTTCGATCCTAGTTGTGAAAGATATTTCTCAAATTTCCTACGTGTAAAAATCCTATGTTTTAACTCATTACGGATGGTCTTTCTAATGAGATCTTTTTTATGCATGACAATAATGTCTATCAAAATTACGCACATGAAGTACTTAGAACTTTTCGAGTCTCATCCACTCATTCTAAATCATTGCCGAAATAAATTTCAGGAATTAAAATAGAAATCCTTCCCAGTGGAGTTGCCAAAAACTGTAGGGAATATTTCAACCGTTATCCCTAGCTTGAACCCCACTGTGATCATACACTAAAGTACGGTGGCGTACAAAGGGAAAGAAGATAGAGCAAAAGAGTCGCCAACAAGTTTTAGAAACTTGTAAACCGTTCATAGGGTGAAGGTTACAACCCTTAACGATCCAGGAGATCGTCAACTCCAATAGGACTGGAACCATGACTAGTAGTTAAGGGATGAAGGTACGAATCCAACCTAATAGAGATTAAACCTGCCCTAATAATAGGCCTCTATTTTATTCTGATCGTATTCATGTGCGCTTTCTGACTAACATGCAATCAATATGTTTACCCTTAACCTGTTTATCTATGTTGGTTGAATATTAATGCACAAATAAATCTATTATTGGCGATCACTTGAATTATGATCAAATTAACCCTAAACAAGATTATTAATTATCTTATTAAGCGTGATTACAAGTACCAATTCCCTTTAAACATGCATAAAAAGCATGATCAAGCAATAACAATAAATATCATCAAGCAACATAATTATAATAAATAATAATTATTACAACAATTATAATCATAAATCATAATAATTATAATAAAAAAATCATCATCATCATGTTAAAGCATAATAATAGCAAGATCCTAGGCATGATACTAACAAGATTAATAACAAACCCTAGCATGTCACTAAACCATAAAAATCAAAACTTTAACCCTAACATGATACTAACATGCTATTAGGAAATACAATAAAAGGCATCATAGAAATCATAATTAATATAATCAAATCACCCTAAATATCATACTAAATAAAGCATCCTAACATGATACTAGGAACATCCTAAACATGATACTAGGAATCATAATAACAACCTAAGCATGATTTCTATATCATAAAATCAATAAATCAATTAAATCACTTACTTGGATGCCTCGTATCTCTTTCTAATAACAAAATACACACGTTAGTAACTTCAAGGAAAATAATAAACAAACAATTAAATTAAATAATTGAAAGAGAGATTTAGGACCAAACCCTCAGAAATTAAACCTTTCACGTCTAGGGCGAAGGCAACTTCGAATTATGCTAGGTGTTTCTAGGTCTTGTGAATGCGGAATTTTGTATGAAGGGTGTTTAAGAAGAGAGAAAGAGAGAGAGCAAACTTCTATCTTTAAGAGAGAAAAGAATTAGAGAATTCATGATTGTAGATGATTGAAAACGGAGTTTTTAGGAGGCTATTTATAGAGAAAATCAGCCAAAAAGATAGAAAATCGAACCAGAGTTCTGACGCGAAAAATCAGAGTTAGCGCCAGACGCTGACATTAGCGCCAAACGCTAATGCTAGCGCCAGGCGCCAAGCTTAGCGCCAGGCGCTAATGCTGGCGTTAGGCGCTAATCTGTTTTTTGACGCGTTTTCTAAAATCAGATAGAATTCAACCGTACAGGAGGATAAAATCGTATTTTCCTCGAAAACACTTTTTTATTCTAATTAAAATTCCAAAAAGTCAACAAAAGTCAATTTATCAATGCTAATTGAATTAGGAATGAAAAGAACCTTCTAGAAGAATCTAGAAAACTAAAACCATTCCTAATTGCATTAGGAATGATAAATCCATATTAGGCCCTCCCCTAGATCATTGGGCCGCATAGAAGGCTCAAACCAGGCCCAGTTTAGTAATTTGGCCATTACTTCCTCAATATTCATCGGAATTGGGCTTATAATATATTGTTGGAAAACTCTTTTCAAGCCCTATCCAACTACACTATTAATGGACCCATATTATGGACCAACCAAACTGGATTGGCTATTTTCTTAAAATAGAATTTCAAAAATAGAGAGAAGAGAAAAGAAATTAAAACTACCCACAACACTAGACCTTCCACAGTTTCACTTCATTCGATTATGATTCGACGTGAAAGGTACTCATCACCGGGTTTGGTTTTGGGGAGATACAAATGGGTGTCTACAGATACACCCATTTGTATCTCCCCAAAACCAAACCCAGTGATGAATACCTTTCACATTGAACCATAATCGAATGAGGTGAAAGTGTGGAAAAGTCTAGTGTTGCGGTTAGTTTTTGTTAAAATTCTTTCTTTCTGTTTTCGATAACCCACTCTATTTTATGAAAACGTCCATTCCAGTTTAGTTTGGTCCATGATAAGGGTCCAATAATGGTTTAGTTGGATGGGGCATGAAAAGACCTTTCCAACGATATATTATAAGCCCAATTCCGATGAATATTGAGGAAGTTATGGCCAAAATACTAAATTGGGCCCAAACTGGATTTTACCTACGACCCAATGATCATGAGGAGGGTCCAAAGGTTTAATCCTATTCCTAAACTAATTAGGATTGATTAGAATCTTCTATAAGTTTCTAAAATATCTTAATTATCCTTTTTTGAAAAGATAAGATTAAGGAATTTGATTTAAATATAAACTTTCCTTTTTTATAAAACTTTCCTTTTTTTAAGTCCTAATTCTATCCGGATTTAAACATGTTCAAAGACAGTCAGATATTATTTTCGTGCCTCATATTTTTTATCCAAATTTTATATGGTTGGATAGATCTTGAAATTATCTTTCCAATGATATATTATAATATTAAATCCGAGCTATAACGAAAAAGATATGAATAAGATATCAAACTCTATCCAAAACTGACACCGTCTCACTATTTCGTTCATATCTTTTATTCTACTACATATTTTAATCTGATTCCAATTGGGTTAGAAAGTAGACTTCAAGATATTTACAACAAAATCTTATCATCTTATTCCGATTCCTGGATCAAAAGATATGATAAAAACAAAATCCGCAAAAACTGCTGTCTACGAGTTTTATTTCGATTCGAATTTGGATTCTTTTCTTAATTCTTCGACCCTCTTTTTTCCTATAAATAGAGGTCATATCTCCCCTTTTTCAATCACCAACTATCTTCATCATCTACATCTATTAATCAATTCTCATCAACTCTCTTCATTCATCAAGGCTTTTAATCAATTCTCTTTATTCTTAAGTTTTTCATTCATCAATTTTCAATAAACATTAATTCTTTAGTATTCTTTTCTAAACTTTGCTTTTTCATACAAAATTCCGCATTCACAAGATCTAGAAACACCTATCTATATTCGAAGTTGCCTTCGCCCTAGACGTGAAAGGTTTTAATTTCTGAGGGTTTGGTCCCAAATCTCTATTTCAATTATTTAATTTAATTGTTTTGATTATTTATTTTCCTTGAAGTTACTAACGTGTGTATTTTGTAATTAGAAAGAGGTACGAGGCATCCAAGTAAGTACTTTAATGGTTTAATTGATTTTATGATGTAGAAATCATGTTTAGATTGTTATTTTGATGATTCCTAGTATCATGTCTAGGGTGTTTTTAATATTAAGCATGATTAAAAGTATGATGCTTCCTATGTTCTTCCTAACCTTTATGATTATGATTGATGATGATTATTTATTACGTTGCTTGATATGTATATTATTTTATATATTGTTATTGCTTGATCACCTTTTATTGCAGGTTAAAGGGAGTTGGTATTTGCAATCACGCTTAATAAGATAATTAATAATCTTGTTTAGGGTTAATTGTGATTATAATTCAAGTGATCGCCAATAATAGTTTATTTGTGCATTAAATTCAACCAACATAGATTAAACAGGTTTAGGGTTAATCCTATTGATTGTATGTTAGTCAGAAAGCGCACATGAATACGAGCAGAATAAAGTAGAGGCCTATTATTAGGGCAGGTTCAATCTCTTTTAGGTTGGATTTGTACCATCATTCCCGAACCCTTATTTGGTTCATGACCTTATGGAGTTGACGATCTCTTGGATCGTTAAGGGGTGTAACCTTCACCTCGTGAACGGTTTACAAGTTCCTTAAAAACTTGTCGGCGACTCTTTTGCTCTATCTTTTTCCCTTTTGGACGCCACCGTACTTTAGTGTATGATCACAGTGGGGTTCAAGCTAGTGGGATTTTAAAGGCTTGAAACTATTCCCTACACTATCATACTACTTTTCTTCTCTCTTCCCATATACTTTCCAACCCTAATTAAATCCATTGAAGTCCTTAGAGGTAGGAAGAAGAAAGAATGTCCATAAACGCATTAAACGAAGATTTAACATAAAAGAAGAACGGTTAGTTTCTTGAGCACTTATATAAATCACTTTTCTTTTATTGTTTAAATAACTTTATTTAAATAAATAGTTTTATTTGATCACTTTAAACAAAATTTTAATTAATTAATTCGTATAGTATTCTTTTGTTAATCAAGACTAGAATTTGATAATTAATATAATTGTTGTTTTATCACTTAAGACAAGACGAATATTGCTTATTTTGTTCTTTTCACGAATATTGATTTAACAAAGAATAACGACTTTTTCAATGTAATTCCTACGTTAATTCTTGTAAATAAAATCAACTAATTTAGTCTTTAGGTATCACGTTGCATATATTGTTTGGTAATGAAATTGTGAAAAAGGAATAGCTAGTAAAGTCGTACTAGGGCTAAGATAGTGATTCCCTGCCCTCTAAAGGGAACGTTATCTTAGTACCCTCGCTCCCGAACTCATTTCTGGTTTATGTAGACCAATTTGGGCATGGGTAAACTTACGATTCGTGCTAATTATCCCTTGAACTCTACTTGGGAGAAAGGCATGAACGAGGTTTATGAGTTTTCCTAAAACTCATTGGCGACTCCTACTTGTTTCTTACAAAAAATCATGATGAGAGTATCCTTTCTAATTCAAGGTCTCCGAAATAGTCAGGAAGTCAAATCTTAATACACCCTAACAAGTGTAAAGTCTTAGGCATTTAGAGGACCATGGGCATCTAAGGATAAGGATCCCCTACGTTGGGAACAACCTCCTTACATTATGTAGAATTTATAATCCACCCTACCAGAACAGCGCCTTGGAGGCGATCTATGTTCTTTGTTTTAGGTGATCAATATTCCCTATTTTGTGGTAATGTATCCATTTGATGGCGAAGTTCCTCATATAAATCTTTGGGTTTCTCCAAGCGTCGAAGATTCACGGCTGTGTTCCTTAAAATACAGCAATTTGGAAAACCACGTATGATGTTAGTATAATAAGGTTGGTCCATTGGACCATATAGCACACAGAGTCCACTTTGCTCCCTAGCAGACATGCGTGCCTTAGCCTTCGTCTCGCAGCTTGAGACATAAGATTGCAATGTCTTGTTAAATACCCAGCCATGCTGCACTATTTGTAGAATTAGAAAATGTCTTCATACCTAAAATATACCCACACAACCTTCTTTTCAGTGACTGTGATAAAGCACCCCAGCACCAGAAGTTGTGATAGATTAATTGTCATATGAGCCCTATGCTTTGAAAAATCGCTACACTCGATTGCTGATTTGCTGATTTGATCGAGTGTGTCAATATGCCCAATTCTCACAAAAATTCGACGAGCCCACTGTGAAGTTAGAAAAAGAAAAGTTAAGCCATAAACCCTTACCCAAATTTGAGCCATAAAGAACTCAATGTGTTGCGGAATGTCGATTGCTTGGTAGCGCTTAAAGACGATGACTCTACCATCAAAGACTGTCTTACCCATCTAGAGTTGACCACATTTTGAACATACTCCATGGAAGGTGGATTATGCCCTACGAAACCACCAATCACACACCAATGATAATTAATTCTATCATGGGACTGTTTGTTGTCGAGAGAAGGGAGTAAGTCTCCCATTCTAAAAACCAAGCTGGATTATTATTCTCCATTCTCAAAGAAAAAAACAGAGAAAAAACAAGAAGAAAGAGTAGAGAAACTGAGGAGGCAGTGAGTATTAACTGAAGAAGAAGAGGATATGCCTGAGACAACGACAAGCTCAGTGCATTTATAGCCAAACACCAAAATGCTTCAGCTGGGAATTATCAATGCATGTCCGGCAGGTGTAATTAATGCACACCACCCACAAGACCAATATTTAATTCAATTCAGGGATCTAGGAGAAGAGAAAACTGTAATACCCCGTATTTTTAATGTATTTTATAAATTATTTATTTATACAACATATTTTTGGTCAAATTATTTTAATTATGGGCTATAATTAATACAAGGTTTAATTATTGGGTCAATAAATATTCAATTTGAATGGACGACATTTTCAGAATAAACTCAAATCTTATTTTTATATTTGGCCAACTATCTCATTATTCAAGTCTATAGTTTCATAAAGTTCAAAACCTACCCTAATCTACTCTACACTATAAATACTCCATTTATACCCACATTTGCCACAAAATAAATAAATAAATAAAATAAAATTTAAAGGGGTAATTTTTCTTCTCTTTTATTTTCTTTTCCTTATTTTCTCTTTCCTCCTCCTTTCTTTTCCCTTGGTTTCACGTAGGAGTACTACTCCTTTTCTTTCCTTTTCTTATTCTTTTTTTTTCTTTCTTGTTTTTACGTGGGAGCAACGAGCAAGCCCACTTAGTGCAGCCACCCCTGACCGCGGCTACTGCCTCTGGCCACCACCGTGACACCTTTTCTTCTCCCTCCTCTTTGTTTTCTTACTTTATTTATTAGTTTGGGATTTTGTTTTTATTGTTCAAAGTTTGTTTAATTAGTATCAAAATCATGTTTTAGAGGTTTTAAATTATATTTGCAGATTATTATTATAATTATTATTTTTAGATTTTGATATGATCAAAGTTAGGGTTTTAATTTATTAAAGAAGGGATTTTTAGGGTTCTTTAATTTCATAAATTCATTTGGGGGTATTAAATACTCATTAATTTTTATTATTAACCAAGTATAAAGATATGATTTTGATGAGTTTTTAAGGAGTTTTTAACAGAGTATTATTGCTGGAATTTTATTTAAAGTAGTATAATTGTGATTTTAATGAAAGGGTTTAATTACCCATTTAAAAGAGAAGCTAATTAGGGGTTTTAAAGTAATTTTCAGATTATTATAAATTGTTTAAAGTAAGTTTAAGTTGTTTGAAATTGTGTATACAAGGCTAATTACTATATTATTATTGTCCCTTTATGTAGGAGACTTAATTATGGAATTATTGTATTGTAATCGAATATTTAAAGAGCTTATTTAATGTACGCTCGCTTACTTAGCATATCTTTGATGATATAGTAACATGCTAGGTTTAAATATTTAATGCCAAGAAGTATCATGCTAAATTATGATTGGAAATTGTGATTTGGTTGATATTGGTGATTGAATTATGAAGCATGATTTATGTGTGATGGATTTACGATTTGAAATAATTATTTTGGCATGTTGAATATGAACCACACTTTTATTTATGGCATGATAGAAAAAAAATTTAATTAAACTAAATGTTTAATTTGGTTTCGAATATTAAAAAGGAATTTTATTATGGTTCATATAATTTTTATTGATGCTATAACCATGAGAAAAGAGCTATATAAGTGTCTATGTACACAAGGAATAAATCATATTTTTGGTGCCTTAGTGCACTTAAGGTGTTTCTAACATCGAGTGATAGAAAGTTTGGTGCATTATGCATTTAAAGTTTCTGACACCGAGGTAGATTTAAAAAGGGTTCAACATTAAATAATATGTGGTCACTAATTATTCAAGAATTAAATTGGAATGTTTAGTTGTTTGGATAATTATAATGTTTGATTATGTTATGGTTTGAGAATCATCACCAAGTTTAATAATATGTAAATGACGTAAACTGAAAGAGATTACGCACCAAAACTCTTGAAACGTATATACCTTGAGTATGAACATATGGGGGGATTTATGAGTTTTTATATTTAACCATAACTTCTACTGGGAATACAAGATGATGTATTTCCCTTTTATTATTATGTGCAGGAATTCCGCCACTTACAAGTGGTTCTTTTACACTGGCACGTACGGTTAGCTCCCCTATGACCCCTTTATTGGGGTAGGTTAGGGGAAACTCGTTCAAAGCGTAATCAATACTAAATAAATTATTTAGTTACTTAGTTGAGAAGTCTTGTTGTATGTTGTGTGCTTGTAAACAAGGACAACGAGGTAGGTTGTATGTTGATAGGTGAAAGCATGTTAGTGTGTTTAATTCTGCTTATGTACTCAGCTTTGCTAATTGTGTGTTTGGTGCATTGTTTTTATCTTGGCCCTATGATGACCCGTTTTTAATGGAGGGTAGTGGAAACAAGTAGAGAGAAGATTTTCAGGTGATGAAACATATTTATAATGGGTATTAGTGAAGAGCGAAACATGCTAGTTTCCATAAATTTACGACGATTTTATTGCTTTATTTATTTTATTATATTATGCTTGTGAGACTACGCAAAGATTATTAAAGCTGGTTTGGTTTGATAAGGGCCTACAATGGTTCCAAGTTGTAGGTTGACTTTGTTTTACTTTGACTTTTGTAGACATCGCTCGAAGTGCACCTACGTTTAAAGCATGTGATGAATATGCTTGGAACTTTTACGAAGTGGGAATTGACGTATACGATTAGGGACAAGGAAAGTAGGGAGCCGCCAACAAGTTATTAAGGAACTTGTAAACCGTTCACGGATCATAAAAGGCAACCACGATTAAGGGACAACGATAGGAAACAACGATTGACCCGTGAAGGTTATCCCCCATTCATAATCCATGAGATTACTAACTCCATATGGTTCTAAACCACGAAAGGAGGATCGGGGACGATGGTACGAAGTGAGTCATGGAGTCACATTCGCCCGTATTGGCCTCTACTCGATTCTTATAGTGAAAAGTGTTTCCTGCGATCTCAAAGGCATATAAACAAATAATCAATTTGCTCCAAACTATTATTAAGCTAAATTGGTTTAATATTAATGCAACATATAATTCTAAAATATTGTAATCACTTCGTTTAATAACAAGATTAAAAAGGAACCTAAACCGGTTGTTTAAATTATCTTATTAGGCGTGATTTTCAATTACATATTCCCTTTAAACATGCAATATAGTGATCAATAAAAATAATAGAATAAACATTAATATTGGAAGCAATTCAACAATAAATTATTAGTCAAATCAAATATAAAATAACCTAATCATGATATTAGCAATATTAAAATAAAATAAGAGTAATTAAATTAATTAATTAATTACTCACATTCTGCGCATTCCCTTAAATTGCTACATCATGAATAAACTGTTAGTAACTTCAATAAAAATATAAAGCAAATGAAAATTAAATTAAATAAATGTAGATTTGATTTGGTCCAAACCCTCAGTTAATTATAACTTTCACGCCTTGGTTAAAGTATAAAACTTCTGGTATTGTATGGACTCCTTGGAGTGCTTAGGGGAAGTATATATTATGGAAGAATAGGGAGGTTAGTGTTTAGGCTAAAGAGGGAGAAGAGAATAATTTTATGATCAAGCTTGTTGATGATTGAAAAAGGGGTGATATGACATCTATTTATAGAGAAAAAAGAGGGGGTCGAAGAATTAAGATAAGATCCGAATTAAATCGGAATAAAACTTGATAGACTGCAGTTTTTATCATATCTTTTGATCCAAAAATCAGAATATTATAAATAATATATTGTTGGAAATCTCTTCAAGTCTAATTTCTAAACCAATTAGAATCAGATTAAAATACTTTATAGAATAAAAGATATGGCTAAAATAGTGAGATGGTGTCAGTTTTGGATAGAGTTTGACATTTTATTCATATCTTTTCCGTTATAGCTCGGAATTGATATTATAATATATCATTGGAAAGATAATTTCAAGGGATATCCAACCATATAAAATTTGGATAAAAACTGTAAGGCACGAAAATAGTATCTGTCTATCTTTAAATGTCTTTCAATTCGGATAAAATTAGGATTTTCAAAAAAGGAGTTTTTTCAATTTCAAACTATTTAATCTTATCTTTTCAAAAAGGATAATTAGGATCTTTTAGAAACTTATAGAAGCTTCTAATTAATCCTAATTGGTTTAGGAATTGGATTAAATAATTTGGACCCTCCACATGATCATTGGGTCGTAGGTAAGGTGGGCTTAGGTTCGGTTTGGGCTCAGTTTAATATTTTGGCCATAACTTATTCGTTATAACTTGGATTTGGGATTATAATATATCGTTGGAAAGCTCTTTTAAAGCCCCATCAAACTATTCAATCATTGAACCTATATTATGGACCAAAATAAAATGGAATAAATGTTTTTATAAAAAGGACACGAAATGAATGATTTTAAAGGACACGAAATGAATTATTTTGGGTTTAAAGGCACGAAAAGAGGAAAATAATTTATGGTTTGGGGAATTGGGCTAGCAATTGGGATGTTTTATGAAATGAAAATATGGATTTGAATATGGATTTAAGCGCTCCAAAGATTAAATACTAAACCCGGCCAATAATGGCGGTGAAAGGTTGTTCATCATCGAGTTTGGTTTTGGGGAGACATATTTAGGTGTCTACAGAAGCCCCACTTTGACTTAGTTTGTAGAAACGTCAGTTTCGAAAACGATAGTCAAAGTAGTCGATAGGGACGGAGAATGATTTAAGACGTTCTGCGATCCTAAATCACTCTGTATACGCCGATACCTGCAGAAAAATGTTAGTTTTATAGATAAAAGAGTAAAGGGATAGAACGCTTATCTGACACCAGTGTATCGGTGAAAAATGAGTTTGGTATTTTCCTATACTTGAAGGAATCCCCCGGATGACGTTTCTTGAAATGTTTTCCATGCTTGAGGAAAGCCAACAGATGAGTTTGGTAGCTTTCTAAGCCTGGAGACTCCTACCGGACGACACTTTCCATGCTTGAGGAAAGTTGACATATGATTTTGGCATTTTTCTATGCTTGAAGAAATCCACCGATAATGCTTTCCATGCTTGAGGAAAGCCGACAAAGGAATTTGGCGGTTTTCTATGCTTGAAGAAATCCACCGGTTAATACTTTCCATGCTTGAGGAAAGTCGATAGATGATGAGATTGCAATTCTCTGTGTATCGAGAACCTTGCGTCATGAAATGATGGTGGTTTGATTGTCCCCGAACGTGGGCTGTAGATGGTCCGCTTGTCCCCGGACGTGGGCTGTAGTTGGTTCGCTTGTCCCCGAACGTGGGCTGTAGATGGTCCGCTTGTCCCCGGACGTGGGCTATAAATGGTCCGCTTGTCCCCGAACGTGGGCTATAGATGGTCCGCTTGTCCCCGGACGTGAGCTGTAGATGGCCCGCTTGTCCCCGGACGTGGGCTGTATATGGTCTGCTTGTCCCCGACGTGGGCTGTAAATGGTCCGCTTGTCCCCGGACGTGGGCTGTAAATGGTCCGCTTGTCCCCGGACGTGGGCTGTAGATGAGACCTGCAAAATAAAATTTGCCAAGGGACTCGTATATACTGTGATTGACTTGACCAAGTTTTGACTTGACACGACATGACATGTGTATGACTTGTGATTGTGTGTGCATAAGTATGATTTGAATGTATGAGCAGACACAAGCAATCAACAATGCAAAAAGCAAAAATTTTCCGTCATTTTTGTCATGAAACGAGTGGAGGGTACCGACTTTCTCCCGAAAAAGAAAGACGTGAAAACTGAACTTTTATTTTTGAACTTCCTTCAATGAGAAAATTTTTTAAAAAGTTTTTGAACTTCCCCAAAAGAAAAGACGCGAAAAAAAGAAAGAATTTTTGAACTTCCTCGTTGAGCAAGACAAAATGAATCGCATGGATTGAATTGCTTTTCTTGAAAGTAATGTATGCATGATGCATGCCCTTAGGACAGGAGGCTAAGGACAATTACATCATGTGACACGATGAATGAACTTAGGTCATGGAGCTAAGCATCATATATGGTGTAAAGAAATGATCTTGAACGTCACTTAGGTCTGAAAGCTAAGCACGTATACAGATGAAGTGATTATTAAGTATTTCAAAATGAATGTTTCTTAGGTCAAGGAGCTAAGCACGATATTCTTTGTATGATTAAAAATCATTGATATATAAATGTTTCTCAGCACATTATGCGATGCATGAAACAATGAATATTGCTCGGGTCAGGAAGCTAAGCAAGTATACAATGTTTCTTTTAATGAATGTTGTCTTGAAACATGCACAGTGTTGAAACAAGATTTCATGATAAAGGGCTCTTAAAGGGAAGGATGATTGATATGGATATGGATGTGTGAGTGAAGTGTGTGAATGTGATACTAAGGTTGGCTGCAAAGGTTATGGTGATGGAAATATATGTGAGAAGAATAAAAGATGATGACTCTTTAGGTTGGGTAGGCTAAATGATGTGGGTTCAAGCCCCCAAGTCTAGCTCTAAATGGGTAGGGGTAAGCATTGGATATTCTTTGACTCGATCATGCATGGATATGAATATGAATGTGGCCGCACCTCGATATGAGGTTGCCTACGTATCCGTTAGGAATCAAGCCGAACGTAGCTCTAACCAAACTTTGCATAAGTGTATGTACACCTCAAATAAGTCTTTCAAGGGTTGTAATGTGGGTAAGCTGATGGTTTAAGGAAGAAAGGGGTAAAAGGCTCAAGACCCGAGAGAAGCCCCCAAGATGTGGAATTGTGTATTTGAAAATTTGGACTTTGCAAGTTTATTTTCAACTTTTTTTTTCGCTTTGGTTATTGTTATTTTCATTATTTTGAATCAATGTGGACAATCTCAGATCATGCGGTCCATCACTCACTTAGCATTCATGTTTCTCAGGCACGGTACCAAGCACTCGATGAGAGATGCAATTTGAGACGTGTTCATATCAAAGACATTGGAACACTTGCCCTTAGCCAATGTTTTATTGTTGCTTTATTTCTTTTTTTTTTTTACTTGCTTTTTGAATTTCACACAAATTACACATCTTCCAATACTAGGGCCGAGTGAATGTGGTTTGAAAAAATGAAGGCCAAACGTTAGACGAGGCTCAAAATGGTTGATGAAGAAATGGATATGTGATTGAATGGTTAACAGGGAATGACAGGGTTGCAAAGGTGCCTCAAGTCATTGGTGTACCTTGTGTTTAGTTCGGCAATTTTTTTTTTTTTTTTTTTTTTTTTTTTTTTTTTGCTAATCACATGATTGAATGTAAGAAAGAGATGCTCATTTATGAAGAAGGTAAGAAATGTGACACATAGACACATGGATAAGGAGAACCTATGCTAGACTTTTAGGGGGAAGGGTTTGAAACAAAAGAAGAAGAAAACATGAAATCTTGGTGGGAAGCTTACATTGTGCTTTATCTTCATGGTTGTTTCATAGTAACTTCTTGCCACCTGGTGAGGAAGAAAGTTTCTTGTTGTTGATGCTTTGAGTGGAAGGAAAGAATGAAGGAGGATTTTAGACTCAAGTATTGTGTAAGGATGAACTCACTTAATGGATTCACTCAATACTCGAATTGGAAAGGAAGAGTGTATGAAACAATTTTGAAAACTGATGGGAAATACTCCGCTCATTCCTATTACGACGGAAAGCGATGCATGCATGGTCCTAGTATACGATCATAAACAATATAATGCATTACTCGAAGACAAAGTGTGTGCAATGACTCAACATGTGTGATTAGGTGAGTTTACTAAGACTCGTGGTATGATCGCATGGCTCGACATGAGGACTTTGTGAAAAACAAAAGACCCAATGACCAAATAGCACGGAAGACTAAAAGACAAACTAACTTGATTAATTTTGTCAAATTTTAATGTTTATGCTATTTACTAGGTGAAAACGGTCCATTGGCAATCGTTAGTCATAAATAAGATCAACCACAATCAAAGACAAAGAACACATGTTAAGGTTAGCACAAAAACCGATCACAAGAAACTAGGAAGAGGACTAATACTCTAGAAGAGTTAGGACTCATGGATATATAAAAAAAAATAATAAAAATCTACAATCCTATGTTATACAAGTTGACATGGTTAGAGGACTAAGAGGAGTAGAAGATTTCCTAAGACTAGCTTGACACGAAAAGATATATATAAAAATAAATAAATAAATATAAAGAAAGAAAATTGACGCTAAAAGGACAACTAAACTGGACAGGTTGTAGTATATCGGTTATAACTTTTTATCTGTGACTTTGATTGGGACGAAACTAACGCCAAATGAAAGATAAAATCCGGGGCTACAGATCCATAGGTGGCACAACACGTAAATCTTTCTAGAACTTTGGATTTGACCAAAACAAGTTGACTCTTGTGCAGTATACGGGAATAAAAATCCGGGTGACTCAAAAATTAAAAAAAAATCTATGACTCGACTCAAAAAAAAATAAAAAGGGTTTAATAAAAAAAATAATAAAAAAATATCAATAAAAAAAGCACATATAAGCACATCGTCACGAATGCTGCAATGAAGTTCGCAACCTAAAGTCAAGATCTAAGTTCCACTATGGTCAAGCTTTTGGGTGTCAAAGGGTACCATGGTTAAGAGTTTGGACGCGTTAACAAGGCAGCCTCCCTTAAGGATGTATGCCAACGGGCGGCTCCGCGAGTTCGTGATGAAATCGAACTCGACTCCATGGTTTGGGTGGATTTAAAAACTCAGATGAACCCTTATTGCCATGAGCGTTTTTGGGTTGATAGAGCTTAAATCCCCCGGGCTAGCCACATACGTTGAACACGTACTATTGTGGCAAAAAAAAAAGGTAACCTAAAAAGCATATGCATATGTGACAATGCCAATTAAATTGCAGGAATACAATTCAAGAATCTTTCAAGTCTCATCCACTCATCTTAATTAAATACCAATCACTCAAATCGATAAATAACCAAGAATCCTCCCCAGTGGAGTCGCCAAATTGTAAGCGTCGCTCGAAGTGCGCCTACGTTTAAAGCATGTGGTGAATATGCTTGGAACTCTTAGGAAGTGGTAATTGACGTATACAATTAGGGACAAGGAAAGTAGGGAGCCGCCAACAAGTTTTTAAGGAACTTGTAAACAGTTCACGGATCATAAAAGGCAACCACGATTAAGGGACAACGATAGGCAACAACGATTGACCCGTGAAGGTTACACCCCATTCATAATCCATGAGATTACTAACTCCATATGGTTCGGAACCACGAAAGGAGGATCGGGGATGATGGTACGAAGTGAGTCATGGAGTCACATTCGCCCGTATTGGCCTCTACTCGATTCTTATAGTGAAAAGTGATTCCTGCGATCTCAAAGGCATACAAACAAAGATTCAATTTGCTCCAAACTATTATTAAGCTAAATTGGTTTAATATTAATGCAACATATAATTCTAAAATATTGTGATCACTTCATTTAATAACAAGATTAAAAAGGAACTTAAACCGGTTGTCCAAATTATCTTATTAGACGTGATTTCCAATTACATATTCCCTTTAAACATGCAATATAGTGATCAATAAAAAATAATAGAATAAACATTACTATTGGAAGCAATTCAACAATAAATTGTTAGTCAAATCAAATATAAAATGACCTAATCATGATATTAGCAATATTAAAATAAAATTAGAGTAATTAAATTAATTAATTACTCACATTCTGCGGGTTCCTTTAAATTGCTACATCATGAATAAACTGTTAGTAACTTCAATAAAAATATAAAGCAAATGAAAATTAAATTAAATAAATGTAGATATGATTTGGTCCAAACCCTCAATTAATTATAACTTTCACGCCTTGGTTAAAGTATAGAACTTCGGGTATTGTACGGACTCCTTAGAGTGCTTAGGTTAAGTATATATTATGGAAGAATAGGGAGGTTAGTGTTTAGGCTAAAGAGGGATAAGAGAATTATTTTATGATAAAGCTTGTTGATGATTGAAAAAGGGGTGATATGACATCTATTTATAGAGAAAAAAGAGGGGTCGAAGAATTAAGATAAGATCCGAATTAAATCGGAATAAAACTCGATAGACTGCAGTTTTACGATTTTTGTTTTTATCATATCTTTTGATCCAGAAATCGGAATAAGATAAATAATATATCGTTGGAAAGATCTTTAAGTATAATTTCTAACCCAATTAGAATCATATTAAAATATTTTATAGAATAAAATATATGGCCGAAATAGTGAGGCGGTGTCAGTTTTGGATAGTGTTTGACATTTTGTTCATATCTTTTCCGTTATAGCTCGGAATTGATATTATAATATATAATTGGAAAGATAATTTCAAGGTATATCCAACCATATAAAATTTGGATAAAAACTATGAGGCATGGAAATAATATCTGTCTATCTTTGAATGTCTTTCAATTCGGATAAAATTAGGATTTTCAAAAAAGGAGTTTTATTCAATTTCAAACTCTTTAATCTTATCTTTTCAAAAAGGATAATTAGGATCTTTTAGAAACTTATAGAATCTTCTAATTAATCCTAATTGGTTTAGGAATGGGATTAAATAATTTGGACCCTCCACATGATCATTGGGTCGTAGGTAAGGTGGGTTTAGGTTCGGTTTGGGCTTAGTTTAATATTTTGGCCATAACTTATTCTTTATAACTCGGATTTGGGCTTATAATATATCGTTGGAAATCTCTTTTTAACCTCATCCAAATATTCAATCATTGAACCCAGATTATGGACCAAAATAAACTGGAATAAACATTTTTATAAAAAGGACACGAAATGAATGATTTTAAAGGACACATAATGAATTATTTTGGGTTTAAAGGCACGAAAAGAGGAAAATAAGTTATGGTTTGGGGAAATGGGATAGGAATTAGGTTGGTTTATGAAATGAAAATATGGATTTGAATATGGATTTAAGCACTCCAAAGATTAAATATTAAACCCGACCAATAATGGCGGTGAAAGGTTGTTCATCATCAAGTTTGGTTTTAGGGAGACATTTTTAGGTGCCTACAACTTTACTTTCGTTGGTTGACTTTTTAAGTTGAGTCGTTTTGAATGTTTTTAAAGATAGTCTTCAACTGTGTGTCTTTGATAGTTGCTTTATCCGTTTCACGGTGGCTGCGATGTCTTAGAATTTCCTATTTTGAGTTTTAAATTGAACAAAATAGGTATTTTAAAAGAAAGGAATATCTAGGCTGTTACACAAACGAATTCCTCTACACTGAATGGTGTGAATCCTGGAAGGAAAAAAAATTAAAGATGAGATTTGCTGCAGATTGAAGAAAGGATATGGAAAGGCTGTAGCTTTGCATGCTACAGTAAGCAACCTTCTGTGAAATGAGAACAAAAAGGTTTAACCAATAGAATGGCTTGCATGCAAAAATAGCACGTTAACCAAGGAAACTCACTTCTTAGAGTATACACAGCCATCAACCATTGAGGTTGGTTATTAAGAGAGAGAAAGTGGAATAATTATAAAATAATGAAGAGAGAGAAATTTTTTGGAGGAAATTTTCAATAACCTGGTGACAGGGTAAAGTCGTATCCCCTAATAAAAAATAATTACCTAAATCACTAACTAAGGTAGATAGGGAAGTAGAGTCGATCTCCACAGGGAAACAAGTCTTTTTACTCCTAATTAAATATTATAATCTAAATTATTTAAGTAACCAATATTTATAATCAAGTAAGAAACTAAACTACTAAGGTTGAGAATAGGAAGATAACAATATATGAAAGGATCTAGAGCATAGGTTCACCAATAAATAATACTCCAGGGTAAAACATAGTAATCAATCATTGACATTGCATAAATAACATGATTAACAGACTCTCGCAATTTATTAATCAACATAGATCTAACAGGCTCTCGCAATTTACTAGATATAAGTTCTTATTGAAAATAGCCTTTAATATCAAATTAACATCTGCTCGATTCATCAATTTAATATTGCTATACTTTTACAAGCCGCAATTGTAAAACATTAAAATAATCCAATAAGAAATTATCATGCAATACCAACAATCAATAATAGTCAATCATCAATGCATCAATTAACCAGATTGTAAAGGGCTTTCGCTACGTATTACAATCACACAATTAATTTATCGGTATTAAATCTCATCTCTCGAATCTTGACTTAACCATTTATAAATTAACTTGCCTATTGAAACTAGACCTAAACATTAATTCTCATCTCTCGATTCTTGAATCAATATTGTCAAACTCATGCATAAAAGATAGGCCTAATCTAGTCACAGAGCATTAAATCAATCAATAGGAAATTAATCTAACATTGATAATCAACAACAACAAATTACCCCTTCATATTATTTATTAGATCCCCATAAACCCTATAAATTAAACTACTCACACATAATTAAATATAAACTAAATAAAGCAATTAAACAAGACATGATAGAAGAAATAAAATAAATAACTGAGATTAAACAAAGAGTTGTAGAGAGAGAAACAAGAGAGAAAATAATACTAAGAGTTTAATTAAGGGAGAGAGAGAAAAGTTAGAGAGATAAAGAGAGAAGAAAAACTAAACTAAAAAAAGAAAACTAAAAACTAAAACTAACTAATGAATAAAAACTCCCGTAAAACTAAAACTACTACTCCTTAAATAAGAAAAGCTAATGGGCCATCAATCCCACTAACAATAGAACTCCACTAACAACTAAGTCCTAGATAAAGTTCTAGAAACCACGCCCTTCGTAAGAACAAAGCTATTGGGCTTATTTTGCAACAAGGCCCAACCGAATCAAGGTAGCAGCAATCATCACTCGCCTGATCGGGCCATGGGCTGCCCGATCGGGCCCGCTAATCCACACACCCAGCAGCAACTTTGAATTGGGCCTTTTTCACTTGGGCTGAAATTTTCTTCTTCTTAATTTATCTTGGACTTGCAACAAAATTAATACTCCGAACAAACCGAGCCCTTAATCACCGAACCAAATTTAATTAGCTCGACCTTGGGCTTCAAAAACTCGTCATAAGGTACGATCATCTCTAATATTTTCATAGTGGCTCAATAAGCTCGGGAATTGTCATAATTCTTCAAATTCCTACAAAATAATACCAACTCTACAAAAACACTAGAAAACGTATATTAGTAATAAAAATAGCTCCGTAGAGCCCAAATAAGCACAAATATGACTGTGGGACGGGGAATAAATATATATATACAATAGACTTATCACCTGGTTAGTAGAATAACAGGTTATTGAAGCTTGGTCATGTAATATTATATTACTTTTGATAGTCACCCATAATGACATGGCTTCTTGAGATTGTGACACCTATTTCTTTATCAATGGCTGAAATTTGCTTAGAATTTATAGCTGTTATAATTTTTATAACGGGCATAATTTTTAAAATACAATTCTAAAAAGAAAAACACCAACTACTCTATTTTATTTTTCTATGTAAAATGAGCCCAATATTGAGGTATTTTGAAACAATTTTTTTTGGTGAATATTGCTCTCTTTATTTTCAAATTGTGTAGAGATGAATATTCCTAAATCTAATAAAAAAAAAACCCGCAAAATCTCAGAACTCATTACAACCGCAAAATAATCCAAAAGCTTCAACCTTACTATTCTAACCTTCCAATTGATTTGAACTCAGATTTAGATACAAATTTTCAACAATTTCCAAGTTACAGCTCAGAAATCTCAATTTCTCAAATCCAAGTACTTTCACTTCTTTTCCTTTCAACCACCATAAAATCCTAATTATTCAAATTATCAAAATGTTATCTCATCTTTTGAGAATATTCAAATCTCTCAAATTGATTCAACATTTCCCATGTCTCAACATTTTACTATGTCACAAAGTGATGGTGAATTTCCGAGTTTTGATTGCTCATGCACATCGAACGAATCAGATGATGACAATGAACCAGAAATTGAAGAAGACGAAGGAAATGAAGGAGGTAATGAAGGAGGCAATCAAGATGGAAGGACATTTTTTTTTTCTCAAAAGATGAAGAAGTGGTTCTTGTGAAGGCTTGACTTGAGGTTAGTCAAAATAAAATAAAAAAACACTAACCAAAAGGGGGATTTTTTTTGGAGGAAAATTAAGGAAATGTATAATAATGTTAAACTATACAAACAAAGGTGTTTCGAAGAAGGTACCGACGGGGTAACACGAGAAGATTTGTTGAAAATGAGGTGTACAGAGCAACTTACAAACCATTAGAGAAGGATTAATGCTTCATGTTCTAAATTTTGTGGTTCACATGCTCATGCTGAATCAAGAAAGGGAAGTGGTCAAAATGATGAAGATGTTATGAAGGCAGCATATAGTATATATGCTGCTGACAAAACAAAGACATTATTGATGTCTAAAACCTTTCAAGACTAGCATGTTTGGGACATTCTGATACCGCATGATGCGTGGAAACCAAGTGAAGATATTGTTCAATAATACAAGCAATAAACATCTACTTAAGGAAGTGACGCAAAGAGATCACGTATCAATAAAGCTGGAAACTACTCAGCTTCATCAAACCCAAAAACACCAACCAGTGGTGATATTGGGTATTCAGGCTTGCCTTCCAATAACGAATCTAGCAAAAATAAAGGAAAGAGCGAGATGGAAAACATGCCACTTGGAGCATGGTAGCAATGGTTGGACAGGCCCAACACATGAACCTTATAAGGCAATCTGAAAATGAAGTGAAACTTATAAGGTTGCAACTAGAAAGGGAGAAAGATGCAAGGAAGCAAAGAAAAATTAATATGGAGTTATTTAAACACCTCAATTCAAAGCCAAAATTATCTTTGGAAGATCAAGAAGACAAGAAATAAGGAGCAATTTGTTGAAGAAGTTATTCCCCTCAGACTGATGTATTAGTGTATGGTTAATTATAGTTTAAATGTCGCTTAATTTCAAATAATATCTTTTTTAGTTTTCTGTTTTATGTACTAAGGTTCGATTTTTATTTTGGCAATTGTTAATGTGTTGTTGATTTAGGATATGAATGAATGTTAGATTGTAATATCATTATTAATAATAAAAAAAAGAAGTTAATTACATATCCCTTATTAAAATCGTATTATACGCTTTATATGTATATATATTTATTATTGATCTGACTAAACCCATCAATTCACTTTGATATTTCACTGCAAAAGATGTACATTTATTTACATTACATTGAAAAAGAATTGATGTACCCAATAGTGAAAAGCAAATATTAGATACTAGACACTGATATACTGAACACTAAAAAGGTAATAGTGATAAATACTGTACACTGATGTACTTAACACTGAAAAGGTAATAGTAACATTAAATTGCTTTTTGATATGTCTATTTTATATAGTATTTTACCCTTGTCCCTTGGTCATAATAAGTAGTGTTTTTGGCTCTTTAGAGCCACTTTTATTACTAATTGGTGTTTTTTTAGTGTTTTTGTAGAGTTGGCTGAATTTTGTAGGGATTTGCACTTTTGGAGCATTTTCCTAAGATATCATGGAGCAATTACGAGCATCGGAGAAGCGCGACCAGTTTTTATAGCCCAGGGCCGGATAGAGTCATCGAACCGGTGATTAAGGGCTCGATATATGTGATACCGGGGCATTTGGACCAAGTATTCAAGACCCGAAGAGGAAACCCAGATTGGCCCAAAGAATTGGAGCCCAATCGTAGTCCAAATAGTGGCCCAAGAGTGCCGCCCGTCCAAAGAGGCTGGCGCCCGAAGGCGCGCCCGGCCGGGCGAGGGAAGCAAGGCTGGCGCCCGAACTCGCGCCCGGCTGGGTGCGAGGAAGTTTACCTGAGGGAAAAAGGCGCGCCCGAACGGGCGGTGCCTCGCCCGATCGGGCGCGTGTTATTATTAGGAGAAGATTAGCGTCGTTTAAGTTTGTTTTAGTTTAGGATTCTTGCTTAGTATAAATACTTTTTCGTTAAGGGAGTTTAGGATCTTCTTTTACTCTTTCTTAATTCTTTCTTATATTTTCTCTCCCTACTTAGCTTTTAGATTAGTTTCTCTCTCTTATACTTTGTTCTTAACTTTATTCTTAATTCCATATTTCTTTGGTAACGATTTCTCTTCTCTTAATCTTAGTTATTTATTTTATTCCTTTGATCATGTCTTGTTTTATTGCTTTGATTAGTTTAGTTTTTATTATGTGTGAGTAGTTTTATTTCTAGGGTTTATGGGGATCCATAAATAATATGAAGGGATAATTTATTGTTGTTAATTGTCAATGCTAGATTAATTTCCTATTGATTGATTTAATGCTCTGTGACTAGATTTGCGCAGATCTTTTATGCATGAGTTTGACAATATTGATTCGAGAGATGAGAATTGATGTTTAGGTCTAGTTTCAATAGGCAGGTTAATTTATAAATGGTTAAGTCGAGATTCGAGAGATGAGATTTAATACCGGTAAATTAATTATGTGATTGTAATACGTAGCGAAAGCCCTTTATGATCTGATTAATGTACGCATTGATGATTGATTATTATGTTTTACCCTGGAATATTATTTATTGGTGAACCTATGCCCTAGATCTTTTATTCATTGTTTTCTCCTTATTCTTAATCTTCGTAGTTTAGTTTCCTTCGATTATAATATTTTGGTTACTTGATAATTTAGATTACTCTAATTAGGAATAGAAAGCGTTTCTCTGTGGATTCGACCCTGCTTCCCTATCTATTTTAGTTAGTGGTTTTAGGAATTACTTTTGATAAGGTGATACGACTTTAGCCTGTCACTTTTACGTACATGAAAATGCTAAGGTGATTGTAGGCGTCGCTCGAAGTGCGCCTACGTTAAAGCATGTGTGAATATGCTTGGCACTCATAGGAAGTGGGAATCGACATTACGATTAGGGACAAAGGAAAGTAGGGAGCCGCCAACAAGTTTTTAAGGAACTTGTAAACCGTTCACGGATCATAAAAGGCAACCACGATAAAGGGACAACGAAGGCAACAACGATTGACCCGTGAAGGTTACACCCCATTCATAATTCATGAGATTACTAACTCCATATGGTTCGGAACCACGAAAGGATGATCGGGGATGATGGTACGAAGTGAGTCATAGAGTCACATTCGCCCGTATTGGCCTCTACTCGATTCTTATAGTGAAAAGTGATTCCTGCGATCTCAAAGGCATACAAACAAAATATTCAATTTGCTCCAATCTATTATTAAGCTAAATTGGTTGAATATTAATGCAACACATAATTCTAAAATATTTGTGATCACTTGAATTTTCTAACAAGATTAAAAAGGAACCTAAACCGGTTGTCCAAATTATCTAATTAGGCGTGATTTTCAATTACATATTCCCTTTAAACATGCAATATAGTGATCATAATAACAATAATATAATTAACATTAATATTGGAAGCAATTTAACAATAATAGCGTTAGTCAAATCAAATAATAATAACCCTAATCATGATACTAGCAATAAGAATAAAAATAAGAGTAATTAAATTAATTAATTACTCACATTCCGCACGTTCCTTTAAATTGCTACATCATGAATAAACTGTTAGTAACTTCAATAAAAAAAAAAAGTAAATTAAAATTAAATTAAATCAAAAGTAAAGTTGATTTGGTCCAAACCATCAGTTATTTATACCTTTCACGCCTTGGTTTAAGGACGGAACCTCGGGTTTAGTATAGACTCCTTGGTGTTCTTAAGAGAAGAATGGTGTAATTAGGAATATAGATTTAAGGCTTAGAATATGGGAGAGAGAGAAGAGAATGATTTTTGGTGTAAAAGAGAGAAAGAAAGAAGGATTTAATGATCAAGCTTGTTGATCCTTGAAAAAAGGGTGATATGACCTCTATTTATAGAGAAAAAAGAGGGGTCGAAGAATTAAGATAAGATCCGAATTAAATCGGAATAAAACTCGATAGACAGCAGTTTTTACGGTTTTTGTTTTTATCATATCTTTTGATCCAGATATAGGAATAAGATAAATAAGATATAGTTGAAAAGCTATTGAATTCTACTTTCTAACCCAATTAAAATCATATTAAAATATGTTGTAGAACAAAAGATATAGCCGAAATAGTGAGACGGTATCAGTTTTGGATAGAGTTTTATATTTTATTCATATCTTTTCCGTTATAGCTCGGAATTGATATTATAATATATCATTGGAAAGATAATTTCAAGAGATATCAAACCATATAAAATTTGGATAAAAAATATGAGGCACGAAATTCATATCTAACTATCTTTGAACGTCTTTCAATTTGGATAGAAATAGGATTTTCAAAAAGAAAAGTTTTATTCAATTTCAAACTCTTTAATCTTATCTTTTCAAAAAGGATAATTAGGATCTTTTAGAAACTTATAGAAGCTTCCAATTAATCCTAATTGGTTTAGGAATGGGATTAAATAATTTGGACCCTCCACATGATCATTGGGTCGTAGGTAAGGTGGGCTTAGGTTCGGTTTGGGCTCAGTTTAATATTTTGGCCATAACTTATTCGTTATAACTCGGATTTAGGCTTATAATATATCGTTGGAAAGATCTTTTAAATACCCATCCAAATAATAAATCATTGGACCCAAATTATGGACCAAAATAAACTGGATTAAACGTTTTATAAAAAGGACACAAAATGAATGATTTTAAAAGACACAAAATGAATTATTTTGGGTTTAAAAGCACGAAAAGAGAAAAATAAGTTATGGTTTGGGGAAATGGGTTAGGAGTTGGGTTGGTTTATGAAATTTATTGGGATTGAATATGGATTTAAGCACTTCAAGGTTAAATACTCAACCCGACCAATAATGACGGTGAAAGGTTATTCATCATTGGGTTTGGTTTTGGAGAGACATTTTTAGGTGTCTACAGTGATATTAACCATACAAAGCATGCATCTACATTCCTGAAAAATTATTAACTTCTTTCTTAATCAATGCATGCATGCAAGACTTCAAATTTATCATATAATATAATAAAGATGACTACATACCAAACACATTTGTTCTATAAAATGGATAAGATGCATTTCACTCGATCAACCATCCATTTTTCCCCCTAAAAAACTTCTACCTTCCATTCTCATATCAACTTGGTTTTAATAACATGTCATCCGACGAAAGCTCCAACTCTTCTAATTCCTCATTGAATTTAGAAAACAGCCAAACACAACGATATGAAAGACGAAGGCAAGTCAATCGTTTTGTTAACCGAATGATGGATGGAGTTTTAATGTCCAATTCAATTGAAGTATATCAAATGTTAAATCAAGTTCCAAGGGCACCAAGGATCCCCGTTCCAAGGGATCGTGAAGATGGACACAATCGTTTATGGAATGACTACTTTGCTGACCATCATGTGTTTCCTCCAACGTTATTTCGTCGGAGATTTCGCATGAACCAACATATATTTCTCTGAATAAAGCAAACTAAAGAAGAATGCCATCCCTTTTTTCAGCAAAGACAAGATGCTACAGGAAGGTTTGGTGCCTCCGGATTGCAAAAATGCACAGCTGTTATGAGGCGTATAGCTTATGGCACCTATGCTGATTTTATGGATGATTACATTCGAATTAGTGCGTCTCTTGCAAGAGATTCCTACAACATGAAGATCTGGTAAGACTACTAAGAATTGGTGAATGTCGAGGATTTCCAGACATGCAAGGTTCTATTGATTGTATGCATTGGCGGTGGAAAAATTGACCACTTCGATTAAAAGGGATCTTTTTTGGAAGACCAGGTAAACCCACATTAATCTTAGAAGCTGTGGCACCATATGATCTTTGGATCTGGCATGCTTTTTTTGGGACACCAGGTGGTCGTAATCATATTAACGTTCTTGATAGATCCCCTTTGTTTAACGATGTTTTTGAAGGTTGTGCACCTTCTATTAATTATGTTGTGAATGACCAGCAATACAATATGGGGTATTATCTCACTGATGGTATATATCCTAAATAGGCAACATTCAGTCCTACAATATCACTACCACAAAATGAAAAAGAAGGTCTTTTTTCCAAATTACAAGAAGCTAGACGAAAGGATTTTGAGTGCGCTTTATGAGTACTACAAGCTCGTTTTGCAATAATACGGAATCTTGCGCTAGCTCGTGACGCATCAATAATGTTAGGAAAAATAATGATAGCATGTATCATTATGCACAATATGATTTTTGAGGATGAAAGAGATACGTATAAAACGTATTACGTTCCAAATGAATATGATCAAGCTAAAAATGCGTCTTCAAGTAATAGAAATGAAGAGACTTTTCAGTTCGAAAATAGCAACAAACGAATTGCAAGTTTGGAAAATTATATGTCTAATAGAGCTCGTGTTCGTGATGAAGCTATGCATAAAGCCTTGAAGAAAGACTTAGGGCCTGTTCTCATACGATTATTTTCAGTTGAGTTCAATTCAGTTCAGTTCAACTCTAATAAGTTCAGTTTAGTTCAATAAAGTTCAGTTTAGCTCCTAATTTCGTTCTCTTATAAAATATTCATTTTAGTTCGGTTCAATTTAGTTCAACTCATTTCAGTCAATGAGAACAGACCCTTAATTGAACATATGTTGCTCAAATTCATTGTTAATAACAGGAAATTTTTTTTGCGTCAATAGCTGTATAATCGTAACATTAAATGATTGTATTTGCACTCAATCACGGTTCGTTGTTATCTTTTAAAGATTGTTGTCATTTGATAGAATATGTATTATTTTTATTATTATCGAATTTAGTAAAGTTGCAATTCTTGTGTATTTCTTAATTCTTGTTTATTTCTTAATTTTAACGACTAATTATGTACTAATTAAATAATATGATGCATTAATTCTAAAATAAGTCATTTTTTTTTAATTAATGTATGCTAATAATAATTATTAGTTATGATTGATTATTACCAAGTGCACTAGTTATATATGATAGGATTTAAGAGAGAGATTGTGTGGTGGGGTTGGGTTGGGTTGGGTAAAAGTAGAAGAGAGAAAATGTATAACAAAAAAGTTGTGGTTAACTATTGTGAGACATTGATTATTAAACGGGTATAAGAGTGGTATAGGTGAAGTGGAAGATGGAGAAATTAATAAATTAACCTATAACCACAATGGTTGTGGTCAATCATTCTGTTTACTCTTAGTGAGAGAAGCTCTCAAATGTAGAGAGAGAAAATTTTCTCAAGTCTAGATAATACTTTTTTGGTTGTTAAAAAAAGACAAAAAAATCTTCTTACGTTAAGAAATTAAACTATAGACATGTTACATCTTTCAACAATATATTGCTGGCAGCTGATGACGTCTCTTAAATTCCACTTGGACGTAATATATGTGTTAATAAGCTTATTGACCACAACTGATAGTGTTAATAAGCTTATTGACCACAACTGATATGTGTTAATAAGTACTTCAAATTTTATAGTATAAACTAAGATACGATGTTAGACATGTAGGGATTGGGAGCACAAGCGAAAGCACAAAATGATATAGAGAAATAAATAGATAAAAGATGGACAAGAACAATACACTTTCTGGTATTTGACATGTGTTATGTGTTGTGTATCTTATGTCATGTGCACAAAACAAGAGTAACATGATGGATATTTATACTACAAATGTAATCCTTGACCTTAGAGACAAGTATTATAACCTTTGAGACCAAAGATATTGTAAGTAGCAATAATAACTTATTTGTGACTTAATTTGTGAAATATACCCAACAAGACACAGACATGTAAAGACGTGTGTGCAACTAAATATGACTTACTCTCTCCGCTCATGAAACTATAACAAAATTTAACTCTTCAACCCTAAGCTAACATCATCCATGTTTTTTTGAATCAAAACTCCATTTCTAGACTTTATTAAGACAAAACAACATTAATATAAAAATTTGCAAAGTCTTATTATTTTTTTTAGGGGAGAAGTCTTATCTTAAAATAAATGAAAACTACTGGTTATCATGCCAAATTTTAAGACTTAGGGTATGTTCATATTTACTGAACTAAGCTGAACTGAACTGAACTGAACTGAACTGATTGGAGCTGAACTGAACTGAACAGAACTGATTGGAGCTGAACTGAACTGAACTAAGACCCTGTTCTCTTCACCTTAAAAAAATAATATTAAGTAAAAATAATTTCAGTTCAGTAAAAATAATTTCAGTTCAGTAAAATTAATTTTAGTTCAGTAAAATTAATTTCAGTTCAGTAAAATTCAGTTTCCTTAAAGAAGAATTATAATAGAAAATCAGTAAAAATAATTTCAGTTCAGTAAAAATAATTTAAGTTCAGTAAAAATAATTTTAGTTCAGTAAAATTAAGTTTAGTTCAGTAAAAATAAGTTCAGTTCAGTAAAAATAATTTCAGTTCAGCAAAATTAAGGTGAATCAAACAGGGCCTAAGTTGAAATGAATATTTTATGAGAGAGAGAAATTATGAGCTAAACTGAACTGATTGGAGCTGAACTGGACTGAACTGGACTGAACTGAACTGAATTGAATTGATTGAAGTTGAATTGAACTGAAAATAAGTAAATATGAACAGAACTTTAGAGTTAGAGGCTTATAGCTAATAATCTTGCTCTAAACTACACCTAACTGCTTAGGGGTTTTACTAACTATTGTGGGAGTATATAAATTTTCGAATTTTCTCCAACGTCCTATACCTTTGTTCTCTACGATCATGTCGTTGAGGACTTTCATCAAACATCTTCCGAGCAATCCTCTACTGGTACGCTTCTCATCCCTGCACTCTCTCTCCTCTCTTTCTCCACACCCACATCATCAAAATCATCATCCTTCACAACCCCAACAAAATCAGCAAGACCCATATGCTCTAATGAAAGAAGACCCAATTCAAATTTGCTCAGAAATCTGGGTAAAATCCTTCTCTACTCCAAAATCAAAGCCTTTCTCTAATCTTACAGGCTTTCTTTCCAAATTTGATATCTGGGTTTTAGCATACCAGCGTTCTGTTGCGCATTTCACTGGCTCATTTCCTACCTCAAGCGCCATTCACTCACAGACATTGCATCATCTTCTATCGCTTCGTAATGCTGTTGTTAAAGGTCAGTTTCAATGGAATATGAAAACTGAGTTGTATATTCGTAGTCCAATTGAAAAACCCATTACTGAATTTACCTCTAAAACAACTTTGAAGAAGCTGTTGGGTTCTAGTAACCCACCGTTTCAAGACCGTGTTGTTCAGGAGGCTTTGTTGTTGATTCTTGAACCTGTATTTGAGTCTAGATTTTCGTCGAAATCACACGGTTTTCGCCTCGGGCGTACTGCTCATACTGTAATTAGGACTATTAGGAGTAATTTTGCTGGGTATCTTTGGTATTTGAGAGGTGATTTGAGTGAGGTTTTGGAGAATGTTGATAAGGGTTTAGTTATGCATTGTGTGGAGGAAGTTGTGAAGGATAAAAGAGTGTTAGGTTTGATTAGTTCTTCCTTTAGAGGGACTTCGAAACGTTGTTTCGAGGTTGATGATGGCCGGAAGTGGAAGAGAGGGGCGGGGAAGAGGAAAAAAAAGAGTGATGAAAAACGTAGGAAGGTTTTGAATCCAAATGAGCCAAAACCGGATCCTTATTGGCTTAGAACATTCTATAATTTTGCACCAGAGGAGGCAGCTAAGGTGCCGAATTATGGCCATTGTGGAATTCTTAGTCCTTTTCTTGCTAATGTTTGTTTAAATATACTTGATCATATGATGGAGGAGAAAATAGTTGAGTTTTTTAGGCTGTCTATGCTTGACTCGATTTGGAAGGATTCAAAGACTGATAGTTGTCATAACCCTGCTTGGCCTGAGTTTGTTCCATCTGGTGGGAAGGAAAAAACAAGAAAAATGGATTATATACGATATGGTGGTCATTTTTTGATAGGCATTCGAGGATCCCGGGAGGATGCTGCGAAGATAAGGGAAGAGTTGATTGACTTCTGCAGTAGCAAACTAGGGATAAAGTTGGACTACTCAAAGGTGGAGATTGAGCATGTAAGTAGGGGAATTTTGTTTCTTGACCATGTCATTTGCCATCGTGTAGTATACCCAACATTGCATTACACAGGTACAGGTGGTAAAACTGTTAGTAAAAAGTGTGTAGGAACATTGCTTTCGGTTACTGCTAGCTTGCCACAATGTATTCGCCGATTCAGGCGCCTTGAACTGTTAAAGGGTGAGGAGGATCCAGAGCCATTGCCCTGTACTCCGATGCTTTATTCCAGCCAAGCTCATACAAATTCTCAGATGAATAAGTTCCTTGAAACTATGGCTGATTGGTATAGATATGCTGACAACCGTAAAAAAGTTGTTGGCTTTTGTGCTTATGTGATCCGCAGCTCTTTAGCCAAGCTATATGCTGCCAGGTATAAGCTCAAATCTCGTGCCAAGGTATACAAGATAGCTTCCCGAAGCCTCAGTCATCCTTTAAGAGGCAAAGGAAACAATGTGGCATCTGAGTACTCAGATCTTCTGAAGTTGGGTCTTGTTGATGCCATTGAAGGTGTGCAGTTTTCTCACATGTCTTTGATCCCCAGCTGTGATTATACTCCATTCCCTCGTGTTTGGGTGCCTGATCATGAACAAATGTTGCTTGAATACATCAAATTACAAGATCCTAAATTCTTTTCTGAACTACTTAAGTCAATCAAGACTCAAGGTCTAAGTCTACCCCAAAATGAGATATCTGAAATTGTTTGGGACTTAAAGACTCTTGGTGCACGTTGGTTTGACATCGCATCAGAAAAGCACCCTTAAGGATAAAAATGGTCTATTGGCAATATGGAATCAATTTGTGTGTTCCCTTTATGTTTGTACTGCCACACTTGTAAACTAAAAGTATGTGCATATTAGTATAATTATAGAAGAGGAGGCTGCAAATATGAAGATTGCTGTAACAGTTTTGGGTTACGATTGAGGTGAGATGAGAAAAAGATTTGATTCATCTCATCCTTTTTCATTATATATACCAACTTACCAAGGATATCGTGCTTCATGTCAATAACATGGTTTGATTCACCTGTTCCTTTTTTATGTATAGAACTTTAAAGATCAATGTCTAATCTAATCTAATTTTGCTGGTGATGGTGCAGTGAAGCTATACACCTGTTCTTAATAACACGGCATGTGTTGTCAATATAGTTATTTTCACCAATCAAACAGCTATGAGAACGTGGATTTCTGAGAGATATTAATGTTAGAGCTGGTGAAGGATGCTTAGTGTTCCACTGTTGGGACTAAGACCTAATTCAATACTCCGTGTTACTCTATCAGATTCAGTGCAGCAGCTCCTATCTGGATTTTATGGTAAATATACTTGATTTTTACTATCTTAGCTTATAATGCCTCTCTTGTGTCACATGGTCTTTTTTTTACTTTCACGACCTGTCAAAATTCACTATCTCGCACTGAGCAAGGCTCACCTGTCTATTGAAAGGAATGAGATAGTCTCTTTAGAGGAGAAGGGGTTTGGGAATTCCCTTGAACTAGGTTCCATTAATTATTATGTGAATAGCGGTGGATATGGACTCCAATGGACTAATGATTAAGACTCAATTGCAATAATGTAAGGCTCTTATTCAAATTTAAAAAGTATACACGCCAGACATTTCTCCTATCTTAATGTCAGGTTTTGAAATGAATTTAGTTTTCAATTAAGAATTATTTCAAAGAAGAATTAGGTTGAAGGGAAGCTTCTTTAGTGGTATTTGATTGGGTATTATAGAATGGAATTGACTGAGTTTAGGGGTGAGCTTGATACTATATCAAATTCATCCCTCAATTTCTTCAATTTATTGCTAGATTTATTATGCACTTTTTTACTTTTGTAGTATGTAGATTTTTTTTTTTATCTTTTTTTTTTTATTTTTTTTATAATATAATTTTGTAATTCGTTTGATTCCTTTTTATCAAGTCAACCACTCCCTTATTTCTATATCAAGTTCTTATCCTTGCCACCTTGTAACTTTTCTTGATGCCCTTTAGAGTTTGGAGTGTCTAGTATTAGAGGGTGGAGGGCTTTTTATATATCCTTCAATTTATATTTTAGAAGAATACCATTATTGTAGGGAATTAGAGGCAAATCTCATTTGCTACATTTTTTTTGGGTGAAAGAATGCAGGATTTAATAACATAGACTAAAAAAAAAAATGTTTCTCAAATGCTCCGAATGAAAAAATTCTTAGCATTTGAGTAAAATGCTCCACTTTTCCTATGGCCGCAACATTTGAATTAACTGAAATAGAAAATTTGCTTCCCTCTCTTTATCAGGAAAACCCTAGTTACCGCTTCCTGCTCTCTCAAACTCGATCCCTTCTTCCCTGAGCTACCTTTTCCTAATCAAGAGATGAGGGATGTTAACTCTGTCTTTCCAAACTTCATTTCTATGTTAGTTTGCGTAGAGGCTATAGTAGTGTCTCACGACTGCAATCACACTACACAGAAAGTGCGAGCTCAAAGCTGTATGGCCGTGACAGAAGTCGCAAACACTGGAAGTGTTGTTCTTCGTAATCTAACTATCTACATCAACAATCTCAATGAAAGAATCAAACTCACTGGTATTTAAGTTTTGCCTTAAATCTCTTCACCTTTCTCTATTCTTCTGCTTGCTTATGCTTTTAATTCTACTATAATGGGTTTTTTCAGAGTTGAAAAATTTGCTATATGAAGAGTTTTCTCAATTTGGGAAGATAATCGAGGTATTTGTCATGTCACCCTTCTCTTTTATTTCAAAGTTATGATTGTTAGACAACAAGATCTACTTCATGATTTCAGATTTTTGTCATTGTTTAGGAAGTCTCCTTTTAATCAAAGGAACCGTGTTTTATAGTGTGTAATAGACTAGGATTTTCAGATCATAGTTCTATTGAACAAGAAATTTTAAAGATAAAAGCTTGAGTCTTTGATCAATAATGGAAGAAATTTGGATACAAAAGTTATAATTGTAGGAGTTTATAGGTACTAATCGCGGAATAGACATGAATCACATTCATAAAGCACCTAAACAAAAGATCATTGCATAACACATAAAGAAGTAAGAATTATACCTTTGAAGCGTGATTCCACGTATGATCGAGCAAAAACAATAAGGAGAACAAGAACTCCACGTGTGATTCCTCTACTAAGTCCACGAGCACGGGTTAAACATCCACTAATGCTAGTTACTCGTGACCGAACACTTCAATCAACCTTCAACGGAGATATGAGTCACGAGCACACCACGTACCACCCGAACAACCACCACACGCACCACCTTGAGGGGTGGCCGTACGGTCAAGGGAGGAGAGAGAGAGAGGGCCGTGTGGGAGAGAGAGAGAATTAGGGTTTTGGGAACCTTGGTTGCTTGATTGACAATTCACTGTGTGTTAATTGTTCTGTCTTGCACCCCTAGGCATGGATTATATTTATAGATCACATCTCTAAATAAATCCATGTCAAGCCCAAAACCTATTAGACTCTTCTAACTATCATAGCCCAACTATTAATATGGTATGTCATAAACTCATGAGGCTCAATAATGGGCCTCTAACTTGTTTAACCCAATACTCTTGTGTGTGACCATGTATGATCTATTTTTTAAGGCTTTGGGCCATTTAATTAGCCCGAAGATCAATTGTCATATCTAGCAACAAACATTGACAACCTTATAGAATAAACTAATTATCTCCATAATCGTGATCCTTGATATATCTAGTAATTGTACTAATCGAAGACATAACTCCTTCAATCTCCCACTTGTCCGTGACAAGTGCGTAATATTCAAATTCCTTAAGCCAATGTGTGTCGATTTGATAATATGATTGCATCTCATGTCATGATCATATTAACCTACAAATCTTTTCTTGAAATCTGAGTTAGAATTGCAAAACAAATGATTTCTATGTAATCCATTTGAGCACGGCCATGCATTTTCTGAATTCTCCCTCTTCAAGGGGCCAAGACACATCCCTAATTAAATATGTAGACTCAATCCAATCTTGTGGCAACCAAGGCTCCCACTCAACTCATGAAGTAACCAGGAAACACCCTTTATAATCTCCAGGCTAGACGTTTGAGTGTGTCATAGTTAAATCAATCATTGAATGGAATCAATGTTTTACTCGTGTGAAAGGAATCCACTAATATATCCGGAAGCTCTATACTTGAACTTCAAAGTGGGTCTATAGTTCGATCATGCATCATTCATGCATATCCATGTGATTGACCGAGCATTATCACTATGCCCCTATAGCCCATGAAACTGTGTTATCCAATCAACCTTACATGCTAGTCCAATTTATGAAATCATTTATGTCCGATTTAATGATTCCGAACTAGGAACTTAAATAAGATATGGATTTTGTTCACCTGTGGGGTTTCATTCAATCCATCATAATTATTTTGGACATTTTATTTAATGTCAAAAACCATAATTAAATAAGAGAAAAAATAAAATTCTGATTAAACATAATTCTGCAAATGAATGTATTACATATGTAATGAGTTTTTCTCAAAAACAAATACAACTTAAATTACATCATAAGCCCCAATCTAGCTTCACTAGCATGTTTCTCATGCTTAGGTAATGGAAGGGGTTCAGTTAATGGATCAGCAATATTCTAATCTGTATGAACTTTGCACATCCGTATGAACTTTGCACATCTTGACATCTCCTTTGCCAACGATCTCTCGAATGAGGTAATATTTCCTCTCAACGTGTTTGTATTTGAAATGTGACCTATGCTCCTTTGATTGAGCAATGGTGTCGTCGCTGTCACAGTACAACTCGATTCCCATTTGAGCACTTGGTACAATGCCCACCTCAGTTAGGAACTTCTTAATCCAAACTGCTTCCTTAGCTGCTTCTCCTTTCTGTCGTAGAGTCTGCGACAGTGCTTTGCTTCGAACTCTTCCGGCTGGCTCACTGCTCCTCCTTTCTCACAGAAAATGTACCCAGATTGTGATCTGTAATCATCTTTGTCTGTTTGGTATATCCTTTGACAACCAACTCATCTTCACCACCATAAACTAGAAACATTCCTTTAGTTCTTCTCAAGTACTTAAGGATGTTTTTGGCAGCTACCCAGTGTGCTTCTCCTGGATTTGCCCGAAACTTGCTACACATACTTAGAGCATATGCAACATCTGGCCTTGTACATATCATGGCATACATGATTGACCCTATTGCTGAAGCATAAGGTTTGTCAACCATGCGTCTCATCTCTTCTGGGCACTATTTACTGAGCGTAACGCCATGAGACATGAGGAGAAATCCTCTCTTAGAATCTTTCATGAAAAACCTATCAAGAACCTTATCAATGTAAGTCTCTCGACTTAGTCTAATCATCCTTCGAGATCTGTCTCGATGGATCTTGATCCCCAATATGTATTCGGCCTCACCTAAGTCCTTCACGGAGAAACAACTCTTCAACCATTCCTTACTGACTCAAGCATTGGTATGTCATTTCCCATGAGTAGTATGTCATCCACATACAAGACTAAGAAAACCACGCTGCTCTCACTGGATTTCTTGTATACACAAGGTTCCTCTTCGCTCTCGAGAAAATCAAATTGTTTGATTGCCTCATCGAAACGAATGTTCCAACTCCTCAATGCTTGCTTCAATTCATAAATGGATTTCTGAAGCTTGCATACCTTTCCAGGATTTTCTGGATCTTCAAAACCCTCAGGTTGCGTTATATACACTTCCTCCGTCAAAAACCCATTCAAGAAGGCGGTTTTAACATCCATTTGCCAAATTTCGTAATCGAAAAATGCAAAAATCGCTAGAAGAATCCGAATGGACTTAAGCATAGGTATTGGGGAAAAGGTTTCATCATAGTCAATACCATGAATTTGTCTGTACCCTTTCGCAACCAATCTTGCTTTATGGATGTAGGCATTTCCATTCTTGTCTGTTTTAATCTTGTAAACCCACTTGCAACCAATAGGTTTTGCCCCATTAGGCAAGTCTAATAGGGTCCACACAGCATTTTCAGACATCGATTTCATATCGGACTTCATGGCCTCAAGCCATTTATCTAAGTTGGGGCTCGCCAAAGCTTGCTTGTAGGTTGTGGGTTCCTCATTCTCCAATAGGAAGATTTCAGATTCCTAAGTTAACAGAACCTCAACAAACTGTTTGTTTTTTATTCTGACAGACCTACGTGGGGTAGGAGCAACATTAGAAATGTTCTCTCTAACTCTTTGAAGATTATCGCATGAATTAGATTTAAGTGGGACGATAGGAGTTTCGCTAGTCGAATTAGCTTGCTCCGACGCATGATTATTCGAATCATGCGCCCTTGCTTTGATGTGGTGTTATCCACTTCCGTTTGTTGCTCGTCTCAAATTTCTTCGAGAACTACGTGACTCCCACTTGGCTTTCTAGAGATGAATTCCTTTTTTTATAAAGATACCATCGCGAGCAACAAACACTTTGTTATCTTTGCGATTGTGGAAGTAATACCCTTTTGTTTCTTTGGGATAACCCATGAAGAAACATTTGTTTGATTTAGGATGTAGTTTATCGCCTTGTAAACGTTTTAGATAGGCTTCACAACCCCAAATCTTGAGATAAGACAGTTTTGGAACTTTCCAGTCCATAACTCATATGGTGTCTTCTCAATTGCTTTAGACGGGCTTCTGTTTAATACTCTAGCAGCTGTTTCTATTGCATATCCACAAAATGATATGTGAAGATCAGTAAAGCTCATCATGGACCGAACCATGTCTAGTAGGGTCATATTCCTCCTTTCTGACACACCATTTAATTGAGGCGTCCCGGGAGGAGTTAATTGTGAAAGTATTCCACAATTAATCTGATGTTCATCAAATTCTTGGGTCAAATATTCACCACCACGATCAAATCGTAATGCTTTATTTTTTTTCCCAAGCTGGTTTTGTACTTCATTCTGGAATTCTTTGAACTTTTCAAAGGCTTTCGACTTGTTCTTCATTAAGTAAATGTAACCAAACCTACTTAAATCATCCATGAAAGTAATGAAGTAACTAAATCCACCCCTAGCTTTTGAACTCATTGGACCACACACATCTGTATGTATGAGTCCGAAAAGGTCACTAGCTCTTTCACCTATACCCGTGAAGGGTGACTTAGTCATTTTTCCAAGCAAGCATGACTCATAATTTTCAAATGATTCATAATTAAATGAAGAAAGAAGTCCATCCTTGTGTAATTTCTGAATGCGCTTGACAGGCTAAAGTCACTGTCGAGCCCTCATCATTATGAATGAGCTTGACTATATCAAATCCACCGTGGAGTGAGAACAAGATAGTATCATGCGCAGAGTCATCATCGAAAGGTCTCCCAAGGATATCCAAATTAACCGGTTCATTGACATGGGTCCTAACTAACTAACCAGGCATGAGTTTCTTAGCCATTATCTTACAATGAATATTGTAAGTCTCATACCTTACACTGTGAGTCCAGGAGTAGTTAAATATGAGGGATCGAACTAACGACCTCTCTTACATTATGGTCATTGATGCCTCCACTTCCTAATGCCCCAATGCCACCTGGAGAGATGACACGAAGACATTCATGCAAGTTGGTCAATTCTTAGTGCCTGAACCTTCTTTTCCAACAAGTTGGAATAGATTCTAAAATGAGATTCCTGATTTTCGCTGCATCCGAAACATCTTTCGCAGGTCTTTCTGGAGTAAAACCAACAGTATACCTACCTGCTCTCAATGGTTATGTATAAACGAGCTTCAAGCTTTTGGCTTTTAAGAACATTTCTCAGCAAGTTTATGAGATTCAGCCTTAATTTTAGTTTCGTTGGCAAAATAGTGTTGTTAAGGTTATTCATCTACAAACAAAAACAAAACGAGGCAAAGTTCAATAATTATGTTTAATAATTTTAAAGTACCATAAGTTGATTTAATTTTGGTAACTTTAAAACACTTTATTCAATTAATTAATCCCAATTTTAATTAAGTGATTCCAAGATCCTTTATTTGTGCAATAATTGATCGACCCTACCATCAACCTTTACATTTTCAAGGTGAGTAAACTCTTTACTGATTACAACTCTTGTAATTCTTGGTTGAATAATTAATCATCACATGTTTTAATTATTACCCTTTGTTTCAAGGTTCTAAACTCTTTAGGTAACCTTGTTGATTATAATCATTTAAAATTGTGAAATTTGATTTACCCCAACTTCTCCAAGATATAGTATGACACCCAGCTTTGGCATGACCTATCATATAGATCAAAGGTTTCATTGAGTTTTTAATTGGAAAAACAAGCCTCAATATTACTAGGACCTAAATTTATTATGTTGTGATTATTTAGTGAACTCTATCGAATCATCAAGCAACATAAATATAATCTATCATGCATAATCTACTAATGCATAAATAAAATATGACATAGTATGGCCCCTTAATCTTAAGAAAACTAATAAAGTAATAAAGGCTCCCACTTGAATCTTCATGGATCTCATCCATTTGTTCCTTTGGGCCTCCACTCCATTGGCTTCTTAGATCAATTGCAACCTGTAATATTATTCTATTCTATCTACTACTTAAATAAAATGAAATAAATTACAAAAAATACTTAACGTTACGTAGACCGTATTTAGATTACAAAAATCCGAAACGATGTGCAGATCGTATTTAGAATCTATGGGCCTAACTAGTCTACATATAGCAATAAATAATATCATATATTATAAAGTGCCACATAATAAATCACTCATTATGTTTTCCTAAACTACAACATTGAATGTTCACAATTAAGGAAACATGATTCCTAAATATCTCATATTTTGATTATTTACTGCAATTAGATTATATCACATATAATTCATGACCATGTAATAGACTAACCTAGAGGGGTAGTATGGGCATTCTAGTAATATTAGTTTAGTAGGGTTAATAGCCCTTAGTATAAATGGAGAGGTAAGGGGAAAGAAAGAGATTAGGCAATAATTGGATGAAACTTGTTGAGAGTTGTGACCTCAAGTCACTCCTTGGAGAGTTGTGAGCTAAACTCACTTTTGAAGATTGATAGCCTTAAGCTATTATCCTATCTTTTGTAACCATTCAACCATTATCAATTAAAATCCAATCTTTAATCTTTATTTATTTGCATTATTAAATCAAAAATATAATCCCAAAAAGTCAGTTCATTACAATTGGTATCAGAGCGTCGTTCCTGGTGGTTCGACTTGCCGGAAACCACCACTCCGAAAACCTTTAAAAGTTAAAAAAAAAATGATCTTTGAAGAGTGTAACGCAACTGATGCAGAAATGTATTTGTTATGAGTATGCACGCATTTCTAGCAAGAGAGAACAGGGAATTTCAGATCTTAAGGAAGAGCAAAGAGTCCGATGTGAGCTTCAACTTCCAGAGTTCAATGGAAGAAATCTTGAAGATTGGGTCCTTCAACTTGAGGACTCCTCCATTTTTTCCAGCTGAATGAGGAGACAAAATTGAAGGCTGCCATCATTGGACTTGATGGCAAAGCATTGCAGTGGTTTGAATGTGAACACCGATGGCAACCATTTCGTGATTGGCAAGAACTAAAGACTTAGCTGCTTCGAAATTCAGGGTTGTGGCTACCAAATAAGAAGGAAAGGAGTGAGTGAGAAATCTTAGGGATTACTAGAGAAAGAATCCATTAGGGCAATGGTGGAAGTGGCGGTTGCCCAAGCAATGGCAGCGGAACGGGAGAGGGCCGAGGAGAAGAGAGGCGTTGCAATTGTGGGCACGGAGAGGAAGGGTGAGGAAGGTTTCACAGACAACCCAACTGAAGTTTCCTTCAGTGCTTTGGTGTGCTTTGGTGTCGGTGAAGGGCAAGCTGGAGTCGCCGGCGAATCTGGTGGTGGACGGTGGACCTGATAAGCGAGGTGAGATGACTGGTGGGTTAATCTATACTAGTGATTTTGGTGGTGAGGTGAGTGTTTTCGAAGGTGGCCTTGGTGGTGATTTCACAAGCAAACCCACCATTTGAGGGAGATGGAGATGGCCGAAGCAGGTCTGAAATAGACTTTTCGCCACCGTTGGTCGCAAGAAAGGGTGGTGATTTCTCTGGTGGTTTTGCTGGTGGGGGTCACGGTGGAGTCGATGTCGAATCGGAGGTGGTTCTTTGGACCGTACGAAGGGCTGAGGTTGATGTGTTTGTAAGCAATGGAATAGGAGGATTTTTTGAGAAGGGTGGCGCCAATAGTAGTGGATCTGGCGGTGGTTCAAGAGCTTTAACCGGAAAAGTTGAGAGTGGTGGTGAGACCGCCGCTAGTGATGGCCTGACAGAGACAGAGCTGACTTCGTGAAATGCGGGTCAGCCGCAAGTGGGTCAGGTGGTGGCCCGGGATGTTGGTGTAGGGCGTGTGACCAAGGGATTGGTGGTGGTCATACGAATATGAACTATGAGCTGCAAGGTAAAGAAAAGGCAAAGAGTGGCGATTTTTCCGATGGGTTTACTGGTGGTGGTCACTTGGTCGGAGGTGGCTTGTTCGAAAGTGGATTGGGGTACTTTGCAGGTGGTGGGATGAATGAGTGGTGGATATTTTGTGGGTTCCAGAAGCATCCTAGAAAAAAGTTGAAAAGGTATTTGACTGAGTAAGCTTTAGTTTGGAGAGGAAGCCAGTTATAGCTTTTGTTATTAAGGGTAAATTTGTGTTTACGAGGAGTGGGGACATGGCAAAATATGCTGACAGAAGTGTTGACCATGCAGAATTTTGGTATTTGGTGGCACGTGATTCTATTTCTCCCAATTTACCCACTCTTAATTCCTTTACTGAGGTCTGGCAAATTTTTAGGCCTACTGACTTAAAGCCCAATTGTGTGTCCACTACTCATAAGTCATAACCCCATTTTTCCATCCTAGATCCTTAAAACCTACAACTATTACTATTATTCATACCTTGAGCCCACTACACAAATCTGTAAACCCAATTGTTTAGACCAAAATTCCTTTTCAATTTTCCCTCCTACATCAACTACAACCTACAACCCCTACATTTTACGACACATTCTGCTAGTGTTGCTTTGTTTTGGACGCCTGGAGTGGTGGCTTGATGACCTTCAGTATCGATGCCGAGCTATAGCACCTGATTATTATCCACCTTGAGGACAAGGTGGAAGTTAAGGGGGCCGGTATTGTAATAGACTAACCTAAAGGGGTAGTATGGGCATTCTAGTAATCTTTTGCTCCAAAATCATCCAAACTTAACAAAATTAAAAACTTTAATTTTGGTAATTATCTTTTCAAAATCAAAACTAATTTTAAATTTTGAAATCTGATTTTTATCCAGAAAATATATATATATTTTTTTTGAAAAAACATGCGCCAGCCACCACACCAGCCGAAGCCAGCTAAGGTGGTCGTACACCTAGCAACAGTGCCGCGCAACTGTTGCACGGTGCTGCTGTTGCTGCACTCACTGACCCGAGTTACTGCCCCGCCTCGCCCCTCCCTCCGGACCACTTGCAGCGGCAGCCGCCGTGGCATTGCCACCCAGCCGCAATTGCTGCTGCTAAAGCCCTCTTTTTTTATTTTATTTTATTTTATTTTATTTTTATTTTCGATTTTAATTAAAACAAAACAATTTTTGTTAAAAATAAATTAACTTAAGGTGGGCCTTTTTAATTTCAAAATTAAATCATATTCAATCTTGAAATTAGGGTTCTTCATGAAAATAATCCCCAATTTAATTTAACTCTTAAATTAAACAATTTGATCATGAAAATCCATAATTTATCATGGAATCAAATAGGTTAAAATCATTAATTACATAACTATCAAATTAAATCAAAACCAAAACACAAATTAGGGTTTAGGGTATCGAAATTTTCGAAACTAGGGTTAGGGGTTTCGAAATTTTCGAGTTAATTAGGGCAAAAATCGGATCTTTTGATGGATAATTTGGAGCAAATTAAACAACTTTTAATGATTCTATATTGTTAAATCACATTTAATATAATAATTGACCCGTAATTAAATTGAGAAAAAACAAAGACAATCGAAGAGGAAAATAAGTCTTGTGCATCGAGTAGGCAAGACCCACCAATTCCGACTCCATATAGGGGCCCGACCGGGCTAAGCTCGCTTGGTTGTGTGCGGAACCGCAACAACAAAACTGGACAACTTCAAAGCACCTTAACTTTTGCGATTATCAACCAAATTCTGTGTGTGACCTATCGTTAGAAAGCTCTTCAAGTGTACTTTCCAATGCAATTAGAATCACTGCATTATAATTTGTGTAAATAACGTTATGAGTAAAATAGTGAACCTGACTCGTTTTTGCCTTTTTTCCTACTAACACTTTGTTTCTTTTTTGCCCAAAATTGTACCAAGGTGATGCATTGCAATGCTTGGGATGGTGGTGGCTACGATTATGATGAGGAGGGGTAGTCACTTGGATTACTAGCTTCCCTTTAAGCCAATGAGGACATTGTATGATTTAACATAAGGGTATTTTTTGTATATATATGTGACAGGGTAAATTCGTATCCCCTAATAAAAAATAATTCCTAAGTCCTCTAACTAAAGCAGATAGGGAAGTGGGGTCGATCTCCACAGGGAAACAAGTCTTTCTATTCCTAATTAACTAAAATAATCTAGATTATGATGTAACCAAAGTTTATATTTGAATAAGGAACTAAACTACTAAGATTGAGATTAGGGAGAAAACAAGATATAAAAGGATCTAGGGCATAGGTTCACCAATAAATAATATTCCAAGGTAGAATATTATAATCATTCATCAATGCATACATCAATCAGATTATAAAGGGCTTTCGCTACGTATTATAATCACACAATTAATTTACCGGTATTAAATCTCATCTTTCGAATCTCGACTTAACCATTTATAAATTAACCTGCTTATTGAAACTAGACCTAAACATTAATTCTCATATGTCGAATCTCGAATTAATATGGCCAAACTCATGCATAAAAGATCAGGCCTAATCTAGTCACAGAGCATTAATTCAATCAAAAGGAAATTAATCTAGCATGGATAATCAACAACAATAAATTACCCCTTCATATTATTTATGGATCCCCATAAACCCTAGAAATAGAACTACTCACACATAGTGAAAACTAAACTAATCAAAGCAATAAAGAAAGACATGATGAAAGGAATAAAATAAACAACTAAGATTAAGAGAAGAGAAATCGTTGCAAAAAAAAAAAAAAAATCTGGAATTAAGAGTAGATTAAGAACAAAGGTTTTAGAGAAAGAAATCTAAGAGAACAACTAAGAGGGTAAAGAAAAAGTAAAAAGAAGAAGAGAGAGTAGAGATCCTAAAATCGTATTACGGAGGAGTATTTATACTCCGTACAAATCCTAAACTAAAAAAAACTAAAACGACGTTAATCGTCTCCTCATCAAAACACGCGCCCGATCGGGCGAGGCACCGCCCGATCGGGCGTGCCTTTTTATATCTAATACTAATCTCGCGCCCGGCCGGGCGCGTCACCGGGCGCCAGCCTTAACTTCTCCCGCCCGGCCGGGCGCGCCTCTGGGCACCAGCCTCTTTGGTCGGGCGGCTCACTTGGGCCACTATTTGGACTATGATTGAGCTCCAATACTTCGGGCCAATCTGGGTTTCCTCTTCCGGTCTTGAATACTCGGTCCAAATGTCCCGGTATCACCTATACCGAGCCCTTAATCACCGGTTCGATGGCTCTAACCGGCCCTGGGCTATAAAATCTGGTCGTGCTTCTCCAATGTTCGTGATTGCTCCAAAATATCTCGGGAAAATACTCCAAAAGCATAAAATCCCTGCAAAAGTAAACCAAATGTACGAAAACACTAGAAAACACCAATTAGTAATAAAAGTGGCTCTAAAGAGCCAAAAACACTACTAATTATGACCAAGGGACGGGGGTAAAATACTATATAAAATAGACACATCAAACTCCCCCAAGCCAAACCTTTGCTTGTCCCTAAGCAAAGATCTCATCAATGAATCAATAAATATGCTTCACCCCAAAAAGCAAAAATCAAGCACAAACGATCCAGGGTAAATCAAATAAACATGCTTCAAAGTCAACCAATCAAATCCATCTAATTACCAATCTCCCTAACAATTGTCAAACAGAGCAAACCACAAGAGCATATAGAATTCAAGACTAGTGCTCACACACTCAACTCTCATTTATGTGGCGAGTAAAAGATGTACTCGATCGCTCTCCATCCAACCCCTTTATGTGAACAATGCCCTCCTAACTCACACTCTCGTGTGTATAAAACAATGAACGCTCAATCCTACTAGTCGACTCGAAATATGTCAAATCATAACTTGCATTGATAAACAACACTTTCACATTCATACAATTCTATGCACAAAGGTCGGAAGGTCTTTAAAGCTTGTAATGTAAGGCTAGGGTAAAGGGTAGGATAAATTTGGGAATAAGTGAGAGAAAAGATATGCTTAAAGGAGCCATGTCCTAATAAAACCCATGATCAAAATAAATAATGATCATACATCTCCTACATAACCAACTCTACCATCAACCAAATATACTCCAATCATAATAAATAAACCCAACTCTTACAATTTCACTCATAAGATATAATAATGAAGAAGTAGAGTGAATAAACAAACTTTATTTTCAAACTTGAATTTTTCATTGAGGCTCTATTATTTTCTTTGATCAACCTCCAACTAGAACATTTGAACATTTTTTTTTTCTTTCGAAGTTCACTTATTTTTTCACATTTTTTTCTTGAACTTCTCTTTTTTTTTCTTCATAATATCATGCTTTATTTTTTCAAGAAAATATAACTCTCAAACTCATCAAAAATAAACGTGATCAACAACAAAACAACTTCTCAAATCCCACCCAAATTGTGCAAATAATAAGCACACTACAAACTCCCACACCTCACTCACCAATAGCTCCCCCAAGCCAAGCTTGGGACTAGTAACCAATGGGGAAAAATAGGCTTGTAATGCGGCTAATAAACAACAAAAAGTCAAGGCAAAAACATGGGTAGCAAGAAGGGAACAAATGTATCTACAATGTCTGGAGGCTGCCTAAAAGAACAAATGCCTTTGTCCTCCACAATGTGCATAATAATGAATCATATAAATATTACTAATAGTTGCAAACAAATACTCAAATTCATTGACATACCAGGAACTATGGAACTATCACACATTCCTTACCAAATCAACTAGTCAAGCACTATATTCACAAGTAGTTGGACAAAATTGACGCATGTTAAGGTTTCAAGGCAATCAAACATCAAATCATGATCAACTAATCCACAATGCTTATCATCAAATACCAAGAATCAAAACAATTTTCTCAAGTAAGGGGCACAGGGAAGCATAATTTACAATTCATTGGAACGTATTTTTGGATTTTTTTTTTATTTTTCAATTTTTTTGTATTTTTATCATATATAAGAAAGCAATAAAAACTAACCTAGAAAGCAAGAAATCTAACCTAAGAAAATACACCAAAAATAAAATAAAAGGGAAACAGAAATATACCAAATCAAGATCTCCCCCAAGCCAGAATCAGACAATGTCCTCATTGGCTTGGGAACTAGCCCAGCATAGCTAGTCATGATCATCCTCATCCATCGAGCCAAAACCCGCACCTCCACTGCCACCTGCACCACCTGCACCAGAAGAGCTACCACTAAAATAATCAGCGTGAAAACTCCCCCCCGCCGGTCCCCCGAAAGGAATGTCCTGGCCGTACCCGAAGAAAGAAGAATAGTCAGTGTAAATACCATGGGCAGTGGGATCCCTATCGTATCCCTGAGATGGAGGCTGAAACCAGTCAGGGTGAATAGCGCCGTCGGGAATGTTGCCCCGACGAGCATAATCATCGTACGTAGGGTAGAGAGCTCTACCCTGGTTTCTCTCTAGGTACCCTAACCTCTGGTCTAAGGAGCCTACCATCCTCTTAAGGTCAGTATGGGAATGCTCGATACGTCCTAAGGCCTGACCTATACTCTGAAGATCCCAAACTGGGTCAGAGTCAACATGAGGGACGGAGTGAGATATACGAGGTGGAGAGAAAGCCACCTCGGGCTGAGGCTGGGGTGGTGGAACTGGTGGTGGTGGTGCCTGCCCCATAGCGTTGGGACAAGTCTTTTTACTCATAATTAATTATTATAGTCTAAATTATCTAAGTAACCAATATTTTTGTGAATAAAAACTAAACTACGGAGAATAGAGTCGAAAAGAATAAAGTAGGGAGAAAATCAAATATTAAAGGCCTAGGGCGTAGGTTCACTATAAACAATATTCCAGGGCAATTCATCATAAGCAATCATCAAGCATTGGTTAATCAGATTACAAAGGGCTTTCGCTACGTATTATAATCAAAGAGTTAATTTACCGGTATTAAATCTCATCTGTCGAATCTTGACTTAACCATTTATAAATTAATCCGCCTATTGAAACTAAGCCTAAATATCAATTCTCATATGTCGAATCTCGAATTAATATTGCTAAACTCATACAATTAAATCTTGCCAAACCTAATTGCATAGCATTAAAACAACCAATAGGAAATCAACCAAGCATTGATAATTAACAATCACAAAATTACCCCTTCATATCATTTATTAGATCCCCATAAACCCTAGAAATTAAACTACTCTCAAATCATCATGACTAAACTAATCAAATAAATAAATAAAAGCCTAATCAAGAAAGAAAATAAAATAACTAAAATTAAAAGGGAAGAAATTGTTACCAAAAAGAAATCTGGAATTAAAGGAAGAATTAAGAACAAAAGTTTAGATAGAATTTAAGAGAGAGAAAAATACTAAGTAGAGAGAGAAAGTCTAAGAAAGAAGGTAGTCTAAAAATTCCGTACAAAATCGTACTTAAACGTTTTCTATAACAAAAATTAAAACTAAACTTAATCAGGTCTCTTAAAAGCACGCGCCCGATCGGGCGAAGGGTCGCCCGATCGGGCGCGCCTTTTTCTTCGCGTTCCTTCCCATCAGCGTCGCCCGATCGTGCTAGAGGCTCGCACGATCGGGCGCGCTATAGCACGCTCAGCACAAAGCCTTGCCGCGCCCGATCGTGCTAGAGGTAGCCTGATCGGGCGATTGTTTCTCCTTGAGCTTGGACTTCGATTGGGCTTGATTTCTCGGACCAATCCGGATTTCCTCCTCGGGTCTTGAATACTTGTTCCAAATGCCTCGGGATCCCAATTACCTAGCCCTTAATCACCGGCTCTCACCGATCCTGGGCTCCAAAAGTGGTCATGCCCTTCTAGCTTCCGTAGTTGATTCATAAAGCCTGGGAAAATGCTCCAAGAGTGCAATTTCCTGTAAAATAAAACTAAAATTACGAAAACACTAGAACACACAAATTAGTAATAAAAGTGGCCCGAAAGAGCCAAAAAACACTACTAATAACGACCAAGGGATGGGGGTAAAACACTATATAAAATGGACATATCAAACTCCCCCAAGACAAACCTTTGCTTGTCCCTAAGCAAAGAGCTCATCAATGAACATATAAAACATACTTCACTCCAATAATCAAATCAAAAACCAACGATTCAAGGAAAATCTAATGAACATGCTTCAACATCAATCAATTTTATTCATCTAATCACTTTTCCTCCCCAACAATTGTCAAGTAGAGCAAACCACAAGAGCATATAGAATTCAAGACTAGTGCTCACACACTCAACTCTCATTTATGTGGCGAGTAAAAGATATACTCGATCGCTCTCCAACCAACCCCTTTAATGTGAACAATTCCCTCCCAACTCACACTCTCGTGTGTATAAAAACATTGAACACTCATCTTACTAGTCGACTCAAAATATGTCAAGTCATAACTTGCATTGATAAACAACACTTTCACATTTACATAACTTCTATGCACAAGGTCGGAAGGTCTTTAAAGCTTGTAATGTAAGGCTAAGGTAAAGGTAGGATAAATTTGGGATTATGTGAGAGAAAAGCTATGCATTAAGGGAGCCAAAACCTAATAAACCCATGATCAAAATAAATGATGATCATACATCTCCAACAACATAACCAACTCCAACAAAAACCACCAAATACAACTCTAATCATCATAAACAATCCCAACACTCATAATAATCGCTCATAAAAATATGATAATGTAGAACTTTGAGTGAAAAACAAACTTTGAACTCATTCTTTTTTTTCTACTTGAAATTTTTTTCTTCTTCTTTTTTTTTTTTTTTCTTTTGAACAACCTTCAAATAGAACATTTGAGCATTAATAAATTTTTTCTTTTGCTCTTTTTTTTTCTTTTTAACTCATATTGGAAAATTCAACTTTGAAACACAATATCAATATTTTCCAATCAAAAATCAAAGAACAATAACTTTTCTTTTATTCCCACATTGTGCAAATAATATGCACACCACAACTCCCACACCTCACCAACTAATAGCTCCCCCAAGCCAAGCTTGGGACTAGTAACCAATGGGGCTCATATAGGCTTGTAATGTGGCTAAATAAACAATAAAAGGGCACAAGCAACAACATGGGTAACAAGAAGGGAACAAATGTATCTAATACTCTAAAGGCTACCTAAAAGAATGAAAGCCTTCGTCCTCCTCATGTGCATAATAATAAGTCATGAAACACTACTCATAGTTGCAAATCAATACTCAAATTCATTGACATACCAGGAATTATGGAACTATCACACATTTCCTAACCAAATCAACTAGTCAAGCACTATATTCACAAGTAGTTGGGCAAGATTGACTCATGTTTAGGAATCCAAGCAATTAAACTTCAAATCATGACCAACAAATCCACAATGCTCATTATCAATAACCAAGAATCAAAACAAATTTTTCTCAAGTATGGGGCACAGGGAAGTATTATTCATAATTCATTGGAACGTATTTTTGAAATTTTTTTTATTTTCCAATTTTTTTTTGTATTTTTCATATATAAGCAAGCAATAAAAACTACACTAGGAAAGCAATAAAAACTATACTAGAAAACAAATAAAAAGAGAAAAGGAAGAGAATTACCAAGTGAAAGAACACCCCCCAAGCCAAATCAAGCAATGCCCTCATTGACTTGGGAGAGTAGACTACTCCTCATCCTCATCCATCCTCGAATAGCCCCCGCCGTATCTAGAACCGACTCCTCCATGGCTAGAGCCACCACCTCCATAACCCGAACCACCTGCAAAGTAGTTAGGGTCTACATTCCCCCCAAGCCCACCAAAAGGTACATCGGTCCCATAACCATGGACCGTTGAGTAGTCAACGTAGGTACCAAAGGCACTTGGGTTAGTATATCCACCTTGCAGATATTGGAACCAATCAGGGACAAGTGAATCGGGGGGAATAGCCCCCCGACGGGCGTAGTCATCATACATGGGGTATAAACCCCTCCCTAGGTTCCTCTCCACATAACCTACCCTTCTATCTAGAGACCCTACTCTAGCATCCAAATCCCTAACCAAACCCTCAACTCTCCCTTGCCCCGTCTCAATCCTATCTAATTGGCTCCTAAAAGCCGAGAAGTCATAAGGGGCGTTGGGGTCCATTAGGGAATGGAAGTTTGATAACCGGGCTCTGCACATCTTCTCCCTTATCCTGCGATTTACCCTGCACAGAAACATTAGTAGGGTTAGTATCTATTTGTAGCCCTGCAGGGCTAGCAGGATTAGCGTTTAGTATAGAGGAATCTAGATCAGGAACTGGTCTATCTTCCTTTGGCATAGGAGGTCCATCATAATGTGAGCCACTCCTTAGAGTGATTGCATTAGCATGATCTGTAGGATGGATAGGTTGTGATGGTAGAGCTCCCTGCTGACGGGATTGTAGGGTAGATGAAAGTTGTGCAATTTGATTGTCCATGATTTTATTATGGGCTAGGATAGAATCAATTTGCGCATCCCTACTCTCCATATGCTTTTGCATGTTGGCAAGCATTGCTCTAATTTCTGTCATGGCAGGGTCGGAAGATGATGAGGGTGATGCTTGGCTTTTCTGGCCGAAATTAGGATGATAATATTTTTGCTGTGGTGGGGTTTGCTGTTGTGGTTGTTGTGGAGGTGGAGGATTTTGTACATTGGTGCTCCGGTACGAAAGATAAGGATGATTTTTATAACCGACATTGTATTAATTGGAATAGGGGTTATTTTGCCTATAGGTTTGAAAGGCTTAACTTGTTCCATAGAGCTCCTACAATCTTGCTCCCAATGACCTACAATTCCACAATTTTCACAAAAAGCTTCATGGTTAGCAACAGCAAAAACATTAGCTACAGAGTTAGGAGCAGCAGTAAGATTATCTAATTTTTGACAAATAGATGTTAATTGAGCTTGCAAAAAGGATACGTAATTGACACTATGTTTTCCTTTATTTGCAAACCCTCTCGGATTCCCATATTGGGAATTGTGTATTTCCATGTCTTCGATAACCTGTCCTGCATCATCCACATTTAAATTCATAAACCTCCCACTAGCTGCCGAATCTAGCACTGATCTAGAAGAATTTCCAAGTCCATTATAGAATGCTTGGATCAATTGCCACTGTGCTAGATTGTGGTCGGGGCACTCTCTCTGTAGATCCTTGAACCTCTCCCAAGCCTCATATAACGTTTTGTCGACCTCTTGAGCGAAGTTCTGAATAGCACTCCTTAGCACCGCTGTTCTTTCTGCAGGATAATATTTATTAAAGAAATTCAAAGCAAGAGTTTCCCAGTCAGTAATACCAAGTGCAGTTCTATTCAAACCATTAAACCATAATTTTTCTTTTCTACATAATGAAAAAGGAAAAAGAATCTCCCTAATTTGGTCTTGCGTGACCCCGTCTTGTCTAAGGTGTTAAAATATTGGCAGAAATCTGCGATGTGAAGATTATGATCTTCACCCTTAGCTTCGCTGAACTGCTTCCTCTCTATCATAGTGATAAATTGGGGTTTGATCTCAAATTGAACTCCATCTAGAGCCGGAGTGGGAGTAAGGTGCGGGAAATCTGTGAGCTTCGGTTGCGAGTAGTCACTGAGTTTCTTCTAGGCCGTCATCTCTGATCCTGAATCTGAAGGAATATCTGTGTCACTAGAATCAAGGGGAGGATCTCTTCGATCGTTGTCCTCCTCAGAACCCGCCAGAATTTGTTTATAGAGTTTCCTTTGCCTATGAAAAGAACGCTCGATCTCAGGGTCAAAAGGGATGTAACCTGATCTTGAACACGTGGGCATAAACAAAGAACTAAAGACAAATATGAGAATTGCCTCAAATAACTAATGTTCTCTGAGGCAAAAAGGGGATAATCTAGACTACAAAAATATAATCAGAAAACAAAAAAAAACCGTTTCCCCGGCAACGGCGCCAAATTTTGACAGGGTAAAGTCGTATCCCCTAATCAAAAAATAATTACCTAACTCCTCTAACTGAAGTAGATAGGGAAGTAGGGTCGAACTCCACAGGGAAACATGTCTTTTTACTCCTAATTAATTATTATAGTCTAAATTATCTAAGTAACCAATATTTTTGTGAATAAAAACTAAACTACGGAGAATAGAGTCGAAAAGAATAAAGTATGGAGAAAATAAAATATTAAAGGCCTAGGGCGTAGGTTCACTAATAAACAATATTCCAGGGCAATTCATAATAAGAAATCATCAAGCATTGGTTAATCAGATTACAAAGGGCTTTTGCTACGTATTATAATCACAGAGTTATTTTACCGGTATTAAATCTCATCTGTCGAATCTCGACTTAACCATTTATAAATTAATCCGCCTATTAAAACTAAGCCTAAATATCAATTCTCATCTGTCGAATCTCGAATTAATATTGCTAAACTCATACAATTAAATCTGGCCAAACCTAATTGCATAGCATTAAAACAATCAATAGAAAATCAACCAAGCATTGATAATTAACAATCACTAAATTATCCCTTCATATCATTTATTAGATCCCCATAAACCCTAGAAATTAAACTACTCACAAATCATCATGACTAAACTAATCAAATAAATAAATAAAAGCATAATCAAGAAAGAAAATAAAATAACTAAAATTAAAAGGGAAGAAATTGTTACCAAAAAGAAATCTGGAATTAAAGGAAGAATTAAGAACAAAAGTTTAGAGAGAATTTAAGAGAGAGAAAAGTACTAAGTAGAGAGAGAAAGTCTAAGAAAGAAGGTAGTCTAATAATTCCGTACAAAACTTAATCAGGTCTCTTAAAAGCACGCGCCCGATCGGGCGCGCCTTTTTCTTCGCGTTGCTTCCCATCAGCGTCGCCCAATCGTGCTAGAGGCTCGCACGATCGGGCGCGCTATATCATGCTCAGCTCAAAGCCTTGTCGCGCCTGATCGTGCTAGAGGTAGCCCGATCAGGCGATTGCTTCTCCTTGAGCTTGGACTTTGATTGGGCTTGATTTCTAGGCCCAATCCGGATTTCCTCCTCGGGTCTTGAATACTTGGTCCAAATGCCACGGGATCTTAATTACCGAGCCCTTAATCACCGGCTCTCACCGATCCTTAGCTCCAAAAGTGGTCGTGCCCTTCTAGCTTCCGTAGTTGATCCATAACGCCCGGGAAAATTCTCCAAGAGTGCAATTTCCTGTAAAATACAACTAAAACTATGAAAACACTAGAACGCACAAATTAGTAATAAAAGTGGCCTGCAAGAGCCAAAAAACACTACTAATAACGACCAAGGGACGGGGGTAAAACACTATATAAAATGGACATATCAGGGTGTCTGCTCGCTATCCGGTCTAACCCACCCCAACTCCTCAAAATATCTAGCAGTCATATAGGTATCTGATCCACAGTTGGTCAGCTGGTGGGGTCTGTCCACTACAAAACCGGCCTTTTTCACTGTTATTCGAGTGATAAGGCCACCTAAAAGGATAAGGGTCTTGGATGTGGTGCTGGCCGTGGCATGCCTACTCAAATGGTGAACTATAAACCTACCTATGTTCAATTTCCCGTACCCATACACATAGTGTCCTATGGCAGCTAGTTCGTTAGATTGGGCATTATGGGGCTCGGCCCTACCTAAAAAATACAAACCCGCAAATCTTTGCCAGATTTTTGGGACAGGGTGGTAAATAGGTTTGGTACTAGCATGTTGGGGGTCGGGGGTAGACAAACCAGTCAAAGCATTATATATGTCACCCATTTTATAGTCCGCTTGCCATTGGTGAGATAATTCAGAATTTAATTCAAAAATTTTACAAAATTCTACAAAAGTTAAACTAATATTTCTATTGTTCAACCTGAAAAATAAATTTGACCCATTTCTACTACTAACAACATGAAAAGTAGACAGGAATTCACAAGTAAGTTCTCGGAAAGTAGGATAGTGCATATCAACAAATTTTCTCATGACAATGTCATTCAAAAATCGTTTTACAAAATCATACAAACCAAACGATTCTAGGGTAGGGCGGTGTAGCCACCGAGAAGGAATTACCTCACGACCGATTAAGTGCTCTAGCCGCTCCTTTTGCTCTCGGCTCGCAATCCGGATCGTTGGCCAGTACGGAAGTTGCAAGTCTGGGTTATATTCCTCCCTCAAACTGGAGCTCCTACCAAAAATGGACCTAGCCCTCTTTGAAGCCATGTTAGGAAATGGTTTTGAAAATTTATTGAATTAAATCTGAAATTTTTTTACATGGGAATGTAGAGGATGAAGAGAGGATCACAAATATGTAAAGAGTTTTGAATTTGGGTGAGAAATGGAGGAGAAATCTTAGAGAGAAGGTAGAGAGAATTTTAGTTTTAGAGAGAGAAAGTAATGGAGGAAAGAAGAGTGAAATGAGAAAACTGAAGGAAGAAGAAGAATAGAGTCGTCGGGTATCTCGCGCCCGGTCAAGCGGTGTGTCGCTCGGTCGGGCGTTCTTATTTTTAAATATTGCTGAGCTCTCGCACCCGGTCGGGCGATCTAAGTTGTGAATTTTGCCCAACTCTCGCGCCCGATCGGGCGCCCATCGCCCGGTCGAGCGATCTAATGTTCAGATTTTCTCATGGTCTCGCGTCCAGTCAGGCGCCCTTCGCCCGATCGGGCGATCTGTAGCTCCAAAATTTTGCCCTTCTCGCGCCCGATCAGGCGGACAATTTAGTCCGTATACGACAAGTTTCGCGCCCGGTCGGGCGAAATTACTTATTTTTAGACCCTTGCTCTCGCGCCCGGTCGAGCGAGCTTCGCCTGATCGGGCCCGAGGCTAAATCGTCCAATTACTATTTTCTTCTTTTCTCCAAAATTTGGCTAACTCTTTTCCTTCAAAACTGTACAAACACTCATAAAACTTATTAAATTCCCTCATCTCTCCTCATAAGAAAAAGGAAAGAAAAACTAGTCTAAAAAGCATTAAAAATACGGGTTGCCTCCCGCAAAGCGCTGGTTTATCTAGGTCCCGCACGACCCTCTTACCACAGTATAATAACTAGGACCCTTGGCCTAATTCTTGATCGGGTGGTTTCTCACCCGGTCTAGCGGTGTTTAGGCTATCGCGGATTCCCGAAATACCCTGTGGGACGCCAATAGACCTTATCTAATGGATCCTCCTTGACTTGGACCAGGGGATCTTTAATGCTACGCACTAAAGAAACATCTTTGATCGAGGGTTGCTTCAAATTGTCATTGCATTCAACACTTGCAACTCGATCTGGCGGAACACTTACTGTAGGCTCGATTCGCACAACTTGCTCAATCAGTTCCACTTGTTCATCCTCGAAACCAAGACTAACAGTGTAAAGCGCTCTTTTTATTGCATCAACTTCCTTCTACCATTTGTCTATCTCATCTGAAAAGGATGCAACACAAGATACCGCCTCCAATGGATCTTTTTCAAGAGCTTAGGGCTTGTTAGAATAATTTTCAACCACATTAACACTGAAACATTTCTCCTCAGTCATGGAGATTTTAGGGGCGTTATTCAGATTAAAAACAACTTTATCATCCCCTACTTATAATGTTAACTTACCACTTCTTACATCTATGACTGCTCCTGCAGTCTTAAGGAATGGTCTACCCAAAATAATTGGGGTTTGCATATCCTCAGCCATATCAAGAACAACAAAATCTACAGGTATATATAAAATTTACCTACTCTAACGGGGACATCCTCTAAAACACCTAAGGGGTATTTGAAAGAACAGTCGGCCATTTGTAGAGTTATATTGGTAGCTTTTAATTTACCCATATTCAACTTAGAACACACAGATAATAACATGACGCTAACACTAGCATCCAAATCACATAATGCATTATCAATCAAGAGATTGCCAATATGACAAGGGGTAGAAAAACTACCCGAATCTTTTAATTTAGGTGGAGACTTATTTTGAAGTACGACACTACACTCTCCAATGAAAGCTACTGTCTCTACCTCACTAATAGACTTTTTCCTCGTCAATATTTCTTTCATAAATTTTACATATGAGGGGATTTGTGTGATCAATTTAGTAAAGGGAACTGTTACCTTCAAATGTTTTACCACCTTCAGGAACTTACCAAACTGCTTATCCAAGTTTGGCTTCAATTGACGATTGGGGAATGGAAGTTTGATAATTGGCTTTGGAGCATTATTACTCTTATCTGGAGTAGCCACCTTCTCTGGAGTCGTACCCTGAAATTCAGAAGATGAGGAGGGTTGTTGTGGTTGGTTCTTCTGGCTAGCATTGGGATGATATATTTCTGCTGCTGTTGCTGTGGCGCCTGTGGTTCTTGTGGTGGTGGATTTTGAACATTAGTGCTCCGGTAGGAAAGGTACAGATGATTCCGATACCCAGGATTGTAGGTGTTGGAGTATGGGTTATTCTGCCTATAAGCTTGGAAGGCATTAACTTGCTCCACGGAACTCCTGCAATCTTGCTCCCAATGACCTACAATACCACAATTTTCACAGAAAGCCTCATTAGAATTATTATTAATCGCAGAAACATTAGCTACATTAGCAGTGCTCAAATTATCTAATTTTTGGCAAATAGAGGTTAGTTGAGCTTGCAAAAAGGATACAGAGTCAACACTATGCTTCCCCTTGTTAGCAAATCCTCTAAGGTTCCCATATTGGGAATTGTGTATCTCCATGTCTTCAATAACCTGACCTGCATCATCAACATTTAGATTCATAAATCTCCCACTAGCTGCGGAATCTAAAATTATTCTAGAGGAATTTCCGATGCCGTTATAAAAGGCTTGGATTAACTGCCATTGCGCTAAATTATGGTGAGGGCATTCTCTTTGTAAGTCCTTGAACCTCTCCCAAGCGTCATATAAAGACTCATCAGCTTCTTGGGCAAAGTTCTGAATCGCACTCCGTAGTACGGCTGTTCTCTCTGCAGGATAATACTTGCTAAAGAAATTCAAAACAAGAGCTTACCAGTCAGTTTTACCAAGTGTAGTTCTATTTAAGCCATTAAACCACAATTTAGCTTTTGCAATTAAAGAGAAGGGAAAGAGAATCTCCCTGATTTGGTCTTGAGTGACCCCGGCTTGCCTAATGGTGTTACAATATTGACAATAGTCGGCAATGTGAAAATTCGGGTCTTCACCCTTGGCTCCACTGCATTGCTTCCTCTCTATCATCGTTATAAATTGAGGTTTGATTTGAAATTGAACGCCATCAAGAGCCGGAGTAGGTGTGAGATATGGAAAATCCGTAAGCTTTGGTTGTGAGTAATCACTAAGCTTCTTTGGAGCCGTCATCTCTGATTCTGCGTCTGATGATGTCTCTGAATCGCTAGAACCAGTTGGAGGATCGCGGTGATTATTGTTATTATCACAAGAATCCGCCAGGATTTGCTTGTAGAAATTTTTCTGTCTATGGAAGAAACGTTCGATCTCGGGATCGAATGGGATGTAACCTGATCTAGAACACCTGGGTATAAACAAAAACTAGAAGCAAATGTGAGATTTGTTTCACAGAACTAACGCTCTCTGAGATAAAAGGGAAATAAACTAGACTACAAAAACAATAAGAAATAAAAATAAAACCGTTTCCCCAGCAACGGCGCCAAATTTTGACAGGGTAAAGACGTATCCCCTAATCAAAAATAATTTCTAAGTCCTCTAACTAAAGCAGATAGGGAAGTAGGGTCGATCTCCATTGGGAAACAAGTCTTTCTATTCCTAATTAACTAAAATAATCTAGATTATGATGTAACCAAAGTTTATATTTTAATAAGGAACTAAATTACTAAGATTGGGATTAGGGAGAAAACAAGATATAAAAGGATATATGGCATAGGTTCACTAATAAATAATATTCCAAGGTAGAATATAATAATCATTCATCAATGCATACACCAATCAGATTATAAAGGGCCCTCGCTACATATTATAATCACACAATTAATTTACCGGTATTAAATCTCATCTTTCGAATCTCGACTTAACCATTTATAAATTAACCTGCCTATTGAAACTAGACCTAAACATTAATTCTCATCATCTGTCGATTCTCGAATTAATATTGCCAAACTCATGCATAAAAGATCAGGCCTAATCTAGTCACAGAGCATTAATTCAATCAAAAGGATATTAATCTAGCATTGATAATCAACAACAATAAATTACCCCTTCATATTATTTATGGATCCCCATAAACCCTAGAAATAGAACTACTCACACATAGTAATAACTAAACTAATCAAAGCAATAAAGCAAGACATGATGAAAGGAATAAAATAAACAACTAAGATTAAGAGAAGAGAAATCGTTGCCAAAAAAAAAAATCTGGAATTAAGAGTAGATTAAGAACAAAGGTTTTAGAGAAAGAAATCTAAGAGAACAACTAAGAAGGTAAAGAAAAAGTAAAAAGAAGAAGAGAGAGTAGAGATCCTAAAATCGTATTACGGAGGAGTATTTATACTCCGTACAAATCCTAAACTAAAAAAAACTAAAACGACGTTAATCGTCTCCTAATCAAAACACGCGCCCGATCGGGCGAGGCACCGCCCGATCAGGCGTGCCTTTTTATATCTAATACTAATCTCGCGCCCGGCCGGACGCGTCACCGGGCGCCAGCCTTAACTTCTCCCGCCCGGCCGGGCGCGCCTCCGGGCACCAGCCTCTTTGGCCGGGCGGCTCACTTGGGCCACTATTTGGACTACGATTGGGCTCCAATACTTCGGGCCAATCTGGGTTTCCTTTTCCAGTCTTGAATACTCGGTCCAAATGCCCCGGTATCACCTATACCGAGCCCTTAATCACCGGTTCGATGGCTCTAGCCGGCCCTGGGCTATAAAATCTGGTCGTGCTTCTCCAATGTTCGTGATTGCTCCAAAATATCTCGGGAAAATACTCCAAAAGCATAAATCCCTGCAAAAGTCAACCAAATGTATGAAAACACTAGAAAACACCAATTAGTAATAAAAGTGGCTCTAAAGAGCTAAAAACACTACTAATTATGACCAAGGAACGGGGGTAAAATACTATATAAAATAGACACATCAATAGGTACTCTTTCTTTCCCTTTTCTTTTTATGTTCTTTAGTGTGATTAGTTTACTTTTTATTGCTTTCTTAGTTTATTTTTATTACTTTCATAGTATAGATTTTATTGCTTTCTAGGTTTGTTTTTATTGGTAAAAAAAAAATCAAAAAATACGTTCCAAAATGAATTATAAATCATGCTTACATGTGCCCCTTGATGAAAATCTTTTCGAAATTGTTTTGTTTCTTGGTTATTGATAATAAATACTGTGTATTAGTGGATCATGATTTAAAGGGGTGTGTATTCGGTTTTCGGTTTGGATTTAAGCTAAATCCAATCCGATTTGAAATAAAATTCGATTTTTGATTTTTAAATCCAATCCGATCCAATCTAAATTAAAATTCAGTTTATTCGGATCCGATCTGAAAATCCGAATTAAAATACATTGTAAATTTTTAGGGACTAAAGTTATTATAAAAATAAAAATGCAATTATAAAAAACTTAGTCTTAAATACATAGTTGTACATGATTAATATAAAAATTAAATACATAATTTTACATAATTTATATTAAAGTGATCATCAACGTAATTTTAAATGAATAATATAAAGTATCCTTATTTGTAAAAGAACGGTTTCAGATTTCGTTTAATTCGGTCTTTTATCCAAATAAGGTTAATCTGATCCGATCTAAAATTCTAAATTTTAAAAAATTTCAATCCGATCTGATTTAAAGTTTGCATTTGATCCAATCCAAATTAATAATTTGGTTTGGATTGGATTGGATTGGATTTTAGTTTTTTTTTTAATAATGGATACCCCTAATGGTTTGATATTTGATTGCCTTGGAACCTAAACATTTGTCAATTTTGCCTAACTAATTCTGAATATAGTGCTTGACTAGTTGATTTGGTAAGGAATGCGTGTTAGTTCCTAGAATGTTAATAAAGTTGAGTTTGATCTTTAACTTTGAATAATGTTTGTTTAATTCACTATTATGCACAATGAGGAGGATGTAGGCATTTGTTCTTTTATGTAGCCTTTAGATGATTTTAGATATAATTATTCCCTTGTTGCTACCCATGTTGTTGATTGTGCCCTTTTATTGTTTATATAGTCACATTACAAGCCTGTATAAGCCCCATTGGTTACTAGTCTCAACCTTAGCTTGGGGGAACTAATAGTTAGTGTAGACACCCATTTGTGTCTCCCCAAAACCAAACCCGATGATGAATACCTTTCTCGTCGAATCATAATCGAATGAATTGAAAGTGTGGAAAGTCTAGTGTTGCGGTAGTTTTAATTTCTTTTCTCTTCTCTCCGTTTTTGAAAACCCATTTTAAGAAAATAGCCAATCCAGTTTGGTTGGTCCATGATATGGGTCCAATAATAGTGTAGTTGGATAGGGTTTGAAAAGAGCATTCCAACGATATATTATAAGCCCAATTCTGATGAATAGTGAGGAAGTAATGGCCAAATTACTAAATTGGGCCCGGTATGAGCTTTATATGCGGTCCAATTAGGAACGATTTTAGTCTTCTAGATTCTTCTATAAGGTTATTTTCATTCCTAATTCAATTAGTATTGATAAATTGACTCTTGTTGACTTTTTGAAATTTTAATCAGAATAAAAAAGTGTTTTTGAGGAAAATACGATTTTATCCTCCTTTATGGTTAAATTCTATCTGATTTTAGAAAAACGCGTCAAAAACCTGATTAGCTCCTAACGCCAGCATTAGCGCCGGGCGCTAATGTCATCATCTGGCGCTAACTCCGTTTTTTCACGTCAGAACTCTGATTCGATTTTCTATCTTTTTTGGTTGATTTTCTCTATAAATAGCCTCCTAAAAAATCCGTTTTCAATCATCTGCAATCATCAATTTCCATCAACAACTATCAACTCTCATCAAGAAATTCTTGATTCTCTCCCTCTTTCTAGCCTACCCTTTTACAAACACAATTCCTCATACATTAGCACTAGACACACCTAGCATAATTCGAAGTTGCCTTCGCCCTAGACGTGAAAGGTTTAATATTTATGAGGGTTTGGTCCCAAATCTCTCTTTCAATTATTTAATTTAATTGAGTTACTGACGAGTGTATTTTGTTATTAGAAAGAGGTACGAGGCATCCAAGTAAGTTCTTTTTTACATTGTTATTATGATAAGAAATCATGTTTAGATTGTTATTATGATTCCTAGTGTCATGTTAGGGCGTTTTGAGCTTCCTAGTATCATGTTTAGGGTAACAACTATACTTTCTAATATCAAATATGACAATTGTGTTTCCTGCGATGCTTCCAATTTTCTTCCTAATATCATGTTAGTATCATGTTAGGGTTAAAGCTTTGATCTTTAATGTTTCGTGACATGCTAGGGTTTGTTATTAATCTTGTTAATATCATGCCTAGGATCTTGCTCTTATTATGCTTTAACATTATTATGATTATTTTTATGATTTATGATTATAATTGTTATAATTATTGTTATGATCATTATTTTTAAGTATGATTGTTATGGTTATAATTATTATTATTATGATGATTATGATTATGATTTTTATTTATTTTGATTATTATTATGTTGCTTAATATTTATTGTTATTGCTTGATCACACCTTTTATTCATGTTTAAAGGGAATTTGTACTTGTAATCACGCTTAATAAGATAATTAATAATCTTGTTTAGGGTAATTTGATTATAATTCAAGTGATCGCTAATAATAGTTTTATTTGTGCATTAATATTCAACCAACATAGATAAACAGGTTTAGGGTTAATTCTATTGATTGTATGTTAGTCAGAAAGCGCACATGAATACGATCAGAATAAAGTAGAGGCCTATTATTAGGGCAGGTTCAATCTCTTTTAGGTTGGATTTGTAGCTTCATCCCAAAACTATCAGTCAATGTTTCAGACCTATTGGAGTTAACGATCTCCTAGATCGTTAAGGGGTTTAACCTTCACCCTGTGAACGGTTTACAAGTTCCTAAAACTTGTTGGCGACTCTTTTGCTCTATCTTCTTTTCCTTTGAACGCCACCGTACTTTAGTGTATGATCACAGTGGGGTTCAAGCTAGGGGTAACGCTTGAAATATTCCCTACAGTTTTTTGGCGATTCCATTGGGGATGATTTCTTTTTTAGTTCCTGAAATTTATTTCGGCAATGATTTAGAATGAGTGGATGAGACTCGAAAAGTTCTAAGTATTCATGTGCGTAAATTTGATTAACATTATTGTAATATGCATAAAAATGATCTCATTGGAAAGACCGTCCTTAATGAGTTAAGACTTAGGATTTTTACACGTAGGAAATTTGAGGAATATCTTTCACAACTAGGATCGACATAATGCTGTGCGAAACTGGAAAATTTTTATTGAGCATAGAAAGCTGCTGAGGCATGTAGGAACTTGCACCAGCAAACAAAGATTAGCGCCAACGTTTTGACGTTAGCGCCAGGCGACAGCTCCTGTCGCCAAACGCTAAAGCCAAAAAGTGGCGCCGGCCTCTGTTTGCTGGCGCCAAGTTCTTCCAATACCGAGCCAGAAATATGTGTTCTAATTTCGACTAGTTTTTAGCACTGTTTGCTCGATCATACTTCCTGATTGAGTTTTTCTCACTTTTCTAAAACCCATATGTGTTCTACATATGGACATAACCCTTTGGGAACTCATGCTCCATCTACCTGATTGAACGCTCTGTGCAACAGAGGGTACATACTAGAATGTTGAATTCACCAAACTATGGAAGCGAGTATTTAACTCGCGGTTTCCCATCCACTCGCGCCAACCCTTCACGGTTAGGCTTCCGCGCAGTGCATCCGAAAAATTAACAATGGACCCACTATTGACTAACCCATATCCCAAACTTTAGAGAACTAGAGCCATGGTTAGGTTGCAAACTCATTGCGTCATATTGTGACTACTTGACTACTTGTGCATTCTTTGCTTGTGCATACTCTGTGTTTTTCCTAACCGTTTGTTTGACATGTGATTAAGCCTAAATAAAGTAATTAATTACTCAAGGAATTTTTTTAATTAATTAATTAATTTGAGCTAATAAATATGTCTAAAATCGAGTTATAGTCCCTTTAAGTCAACCCGGATTTTTATTCCCGTATACTGCACAAATGTCAACTTGTTTTGGTCATAGCCGGAGTTCTAGGAAGAACTACGAGTCGTTCAACCTATGGATCTGTAGCCCCGAGTTTTATCTTTAATTTGGCGTTGGTTTCATCCCAATCAGAGTCACAGATCAAAATTTACAATTAAAATACCACAGCCTGTTTAATGCATATACGTGAGGTCTTAACTTAGTCTTTGTTCGAGTCTAGTCACAACATGGTCGTGACACGAGTCTTAACATGTCACTTGCAATAAAGCATCCACTAACATGTATATACACCATGACCATGTCTTAGGTTCATGCATGAGTCGGTTCATTCCGTCATTTGAGTTGGGGGTACATTGTATTCCTAATTTGTTCATATTTCTCCATCTACATCATTTTTCTTCACATCACAACCTTCATTCTTCCTACCTTCTTTCATCTATGCATGTTGAATCGAGTTTGAGCCATGTGATTGACAAAAAAGAAAAAAAAAATGAGGGTAATGATGAAACAAATGCACAAGGCAAGCTTCTCACCAAGATTTCATGCTTTCTTCTTCTTTTTTTCAACCTTTTTCCCAATAAGTCTAGCATAGCACCCTTCTTCCTCATTGGATTTATTTTTTAGAGTTTGATTTTTACCCTTCACTTTTTAAATAAAATGAGCTTTTATTTCCTTGCATATGATCATTGCATTGCATTGCATTAAAAAAAAAAAATCCATGTCGAACTAAGCGCAAGGTATACCAATGATTTAAGGCACCCCTTGTAGCCACATTATATCACCTTTCACCCTTCAAATTTACAATCTTTTATTCATAAACCACTTTGAGCCTCGTCTAACGATAGACCTGTCATTTTTCAACTTATCTACCTAACCTTGGGATGGGATAGTGTGCAACTTATGCAGTTTTCAATTTCATAAAAGGCTTGAGTGACTTCAAAAGATTAAAATAGCAAAAAATAAGCAAAAAAATAAATAAAAGTGTACAAAAGGGCAAGTGTTCCAATGTCTTTGACATGAACATGTCTTTGATATGAACACGTCTCAGATTGCGTGTCTTATCGAGTGCTCGGCACCGTGCCTGAGAAACATGAATGCCAAGTGAGTGATAGACCGCATGATCGAGATTGCCCACACTTATAAAAACAAAATAAATAAAGAAAAAAAAAGAATAAAAAAAGAGATTAGAAACTCAAGCATAAAAATACAAAGATCCAAAAGCAAAGTTGCACACCTTGGGGGGCTTATCTAGGGTCTTGAGCCTTTATCTCCATCTTCTTCAAACCTTTAGCCTAACCACGTTACAACCCTTCAAAAGACCTTTTTGAAGTATAGACACAATTGTACGAGGTTCGGCTAGAGCTATGTTCGGCCTGATTCCTAACGAATACGTAGGCAACCTCACATTGAGGTGCGGCCGTAATAAACATGCATTCATATTCACATTCACACACCATGATCATATCAAGGGATCTACAATGCTCATCCCTATCTACTTAGAGCTAGACTTGGGGGATTGATCCCTACATCATTAGCTTACCTAACCTAAGAGTCACCATCAATTGACTCTTCTTGAAATAATATCTTTTTTCACACACTTAGCCCTTGCGACCTAACTTTAGAATCACTATCACACACATCACAGATACATGACCAAATAGTCCTTCCCTTAGGAACCCTTTGTCATGAAATCTTAACATAACATTGAAGCATACTTCGTCATAACAAAATCACTCATCAATCATAATCATCATTACATCGAAGTATGAAGTGCTTAGCCTTTGTGCCTAAGTTACCTAAATACTTTCATTATCGAGTCAACTAGGATAGTTTAAGATGTTACAATCGTTGTACTGTGAGAGACAACGTTAACGGATTAAGCTCATTCAACATGCATCTTAAAAAAAAACATCACTTTGATTCTTTTTCGTGTCTTTCTTTTTCGGGAGAAAGTCGGTACCCTCCACAAAAATGACGAATTTTTTTTGCTTTTTTGCATTTTCGAGTCCCATGATCACAATAAAATGCACACACGAGTCATGTACACGTTGAGTCATGTCATGATACCACCTTGATTTGAGTCTAACACATGTGTCAAACACTTTGAGTCAAGTCAACCTCGAGTCAATTACAGCGAGTCAAGTTCATACCTTGAGTCACGACAAGTCAATGAGTCAAGCAACACTAAGTCTTAGGTCAACCCTAAAGAAATAAGGGCAATCTCCTATAGTCAATAATATAAATGCAGGTGCATCCTAGCAAGCGAGGACATTCCTTGATTTTTATCGAAAAAACCGCGAATATGATGCAGGAGATTCCTGCAAGATAAGAGGAGTTGCATGATGAGGAGCTTTAATTTACAAAAGATTTGAGCGGATTTGGTTGAAAGGGAACAACCAAGATCAAAGTTCGGAGCAAAACCAAGCAACAGCGGCAGTAAGAGCAGAATAGGGAATTTTCGACTCCAGCACCAGACGACAGGGCTGTCGTCTGGAAACAACATCTGGCGTCTGGCAACAGAGTTCAGCGCCTGACTCTAGATCCCAGCGTCTAGCGACAGAGCCAAATTTGTGGCGCCAGCAGAATTTCAGCGGCGACAGAGCTCGAAGCCTCTCAGAATGGTTATTTCGACCTCATACAGCAAATTCGGATTCCTTGGTACGCTAGTTAGCCCCTATAAGCAAATTGACATGATTAGTAGTCGGCTCGATTACAATCTTAGTAAGTGATTGATTTGACAAAAAATCGTCTCACTTAGCTGAAGCGCCTAAGCATTGGCTTATAACAAACACCAAGGCATCGGTTCAAAAGCAAGCACATCACTTATACGACAATTTTCCAAGATTGGATTGTCATCTCCAATTGACAATATTTCCAAAATATGGATTGCCATGCATCTTCTTCAAACGACAACTTTTCAAAGATTGGATTGTCATCCCTGGAAAAGTTTCCAAGCGTGGATTGTCGAGCTCCTTCTTTGTTTGGCAAGTTTTTCCAAGTTCGGATTGTGATACATTCATGGATCTTTGGCAAGTTTTCCCAGATTGGATTTTCATACACCCAGTTCCATATGGAAAAATTTCCCAAAGGATTGTCGTAGGTCTCTACTCATCATAAATTTCGGCAAAAGTTCCTCAACGTGGATTGTCATTCATTTCAGTAAGTGGCAAATTTTCCCTAAAGTGGATTGTCGATCGACTCTTTTTTGGCAAATGTTCCACGACACGGATTGTCAATTGTGGCAATATTTTCCTAAAAGGATTGTCGCATAGCATTGGCAAATTTCCAAGGTCGATTGCTTTCAAGAGTTATATTCCAAGATGTGGATTGTCGATCGTAGCAAAGTTCTTATGATAGATTGTTACGAAGCATTGGCAACTTTTCCCAAAAATTGGATTTTAGCAAATTTTCCGAGATACGGATTGTCGCTTCATCGTGGCAACATTTCCAAGGATGGATTGTTACGAAGCATTGACAACCTTTGCCTAAATCGGATTGTCATACATTATACAAGAGTTGTGTTAGTAACTATTCCCAAAGAAAAGAGGATTGTCATCACAACAAAAGCACCGACATATTGGTTCACAAGCAACAAAGCGCCGACGTTTTGGCATAGCAGCATTAAGGATCAACAAGCAGTGATCTTTTCGAAGACTATCACAGCGGAAATTGGGGGCAGTTACAGGCGTAGCAGTCTTCAGGCGGTATTATCTAGCTTGTGGAAGATCGTCACAACAAATCGGTTACTTCCAGAGACGTGTGCTTGAAGGTGAAAGATACGCGTTTCTTAACTCTCTTATCTGTTTAACTAATGCTAGTTTGCAGGTATCGGCGTTACAAGAGTGATTTAGGATCGCAAAACGTTCTGAATCATTCTCCGTCCCTATCGATACTCTGACTTTTGTTTTCGAAACTCGCGTTTCTCCAAACTCAGTTAAAGTGGGGGCTTCTGTAGACACCCATTTTTGTGTCCCTAAAACCAAACCCGGTGATGAGTACCTTTCACGTCGAATCATAATCGAATAAAGTGAACGTGTGGAAAATCTAGTGTTGCGGATAGTTTTAATTTCTTTTCTCTTCTCTCTGTTTTTGAAAACCTATTTTAAGAAATCAGTCAATCCATTTTGGTTGGTCCATGATATGAGTCCAATAATAGTATAGTTGGATAGGGCTTGAAAAGATCTTTCCAACGATATATTATAAGCCCAATTCTGATGAATATTGAGGAAGTTATAACTTTATATGCGACCCAATGATCTAGGGGAGGGCCTAATATGGATTTATAATTCCTAATGCTATTAGGAATGGTTTTAGTCTTCTAGATTCTTCTAAAAGGTTCTTTTCATTCCTAATTCAATTAGCATTGATAAATTTACTTTTGTTGACTTTTTGAAATTTTATTCAGAATAAAAAAGTGTTTTTGTGGAAAATACGATTTTATCCACCTGTACGGTTAAATTCTATCTGATTTTAGAAAAATGCGTCAAAAACCTGATTAGCGCCTAACGCCAACATTAGCGCCTAGCGCTAGTGTTAGCGTCTGGCGCTAATGTCAGCGTCTCGCGCTAACTCTGTTTTTTCACGTCAGAACTGTGGTTCGATTTTCTATCTTTTTTGGCTGATTTTCTCTATAAATAACCTCCTAAAAAATCCGTTTTCAATCATCTACAATCATCAATTTCCATCAACAACTATCAACTCTCATCAAGAAATTCTTAATTCTCTCCCTCTTTCTAGCCTACCCTTTTACAAACACAATTCCTCATACATTAGCACTAGACACACCTAGCATAATTCGAAGTTGCCTTCGCCCTAGACGTGAAAGGTTTGATATTTATGAGGGTTTGGTCCCAAATCTCTCTTTCAATTATTTAATTTAATTGTTTTGATTTATTATTTTCCTTGAAGTTACTGACGTGTGTATTTTGTTATTAGAAAGAGGTACGAGTCATCCAAATAAGTTCTTTTTTACATTGTTATTATGATAAGAAATCATGTTTAGGTTGTTATTATGATTCCTAGTGTCATGTTAGGGCGTTTTGATCTTCCTAGTATCATGTTTAGAGTAACAAATATACTTTCTAATATCAAATATGACAATTGTGTTACCTGCGATGCTTCCAATTTTCTTCGTAGTATCATGTTAGGGTTAAAGCTTTGACCTTTAATGTTTGGTGACATGATAGGGTTTGTTATTAATCTTGTTAGTATCACGCCTATGATCTTGCTATTATTATGCTTTAACATTATTATGATTATTTTTATAATTTATGATAATAATTGTTATAATTATTGTTATGATGATTATTTTTAAGTATGATTATTATGGTTATAATTATTATTATGATTATGATTTTTATTTATTTTGATTATTATTATGTTGCTTGATATTTATTGTTTGATCACACGTTTTATGCATGTTTAAAGGGAATTTGTACTTGTAATCACGCTTAATAAGATAAGTAATAATCTTGTTTAGGGTAATTTGATTATAATTTAAGTAATCACCAATAATAGTTTTATATGTGCATTAATATTCAACCAACATAGATAAACAGGTTTAGGGTTAATTCTATTGATTGCATGTTAGTCAGAAAGCGCACATGAATACGATCAGAATAAAGTAGAGGCCTATTATTAGGGCAGGTTCAATCTCTTTTAGGTTGGATTTGTACCTTCATCCTCGAACTACCAGTCATGGTTCTAGACCTTTTGGAGTTAACGATCTCCTGGATCGTTAAGGGGTGTAACCTTCACCCTGTGAACGGTTTACAAGTTCCCAAAACTTGTTGGCGACTTTTTTACTCTATCTTCTTTCCCTTTGGACGCCACCATACTTTAGTGTATGATCACAGTGGGGTTTAAGTTAGGGGTAATGCTTGAAATATTCCCTACAGTTAGTGAGGTAAAGGATTTGTAGTCTTCACAAAATTTGCACAATGTGGATGGATATGAGGAGTTGTTGTTCTTATGATATTATGATTGGAAAATTTTGAAATTTTTTTGTTCTAAGTTGAAAATTTCCATGATTGAATAAAAAGAAAAAAAAAGAGCAAAAGAAAATAAATTGTTTCAATGTAAAGTTGTTCTAGATGAAGGTTGCTCAAAAGAAAGAAAAAGAAAATAAAAGGTTCAAGAAAAAAAAAAGTTCAAAATTTAATTTTATTTGATTCACTCTAATTTTACATTGTCATATTTTTATTAGTGATCTATTGTAAGTGTTGAAAAAATTGTCAAATATTGGATTGGTTGTTTGGTGAATTTTTGTAGAGTTGAGTTAAGTTGTGTTAGAGATGATTTGGTCATTATATATTTTTTTTTGACCTTGGTTTTATTAGAATTTGGCTCCCTAAAACATGGATTTAATCTCACATTTTCCCAAATATTTTCTACCCTTTACTTAAGCCTTACATTACAAGCTTTAAAGATCTTATGACCTTTGTGCGTATATAGAGTTGTATTAATGTGAAATTAATTGTTTATCAATGCGAAGAATGATTTGACATATTCCGAGTTGACTACTAGCTTAGGTTTAGTGCTTGTCTTTTTTAAACACACGAGATTTGTGAGTTGGAAGGGCATTGTTCACATTGAAATGGGTGGGTTGGAGAGCGATCAAGTACATTTTTCACTCGCCACATAAATGAGAAAAGAGTGTGTGAGCACTAGTCTTGAATTCTATATGCTCATGTGGTTTACTCTATTTGAAAATTATTATAGGGAAGATTGGTAGTTGAATGGATATGATTGATTGACTTTGATACATGTTTGTCGAATTTACCTTGATCGTATTTATTGATTATAATTATATTTGGGATGAAATATTGATTTATTTTTTCATTGCTTTGCTTAGGAACAAGCAAAGGTTTAGCTTAGGGGAGTTTGCTGAGTCATCTGAAAAGCTTAATCAAACCGTAGAAGGTCAGGTCCTACTCTTTCACTGTAAAAAAAGGGACTATTTATTATTAAACTAAGGGAAAACTTCCCTTTGCTTTAATTCAAGGCAAATATCTTTTATGGTTGTTCGAATGGCTTCTAAGGAAAGGGGAAACTCTAATGAAAGAGGAAAATAGAGTAAAAGTCCTTCGCCATCTACATTAAGTATTGACAAAGAGCCACTAAATGTAGAGGCTAGTGACATCACTGATAGGATAGTAGACTAAGTAGGATCTTGATCAAAGGAGGGACTTTCTACTCCAACACAAGGAGGGAGTAATGGAAACAGATGAAGATCTAAGAAAAGATGCACATCATGCAGGTTCGAGTCCTATAGTAATCTTCTTTTCAGCACAAAATCTTCAGAAAAGTTGTAATAAAATCCATGAATCAAAATCAAGGAAGAAGGAGGCCCATCCACGAGCAAAGCATCCTCCATGGAAACAAGTAGCTAAAGGAAGCAACTTCTCCAAGTTTTATCTCACCCTAACTTTGTTAGGTATCATAAAAAGAGAAAATATTTCGTTTTCCACTCGTCAAAATGCTTCGATCTACCCGTCCAAGGAAGAAATTTTTTATGGTTATTCTAGTTTTTCTACGATTTTTATTTTTTATTATGTTAATTGTGCTAGTAGTAATTGTAGGATTTTTAAATACTATAATGGTGTGTTTGGATTCTAGAATTTCATTTGAAATTCCGGAATTGGGGCGATTATAGTGTTTGGATGTCCAAGAATTTCAGATGAGGAATTTGCCCAAATTATACAACTACCAAGTAATAACCCATGAAGGTAAGGATTTCAAATGACAAGGTAAACCATGTCATTTGAAATACTCAAATTCCATAATTCAAATGATGCATTTGAAAGGAAATCTATCTTCCCAAACATAATGTAAGAAGAATTTCATGAATCATATTCATACGCACCTAAAACAGGATCACATGCAGATACCTTTGAAGCGTGATCCCCAGGTGGCTATTTGATTAGAAAATCAGAGAAAGAATAGAGCCCTAAGCGTAACTCATCTACGTAGTCCACGGGATTTGAATGAGTTGTCAACAATACTAGATTGGTTGAGTGAAGGAGGAAAATCACGATCACCACCTTTGCGGACAACCGAGCACCACACAAACCACCACCATAAGACACACCATTGGCGCCGAGAGGGGGGAGGGAGAGCCGTGAGAGAGATGGATTTTGAGAGAGGCTTGGTTTCATGTTTGCTAATTAGGGTTAATTTTCACAAATAAGCAGTAAATTGTTCTCGGGGAAAAACCTTGGCACCTAGTCTATTTATAATCCTATTATAATTAGACTAGGTTTTGAATCCCAAAGCCCTCCATACTCCTCCATATGGCCGACCACCTAGGGGATGAGACCTATCATGGGCTTGTCTTCTTATGCTCAATTTAGAGCCTTTGTGTGACCTTATAGGATCCGTCCAATTGGGTTTTGGCCTATTTTACTAGCCAAAAAATCATTAGTACCTGTAGACATCCATTTGTGTCTCCCCAAAACCAAACCCAGTGATGAATACCTTTCGTGTCATTTGATTATCGAACAAAGAGAAAGTGTGAAAAGTCTAGTGATGAGGATGTTTTTTATTAAAATATCTCTTCTTTCTGTTTTTGAAAATATTTTTTTTCTTACCCTATTTTTGAAAAACGTGCATTCCAGTTTAGTTTGGTCCATGATAAGGGTCCAATAATAGTGTAGTTGGATAGGGGTTGAAAAGACCTTCCAACGATATACTATAAACCCAATTCCAATGAATAATGAGGAAGTTATGGAAAAAATACTAAATTGGGTCCGGTTGGGTTTTTATATGTGGCTCAATGATCTAGAGGAGGGCCTATTATTAATTATCATTCCTAAAGCTATTAGGATTGATTATAGTATTCTAGAATACTCTAGAAGGTTCTTTTAAATCCTAATGGACTTAGGATTGATAATTATGTTTCAAAGAGTTTGAAATTGAATAAAACTACTCCTATTTAGAATCCTTGTTTTGTACGAAGTGGAATATATTCAGATTTTATTTTCATGCCTCATCATCTTTAAATAAATTTTATATGGTTTGATAGATCTTGAAATCTTCTTTCCAATGATATATTATAATATTAAATCCGAGCTATAACGAAAAAGATATGAATGAGATATGAAACTCTATCCAAAACTGACACCCTTTTACTATTTCTGTCATATCTTATTTATCTACATAATATTTTAATCTGATTATAATTGTATTACAAAGTAGACTTCAAGATCTTCCGAACGACATATTATATGCCTTATTTGGACTTCTGGATCAAAAGATATGATAAAACTAAAATCCGCAATAATTGTTTAGCAGCGCCGGACGCCAAGCCTAGCGTCTGGCGCCAAGCCTTGGCGTCTGGCGCTGACTTTCAGCGCCTGACGCTAATGTCCAGCGTTTGGCGCCAATATTTGTTTTATTCTTTTCGAAACTCTGATTTGATTTTCTATCCATCCGGCTGATTTTCTACATTTTGAATCATCAATTCTCTAATTCTCTCTCTCACCAACTCTCATCAAAAATCACTTGATTACTCTCTTTCTTTATCTTTTTGCATACAAAATTCTGCATTTACAAGATCTAAGCACACCTATCCAAGTTTGAAGTTGCCTTCGCCCTAGACGTGAAAGGTTTTTATTTCTAAGGGTTTGGTCCCAAATCTCTACTTCAATTATTTAATTTAATTGTTTGTTTATTATTTTCCTTGAAGTTACTAACGTATGCATTTTGATTATTAGAAAGAGATACGAGGCATCCAAGTAAGTTCTTTAATTGTTTAATTGATATTTTGATATAGAAATCATGTTTAGGTTATTATTTTGATTCCTAGTATCATGTTTAGGGTAATTTCTAATATCAAGTATGATTAAAAGAATGCTTCCTAGTATCATGTCTAGGGTAAAGAATAAGTTCCTTAAATCAAGTATGATTATTATGATGCTTCCTATTTTCTTTCCTAATATTCTTGTTAGCATCATGTTACGGGTCAATATTTGATATTTATTGTTTAGTGACATGCTATGGTTTGTTATTAATCTTATTAGTATCATGCCTAAGATCATTCTATTATTATGCATTAACATGATGATGATTATTTTTATGATTCATGATTATTTTAATTATGATTATTAAACTGCTGCTGCTGCTGCTGCTGCCACCACTGCTGCTACTACCACTACCACCACTACTACCACCACTACTACCACTACTACTACTACTACTACTACTACTACTACTACTACTACTACTACTACTACTACTACTACTACTACTACTACTACTACTACTACTACCACTACTACCACCACTACCACCACTACTACCACCACTACCACCACGACTACCACTACTACAACCACTACCACCACTACCACCACCACTACCACCACCACCACCACCACCACCACCACCACCACCACCACCACCACCACCACCACTACTACTACTACTACTACTATGATTATGATGATGATTATTATGTTGCTTGATTATATTTATTGTTATTACTTGATCACACAGTCTTGGTTCCAGACCTACTAGATTTAACGATCTCATTGATCATTAAGGGGTGTAACCTTCACCCTGTAAACGGTTTACAAGTTCCTAAAACTTGTTGGCGACTCTTTTGCTCCAGCTTTCTTCCCTTTGAACGCCACCACACTTAAGTGTATGATCACAGTGGGGTTCAAGTTTGGGATAATGTTTGAATTATCCCTACAGTTTTTAGCGACTCCACTGGGGAGGATTTTTATTTTAATTCCTGATATTTATTTCGTCAATGATTAAGAATGAGTGGATGAGACTCGAAAAGTTCTAAGTATTTCATGTGCGTAATTTTGATTAACATTATTGTCATATGCATAAAAAAGATCTCATTGGAAAGACCATCCGTAATGAGTTAAAAACATAGGATTTTTACACGTAGGAAATTTGAGGAATATCTTTCACAACTAGGATCGAAATAATGCCGCGCGAAATTGGAAAATTTTATCGAGCACAGAAAGCTGCTGAGGCATGTAGGAACTAGCGTCAGAGACCTGAGTCTGTCGCCGAGAATTTGACCCTAGCGCCATTCGACAGAGCCAAATTGCGGCGCTGGCCTCTATTCGCTGGCACCAAGTTCTTCCAATACCGAGCCAGAAATATGCGTTCTAATTTTGACCAGATTTTAGCATTGTTTGCTCGATCTGACTTCCTAATTGAGTTTTTCTCACTTTTTTGAAACCCATATGTGTTCTACATATGTACATAACCCTTTGGGAATTCATGCTCTATCTACCTGATTGATCACGCTTAGCAACAAAGGGTACATCCAAGAATGTTGAATTCACCAAAACATGGAAGGGAGTTTAACTCGCGGGGTCCCATCCACACGTGCCAAACCTTCCAAAGGTAAGGCTTTCCCGCGGTACATCCGGACTCATAACCATGGACCCTTTTTGACTACCCTATATCCTGAACTTTAGAGAACTAGAGCCATGGTTAGGTTGCAAACTCATTGCATCATATCGTGACTATATGACTACTTATGCATTATTTGCTTGTGCATACTTATTATGTGATTAAACTAACCGTTTGGTTTGACTTGTGTTTGTAATAAGTCTTAATAAACTAACCAAGGAATAAAGGACTTTGCTTAATTAATTAATTAATTTGAGCTAATGAATAAACTTAAAATCGAGTCATAATTCCTTTAAGTCAACCCGGATTTTTATTCCCGTATACTGCACAAGCGTCAACTTGAGCCGGAGTTCTAGGAAGAGTTACGAGTCGTAAAACCTATGGATTTGTATCCCCGAGATGTATCTTTAATTTGGAGTTGGTTTCATCCTAATCAAAGTCACAGATAAAAATTTATGACTAAAATACCACAGCATGTCCAGTTTAATGCGTATATATGAGGTCTTAACTTAGTCTTTGCTTGAGTCTAGTCACATAGTCTAGTCACATGGTAATGACACGAGTCTTAACATGTCACCTACACTCACTAGTCTTAGCACACACTTTGTATATACTCTTTTCATACCATAACCATGTCTTAGGTTCACACATGAGTCGGTTTTTTTTCGTCATTTGAGTTGGGGGTACATTCGATTCCTAATTTTTTTTTTCATATCTCTCCATCTACATCATCTTTCCATTTTCTACATGATCCCTTCATATCACAACCTTCATTCTTCTTTCCTTCTTTCATCTATGCATGTTGAATAGAGTTGAGTCAAATAATTAACAACGAATAACCCAAATTTCCCTTTCCACAGTACTTGGTCAAGAAAAGAAGAGCGATTAATCAAGGACAACATATTTGTTCAAGTTCTACTTTTTGATAAACCAGTGAGTCGGAAAAGAAAAGCTAAGAATATAATGGCAAGTCAAGAAGAAGTCAATGAACTCAAGAAGCAGTTGGATGACGTGACTGAGACATTGAAGGGTTTAACCCTCAAAATCAATGATCCTGTGAAGCAAAAACAAATGGAGTTCATGCAAGAAAGCTTGAGCAAGATATCTGATGACTACAAGTTTCAGGGCATTAGTTCACAAGGGGTCTTGGTGGACAAGGAGCTTCTTCCGCAAAAGTTCAATGTCACTGACATCTATAAATTCAAGGCAACATATAATCCTTATCTTCACTTAAGAGCCTTTGAAACCATAATGAACATTAAGGGGATTGATAGGAAAGTCTTTCATTCCTTGTTTTCTTTATCTCTTGAAACCGTTTACCAACAATGGTTCTTCTCCTTGACAAATAGAAAACCTCTACCTGGGAGTCGATAACAAACACTTTCATAGATAGATATAAGTGCAACATTCAAGACGAAACAGACCACAGACAACTTGAGATGTTAAAACAAAAAAACAAAAATGAAGGGTTCACTTCTTTCTTCAACAAATGGAGGGAAACTTCTGCTAATTTGGCTAAGGTTCCTACCGAAAAAGATTCTATAAGGATGTTCACCAAAAACCTTCAAGAAAAATATGAAAAGCACTTAAAATATCAATATAACTTGAATACTTTCAAGGCTGTGTATAATATAGGCATTGACATTGAAGATGACCTTCTGAAAGATAATAGTGCGAGAGGAAAGAAGAATGATCATCCTTCTTCTTCCTCTCCCATTAACGAAGTACATGCTACGATCACCCCCAAACCACGAATCCAAAGTTCGAAAAGAGTGTTCACTCCACTTGGTATGAGTTTTGAAACAGCTTTCGAAAAACTACACTACAAAGGAATAGTCATGCCCATAAGACCTATCAAAGATCCAGTTCCAGAAGCCAGACCACCCAAGTGGTATCCTAATAAGCACTGCAAATATCACCAAGGAAAGGGTCACAACACTAAGGAGTGTTGGAAACCCAAAGAAGCTATTCAAGATCTGATTGATGACAATAAAACTTTTGAGATTCTAGCCATCGCAGAAGATCAAACATCCTTCGATTCTTCACTCCTTATCACACCTGTAGGTGAGCCCATGATCGAGACAACTTATATAACCTCTCTTGATGAAGTGGCCATGATTGAGGAGGATGAAAGTCTTTTCTTAGATAATACCAGGGAAAATTTATCAAGTCTAAAAGAAGACGTTCGAAAACTGCAAGATGTCATTGCCATGCTCTTGAATATGGTAGAAGGACTAGCAAATCAGGTGCTGGTTATTGAACAAAATTCACACCAAGGATTTAATGAAGAACTCAATGCTCCTAAGCCATTGGCGAAACAGACCATTGAAGAATATACACCAATAGGAATGACTTACAATGAAGCTTTTGAATGTCTTCACGATTAAGATCTCATTCACCCTATTGGTCCCAGTCAAGACCCTCCGCCTGAAAAACGGTATCCCAATGGGGACCCAAAATCTTATTGCCGATATCATTGAGGTCGTGGTCACACCACTGAGGTATGCCTTGCTCTCAAGATTGTTTTCAAGACCTCATTGGTTCAAATCTCCTTCATGTTCCTCCGCGTGACAAGAAGGCCAAGGCTAGTAACAATTGCAACAGTGGCTGTAAAGGAAAGAAGAACAACAATCCTTCTTCTTCCGAAAACACCTACTCTAGTAATGATGTTTGTACTTTCGACCTTAATGAAATCTTAGCTATGGATAATCGAGGATTTAGAAAGAAACTAATAACGGATTTCACCCCAATTGGAATTAGCTACGATGATGCTTTCGATCGACTCCATGCAAAGGGACTCATTATTCCTGTTGGACCCATTCAAGATCCCCCACTTGAGAAGAGATTGCCTAGTTGGAACCCAAATGTACGCTGCAAGTACCATCAAGGTAGGGGTCATACTATTGAGAGTTGTTGGAAGCTAAAGGAAGAAATCCAATATTTGATCGACAATAACGGGCTTCCAATACCTCCAGTCGGCAAGAACACCAAGTGATGATAATCCAAGGGACAAGAGGCAAACTTCAACGACAAGATTTCATGATCTTTTTCCAATTTTTATCTACCCTTCCCCCCAATAAATCTAGCAAATGCACCTTTTATTCTCCTTAGATTTATTTTGTAGGATCATTATTTCTCCCCCTTTTAATAAAATGAGCATTTATTTCCTTGCATATGATCATCGCATTGCATTGTATTGCATTAAAAAAAATCCATGTCAAACTAAGCACAAAGTATACCAATGATTTGAGGCACCCCTTATAGCCACATCATATTACCTTTCACCTTTAAAATTTACAATCCTTTCTTCATAAACCACTTTGAGCCTCGTCTAACAATAGACCTTTTAGTTTTCAACCTACATCTACCTAACCTTGGGATGGGATTGTGTGCAACTTATGCAATTTTCAATTTCACAAAAAGCTTGAGTAACTTCAAAAGATAAAAATAGAAAAAAATAAGTAAAAGTGTACAAAAGGGCAAGTGTTCCAATGTCTTTGACATGAACATGTCTTTGATAAGAACACGTCTCAGATTGCGTCTCTTATCGAGTGCTCGGTACTGTGCCTGAGAAACATGAATGCCAATTGAGTGATAGACCGCATGATCGGGATTTTCCACACTTATAAAAATAAAATAAATGCTAAAGCAAAAGAGAGAGCTAAAAAAGAGTTAAAAACCTCAAACATGAAAATACAAATATTCCAAAAGCAAAGTTGCACACCTTGGGGGCTTATCTAGGGTCTTGAGCCTTTTATTCCCTTCTTCTTTAACCTTTAGCCTAACCAAGTTACAACCCTTAAAAAGACCTTTTTGAGATATACACACACTTGTGAGAGGATTGGCTAGAGCTACGTTCGGCCTGATTCCGAACGGATACGTAGACAACCTCACATCGAGGTGCGGCTTTAATAAACATGCATTCATATTCACATTCACAGACCATGATCATATCAAGGGATCTCCAATGCTCATCCCTATCTACTTTGAGCTAGACTTGGGGCTTGACCCTTACATCATTAGCTTACCTAGCCTAAAGAGTCACCGTCGTTTGACTCTTCTTGAAATAATATTTTCCCACACTTTTATCCCTTGCGGCCTAACCTTAGTGACACTTTCACACACCGCACAGATACATGACCAAATATACTTTTCCTTAGGAACCCTTTGTCATGAAATTTTAACACAATGCTGAAGCATGCCTTGTCATATCAACATTAATCATCATTGCATCACAAAGTATGAAGTACTTAGCCTCCGCGCCTAATTTACCTAAATACTTTCATTATCGAGTCAACTAGGATAGTCTAAGATGTTATAATCCTTGTACTATGAGAGACAACGTTAACGGATTAAGCTCATTCAACATGCACCCTCAAACACTTTGATTCTTTTTCGCGTCTTAATTTTTCGGGAGAAAGTCGGTACCCTCCACAAAATTGATGGAAATTTTTTGCATTTTCGAGTCGCCCAATCACAATACAATGCACACACGGATCATGAGTCACACGTGTCGTCATTTCACTTTGAGTCAAGTCAACCTCGAGTCAATCACAGCGAGTCAACTTTATACCTTGAGTCGTGTCAATTCAATGAGTCAAACAACATTAAATCTTAGGTCAACCCTAAAATAATTAAGGAGATTATCAAAGTGCTATAGTCAAAGATAAATACAGATGCATCCTAGCGGCATCAAGAGAAGAATAGGGAAGACCCTACTCCAGCGTCAGACGACAACATCTAGCGTCTGTCAATAGATTTCAGTGCCTGGCGCTAGATCCCAGTGTCTGGCGACAGAGCCAAATCACAGCGCCAGAGGCATTGCAGCGGCGACAGAACGCTCAACCACTCAGAGCAGTTATTTCAACCTCTTTCAGCAATTTCGGGTTCCTTGGTACGCCTGTTAGCCCCTATAAGCAATTTGACATGATTAAGTAGTCGGCTTGATTACAATTGTAATAAGTGATCGACCTGACGAAAGATCGTCTCACTTAGCTTAAAGTGCCTAAACATTGGCTCATCGCAAGACACCGACATACTGGTTCATAAACAAAAGAGACACCGACATACTAGTTCATAAATAGAAAAGACACCGACATACAGGTTCATAAACAGCAGAGGCACCGACATAATGGTTCACAAGCAGCAAAAGCGCCGACGTACTGGCATAGTGGAAACAAAGTTCAAGCGAGCTTTATAAATTGACAAGCGTTGGTCTTCAAAAGTTTTCTTCTGAATATTATCGCAACAAACATTCAAGTATTAAAGCTCTTTCTTCAGAGACTCGTGGGCATATTATTTCAAGCTCTTTTGTTCAGAGACGCGTGCACATTTCTTTCAAGTTCTTTTTCTCAAAGACGCGTGGGTATCCTATTATCAAGCTCTTTTGTTCAGAGACGCGTGGACATATTTAAAAGAAGCTCTTTGTTCAGAGACGCATGGAAATATCCAAAAAAGCTCTAATGTTCATAGACAAGTGAAAAACAATAAAGCAAGATGCGTTCCTTAGCTTGTGGAAGGTTGTCACAACGACAAATGCAGCAACAAATCAGTTACTTTCGAGACGTGTGCTCGACGGTGCAAGATATGCGTTACAATAATGATTTAGGATCGTAGAACGTTCTGAATCATTCTCCGTCCCTATCGATACTTTGACTTTTGTTTTCGAAACTTGCGTTTCTCCAAACTCAGTCAAAGTGGGGGCTTCTGTAGACACCCATTTGTGTCTCCCAAAAACCAAAACCAGTGATGAATACCTTTCATGTCATTTGATTATAAAACAAAGCTAAAGTGTGAAAAGTCTAGTGATGAGGATGTTTTTATTAAAATATCTCTTCTTTTTGTATTTGAAAATATTTCTTTTCTTATTCTATTTTTGAAAAACATGCATTCCAGTTTAGTTTGGTCCATGATAATGGTCCAATAATAGTTTAGTTGGATAGGGCTTGAAAAGACCTTTCCAACGATATATTATAAGCTCAATTCCGATGAATAATGAGGAAGTTATGACAAAAATACTAAATTGGGTCCGGTTTGGTTTTTATATGCGGCCCAATGATCTAGAGGAGGGCCTATTATTAATTATCATTCCTGAAGCTATTATGATTGATTATATTATTCTAGAATACTCTATAAGGTTTTTTAAATCCTAATGGACTTAGGATTGATAATTATGTTTCAAAGAGTTTGAAATTGAATAAAACTACTCCTATTTAGAATACTTGTTTTGTACGAAGTGGAATATATTCAGATTTTATTTTCATGCCTCATCCTCTTTAACCAAATTTTATATGGTTGGATAGATCTTGAAATTATCTTTCCAATGATATATTATAACATTAAATTCGAGCTATAACGAAAAAGATATGAATGAGATATGAAACTCTATCCAAAACTGACACCCTTTAACTATTTCGGCCATATATTTTTTATCTACATAATATTTTAATCTGTTTCTAATTGGATTACAAAGTAGAATTCAAGATCTTTCGAATGACATATTATATGCCATATTTGGACTTCTGGATCAAAAGATATGATAAAAATAAAATCTGCAAAAACTGTTTTGCAGCGCCGGATGGCAAGCCTAGCGTCTGGCGCCAAGCCTTGGCGTCTGGCGCTGAATTTCAGCATCTGGCACAAATGTCCAGCGTCTGGCGCCAATAGATGTTTTATTCTTTTCAAAACTCTGATTTGTTTTTCTATCCATCCAGCTGATTTTCTCTATAAATAGCCTCCTAAAACCTCCGTTTTGAATCATCAATTCTCTAATTCTCTCTCTCACCAAATCTCATCAAGAATCTCTTGATTACTCTCTCTCTCTAGCTTTTTGCATACAAAATTCCGCATTCACAAGATCTGAACACACCTAGTCAAGTTCAAAGTTGCCTTCGCCCTAGACGTGAAAGGTTTTTATTTTTGAGGGTTTGGTTCCAAATCTCTACTTCAATTACTTAATTTAGGGTTCGTTTGGCATTGTTGTGATTTTCTATTTTTTGGTTTTTTGTTATATAAAAGTATATGATATATGTCACATAATAAATAAAAAATTATTTAAACTTATTAAAATCATAATAATTTTGAAAACTGACAACCAAAAAGTGAAAACACCTTTTTCTTGTTTTATGTTTTTGGTTTTTAGTTTTCAAAAAAATAGAAAACTGAAAACCAAAAATGATGCCAAACAAACCCTTAATTGTTTGTTTATTATTTTCCCTGAAGTTACTAATGTGTGCATTTTGATTATTAGAAAGAGATACGAGGCATCCAAGTAAGTTCTTTAATTATTTAATTGATATTTTGATATAGAAATCATGTTTAGGTTATTATTTTGATTCCTAATATCATGTTTAGGGTAATTTATAAAATCATATATGATTAAAAGAATGCTTCCTAGTACCATGTCTAGGGTAAAGAATAAGTTCCTTAAATCTAGTATGATTATTATGATGCTTCCTATTTTCTTTCCTAATATTCTTGTTAGTATCATGTTAGGGTTAAATATTTGATTTTTATTGTTTAGTGACATGCTAGGGTTTGTTATTGATCTTATTAGTATCATGCCTAAGATCTTTCTATTATTATGCTTTAACATGATGATGATTATTTTTATGATTCATGATTATTTTAATTATGATTATTATTATTAATTTTTTTTTGAAATAAGGTAATTATTATTATTATTATTATTATTATTATTATTATTATTATTATTATTATTATTATTATTATTATTATTATTATTATTATTATTGTTGTTGTTGTTGTTGTTGTTGTTGTTATTATTATTGTTATTATTATTATTATTGTTATTATTATTATTATTATTATTATTATTATTATTATTATTATTATTATTATTATTATGATGATGATGATGATTATTATTATGATTACTATGATTATGATGATGATTATTATGTTGCTTGATTATATTTATTGTTATTACTTGATCACACCTTTTATGCGTGTTTAAAGGAAATTTGTACTTGTAATCACGCTTAATAAGATAATTAATAACCTTGTTTAGGGTTAATTTGATTATAATTCAAGTGATCGCCAATAGTAGATTTATTTGTGCATTTATATACAACCAACATAGATGAAACAGGTTTAGGGTAAACCTATTGATTGCATTTTAGTCAGAAAGCGCACAAGAATACGAGAAGAATAAAGTAGAGGCCTATTTTTAGGGCAGGTTCAGTCTCTTTTAGGTTGGATTTGTACCTTCATCCTCGAACTTCCAGTTTTGGTTCCAGACCTATTGGATTTAACGATCTCATGGATCATTAAGGGGTGTAACCTTCACCTTGTGAACGGTTTATAAGTTCCTAAAACTTGTTGACGACTCTTTTGCTCTAGCTTCCTTCCCTTTGGACGCCACCATACTTAAGTGTATGATCACAGTGGGGTTCAAGTTTGGAGTAATGCTTGAAATATTTCCTACAGTACCTCTAGCCATGATATAACGGCGACCCAAGTGGACGGACTTAATTATCTCCATAATTTGATCCATTTATATATTTAGTAATTGCACTTGATGACGACATAAATCCTTCAATCTCCCTCTTGTCTGATACAAGTGTGCATTATTTAAATTCCTTAAGTCAATATCTGTCGATTTGATAATATGATTGCATCTCATGCCGAGATTATATTAATCTACAAATCATTTCTTGAAATCTGACTTAGAATTACAAACCAAATGATTATTGAGTAATACATTTGAATGCGACCATACATTTTCTGAATTCTCCTTCCTTAAGCGGCCATGAAACATTCCCTAATTGAATATGTACACTCATTCCAATCTTGTGGCAGCCAAAGCTCCTACTCAACTTTTGAAGTAACCAGAAAACATCTTTTATAATCCCCATTTAAGAAAAGACGTTTGGATTTACCATACTTAAAACAATTATTGAATGAAATCAGTGTTCCACTCATGTCAAACTAATCCACTAATATATCTGGAAACTCTATATACTTGAGCTTCAAAGTAGGTTAATAATTCGTTTATGCATAGGGTGAAAGTTTGGTTTGCGGTTAGGTAACTAAATCCAAATTGAATTAATTCGGTTTTGGATTTTTGAAACCAAATCCAAGCCAAATTTGGATTCAGTCCAGTCCAATCCTAACCGAATTAATTCGGTTTTGGAAATTAAGTCCAAACCGAACCAAATTTCGTTAGGTATGTTGTTTGATGAAAGTGAAGCCTTAATAAATAATCAAAATTCAAGCAAAACTAAAATATAACCAAATTAATTCAATAAAAAAGCAATTACCAAATTATGAATCACATTAGCGTTATTAAAGCATTTTTAAGCAATAATTGAATGTCATTGATTTATTAATATCAGCGTGATAATTGAAGTCAATTTCCCAAACATATTTTCATACAATCGTTTCCCTTTTGAAATTTCTTAAACCATTTCCATAAATCTTTCACTTATCAATAGGATGAGGCTACACCACCGTTATTCTCCAAATTTTAAATGAAAAAAAAATATTTGAAGTCTTCCTTTAAGATAGACTGTATGAGAAAGGGAGTTAAGGAACGGTGGATCGTAGGAGACTGAGAAAGAGAATCACGGTGGAGCGGTGGAGCCAGTGGTTGGTGACTGAGAAAGTGGGAAGAAATCGCGAATAGATGTAGGGTTGCTGTAGTGAGAGGCTGAGAGTGAAAGAATGCGGAAGAGAAACTGAATAGGGTTTTTATGTAGAGGTTTATATATGAAGGGGAAAATGGGCTGAAAATTGGGCTTTTTAAAATTTCGCTTTCAAATTTCAATTTTCGGTTTTTTAAAGCTTAAAACCGAAATCGATCCACAATCAAAACTTTTTTAAAATCCGAAATCGATCCAAACCGAATTGTTAAAAAATCCAATCCGAATTGTTAATTTGGTTCAGTTTGATTCGGTTTGTGAATTTAATCCATATTGCTTTCACGTATATTTATGAATCATTCATGCATACCCATGTGATTGACTAAGCATCTCTATGCCCCTATAGCCCATGAAACAACACTATCCAATCAATATTACATGCTAGTCCATTTATTGAAATCATTTATTTCCACTTTAAAGATTTCAAACTAGGAACATAAACAGTTTATGAATTTAGTTCACCTATGGGGTTTCATTCACCAAGTCATCAACTTGATGAACCCATCAATTCATAATTATTTTGGACATTTTATTTAATTTTAAAAAACAATAATTATATAAGAGAAATAATAAAATTTTAATTAAACACAATTCTGCGAGTTGATGTATTACATATGTAATATGTTTCTCAAAACATATACAACTTAAATTACATAACTTGCTTCAATCCAAGACATTAGTATGACTCTCATGCCTTGGTCTATGGAAGGGGTTTAATAAGTAAATAAGTGATATTCTTACTCATAATGAAACTTTGCAAATCTTGACATCCCGCTAGTCAATTATCTCTTGAACGAGGTGATATCTCATATCTATTTGTTTGAATTTGTGATGTGACCCTGGCTCTTTGGGTTTGTCAAAGGCACCTTTTAGTCACCTATTCGTATGGATGCAATAGAAGCAATTAAGGAACCTATAGGCATAAGGTTAATTATCTATACGAATGAACTCTACTGGCTTTTGAAGGCACTAAGTTTTACTGAGCGTAACAACATGAGACATGGGAAGAGATCCTCTCTTAGAGTCTTGCATCTTGAACCTATCAAGAATCTTATCAACATAACTCTCTTGATTAAGTCTAATCATTCTTCAACGTTTATTTCGTGGATCTTGATTCCCAATATGTACTAAACAAATCCTAAGTCTTTCATATAGAAACAACTCTTTAACCATTACTTGACTTACGCAAGCACTAGTGTGTCATTCCCTATAAGTTGTATGTCATCTACATACAAGACTTAGAAAGTCAGATTGCTCCCACTTAACTTCTTGTATCTACAAGATTCTTTTCGTTCTTTCAGGAAATTAAACTGTTTGATTGCCTAGTCGTAACGAATGTTCCAACTTCCTGATGCTTGCTTCAATCCATAAATGGATTTCTGAAGTTTGCAAAAATTTCTAGGAAATTCTAGATCTTCAAAACCCTAAGGTTGTTTAATGTACACATCCTCCATCATGAAAATTTCAAGAAAAGGGTTTTGAAGTCCAACTGCCAATTTTTGTAATCTAAAAATTTCAGCAGTCACTAGAAGAACCCGAATAGATTTATGAAGCTAATAGAATTGACCCCCATTTGTAAGTCCATCAAGGACTAACAAAACTTTTCATACATGAATTCCATTCTTTATTTTATGGCCTTAAACCATTTCCTGAGTTGGTGCTTACCAAAGCTTGCTTGTAGGCTGTGGGTTCCATTCATTCCAATAAGAAAATTTTAGAATCCACCTTTTTATCAGAATTTCAACAAACTGTTTGTTTTTCTGTTCTGAGTAACCTACAATAGGTATGAGAAATATTAGAATTAATCTCTTCAACTCTTTGAAGATTTTCATTCAAGTGGGTCGATAGAAGCCTCGCTAGTTGAATTAGCTTGCTTCAACACATTATTTATCAAATTAGCTGACTTCATGCGCCCTCGTCTCTGATGTGGTGTTATCAACAACCAGTTGTTGCTCTTCTTGAATCTATTCAATATTTAAATTTACTTCAACATGGATTTAGAAAGAGATTCCTTTCTATAAAGACACTATTGCGAGCAACAAACATTTTGTTATCTGCGCAATTGCAGGAATAATACTGTAGACACCTAAAAATGTCTCCCAAAAACCAAACCCGATGATGAACAACCTTTCCTTTCCATTATTTGTAGGGTTGATTATTTAATCTTTGGAGTGCTTAAATCCATATTTCCATTCAATACAATTCATAAACCAATCCAATTCAGCTCATTTCCCTAAACCATAACTTACTTTTCACTTTTCGTTTCCACATCATAAAACCGAGAGAAACTAATCTTATGGCCCTATAATTATGATCCAATTATAATTTTTTTGGATAGGCATTTTAATAAACTTTTCAAAAATATATCATAAGCCCAATTCTGATTTGAAACCAAGAAGATATGAGCAAAGTACTAAACTCGGCCCAAAACCGACACCCTTTCACAAAAACGGTAATATCTTAAAATCTTCAAATGATTTTGACCTGATTCCAATTGGGATTGAAATTAGACTTGATAATATTTCTAAAAATATAGATTATATGCCTTATTCCTAGTTACGGATAAAACGTTATCGTAGTTTTAAAAACGCGTAAAAAACTGGAATCACCGCTCAACAACTAAAATACTGCGTAGAGGAAAAAGATGACGTGGCACGGTGCATATTTCTGTAACACAGTACTTTACATCATGTCACGGTGCTTTTTTCATGTATTTTCCAAGTTTTCTTATGCGTTTATGGATTTGGACGCAATTTTAGAAAAACTGTTAACCGTGACACGGTGGCATTTACCGCGTTACGGTGGGAGCTGTCGGCACAACATTTTATATTGTGTCCTGGTACACATACCATGACACTAAAATCTTCCATATTTACATCACATAACAGAGTCATGCGTTTTTATACTTTTTCGAGTATTTAGGACGAATTTATTTACCTCGCCACGGAAGGGTCTGCCGTGTCACGGTACCCGTTGTCGTGTCGCGACAGACACTGACCATGTCAAGGCGCGCCCTAAATTAGGATTTTTATCTTTTCTAGGGTTTTTGTCATCCCTTACTCATTTCCTCTATAAATACCCCCTCCTTTCTACAGTTTGGGGCACCAAAAATCATTCTTTCTCCCTCTACACCAACAATCATTCTCTTCTCTCTTTATGTTTTCCTTTAGCCTAAACCCTAGCCACTTTATTCTTCTATAATACTTCCCTAATTACCCTAAGGATTCCATACAACACCCGAGGTTTATTTATATTTAAAGGAGTGAACGGAATGTGAGCAATTAATTTAATTACGTATTTTATTTTAATATTTCTAATATCATGATTAGGTTTATTTAAATTTGATTTGACTGATAATTTATTGTTGACTTGCTTCTATTATTAATGTTAATTTCTATTATATTTTTATGATCACCATATTGCATGTTGAAGGGAATATGTAATTGGAAATCACGATTAATAAGATAATTTGGAAAACCGGTTTAAGATCCTTTTTAATCTTGTTGTTTAATTAAAGTGATCACAAATATTTTAGAATTATGTGTGTGCATTAATATTCAACCAATTTAGCATAATAATAGTTTTGAGCAAATTGAATCTTTGTGTGCATGCCTCATTGCATGAATCACTTTTCATAATAAGAATCGAGAAGAGGCCAATACGGGCGAATGTAACTCCATGAGTCACTTCGTACCATCATCCTCGATCCTCCTTTCGTGGTTCCAGTGAATATGAATAGGGTGTAACCTTCACGGGTCAATCGTTGTCCCTTATCGGGGTTGCCTTTTGATGATCCGTGAACGGTTTACAAGTTCCTTATTAACTTTTTGGCGGCTCCCTGCTTTCCTTGTCCCTAATCGTTGTCCCTAATCGTATATGTTATTTACCACTTCCTAAGAGTGCCAAGCATATTCACACATGCTTAACGTAGGCAGACTTCGAACGACGCCTACAATTTGGCGACTCCACTGGGGAGGATTCTTGGTTATTTATCGATTTGAGTGATCGATATTTAATTAAGATGAGTGGATGATACTTGAAAGATTCTTAAAAATATTCCTGCGATTAAATTAGCATTTTTTCATATGTAAAGACGTTTTAACATCATATTTCAAGTCTATCCCGTAGAAAAAATTGGATAACCTGGTTGTGAACGAAGAAAATAGGGGCACCAGTCAGATTTCCTAAATGCCGCGCACATCAAAGTTTCACGTGTCACGGCGCAGGGTACCGTCACACGGTGTACAAAACCGTGACATGGTATATTTTGCTGTGTCGCGACAGTCCTAAAATCTTTCGGTGGCTTTATTTTTTTATCACAATCAGCTTCCTTCGATTTTTCTGAAAAAACGTGTATTCTACATACGTCTTAGCCCCGGGGAATTTAAGCTCTATCGACCCAAAAGCACTGATGACAATAAGGGTTCATTTGAGTTATTAAATTCTCCCAAACCATGGAGTCAAGTTTGATTTAATCACGAACTTGTGGAGCCGCCCGTTGGCATACTACCTCAAGGGAGGCTGTCTTGGGTAGACACCAACTTTTGGCATCTTGTCCCGAAAGGAAGTGCGATGATGTTACAAAAATCCGTTCTTCATGTTAGATCAAAGTTGAAGTGTTTATGGACTACGAAAAGCATTATGAAGTTGTCAAAAATTCAAGATGTAGCACCCTAGGTCTTGTTTTGTTTCTCTCCTTTGTTTTTTATGATAGACTAAGAGATTCATGTTGTGGAATCTACTTATTTTGTACTCTCATTAATTAATGAATAAAAAATATATTTTCAAGTACGTCTATCTTGTGCTCTTTTCAATCTTTTTATTATTGGCTCGAATTAAATAAAATCTATACATACAAACAGGCAATTTCAAAAGACATACATACTCAACACTTTAAGAATCTTGATAAGCTTTGGCTTACTAGATTTATCGAACGAAAAGAGGCCCATGTTTGGCGCACAAAGAAGGGATATGGTGATTTCACCAACACAGGAGGCAACTTGAAACTCCATAAAGATAATCCCATGTTCTTAACCTTAGAGGAAAGCCATCTTCTTGACAGCCCTTTTGAGACTCGTCACTTGAGCCTTAGTTATTCAACCTACATTATTCCATACCTTGGGATGGGAATGGTGCAAAGAGATATAAATGAAAAATTAAGGGAACAAAACATAAGAGGAGGACACAAAGTTAGTCTAATCCCAAAATGAAAGATCCAGTGCAAAAAAAAAAAAAAAAAAAAAAAAAAAAAAAAAAAAAACAGTGAGAAAACAATTGTTCTAAACCCAAAACAAAACTTGTCAAAATAAAGAGAGAAAGAAAAAAAGAGAGAGAGACGACAAGGAAAAGACACCCAATGTAGAAAGTTGCCACATAAAGCAAAAAGGTTTTAATCTAAGAAGCACCATAAGTAAGGGATTTTGGGAGTACATATACTTGAGCCTGTCCATTCTTCATAACCCCAAGCTTAGCCACGTTACAACCTTGGAAAGGCCCTCCTTGAGGTAGACCATAACCATATACCAAAATCAACATTCCATAAAAATATGGCTAATATTAGGCCTTTGCACATATGGATCTACTATTGAGTAGTCATGCCCATATATAAAATGCATAAAGTGTTGAGTTATGATTTCAGGATCATATAAAAAAATTCAAATGATTTAGTTGATTTAATAGCCATTGGCTCGATTACATCATGTTAGTAAAGCAATCGAATCAAACTAAATTCGATGTTTTCCATATCCTTTACCGAAGACAAATGAGACGACTATCGGTTTAAAAAAAAACACAATCATCTTATTTTCTTTTATTAATAGAGCTATTTATTAACAAGGTAATTCAGGTTCTATATACATTGCCTAAAAGAAAAAGAGTTAATACAATAAATTGATTTAATATATCGACAACCTCGACGTCAACTTTAGATGTGTTTTACAACTTTTGAGAATTGGTCTTTTCACTTGTCATGAGCAACTAAAATGTCCTCCTACGTGGGATATCTCCATCATCTCTAAGCGAGGAATATTGATTGAACATGATCGCTACATGAAAAAAATGATCGTCATCGCTATCAAACGTATACCTCACTGCCAAGTCATCACAGTGATTCAAATATTAAGTCAATAATCCTTGCTTTCCGAAAACATGTCTTATTTTCTTTCTTTATGCTTCTATGGGAAAGTTGGATTCCCCTTCCTTTTTATACAAATCCGTCTTTTTTGTTCATTTCTTTTTTAGGGGTAAGTCGGGATGATCCCTCCCATTTGGCAACTAAAATACTCAAAAAAATAGTATAATTTTTTCACTCTTTGCATCAAACTGGGGGCTAAAAAGCCAGGACATCCCCACTTCTCCCTATTTACAGATTTGAACACGCTATTTATATATGCTGCGAAATCAATGTCATGCAAAGCTTATTACGAACCATCTTAATAACTTTAAATGACGAAGGGAAGAATACCACTTCCTATTATAATTAACTATGTTACTTGATCAAACGATTCATGATAAATATATGCAGTATTCCACAAAATAAAATACAAACCTTGGGGCTTCAAATAAACATGAGAAATATCTTCTAGGATGTGTATACATGAATTGCAAAATCCACCTAAGGTTACACTTGGGGGCTACAGTTTATAGGTCTCACCCCAACTTTCATTTTAAAATGAGACCATATTTTGGAAAGTGATTCGAATGATTTTATAAATTATTCTAACACTCCATCAAACCTAAGTTTGGTAAATATTCATTTTCAAACTACGATACTTTTTAATTGGAAGAACATCACTTTCAATTATTAAAGTATGGCAATGATGACAAACACTAAAAGGGAGAGATGACAAAAATTAGAGTTTGTTCAGATTTTCATATCTTTGTTGAAATAAGTTGCAAATTGCAACTTACGTTCATCAATCTTGGACAAAAAAGTCACACTCAATTACGAGCTAGACTTTTCTTTCCATTTTGAATCCTTTTTTGAAAATATTATGATTATGATTTTTTCCTACTAGAAAAAGTTGCTTTTTAGAACAAACTTTCATTTAAATTATTGGACCCTTTTCAAATTTTGAATTCAAAACAACATGTTTCTAAAATAATATTCAATATTTCCTTTCTGAATTTTTGTTTTCTCAAATAAATAAATTTTTAGATTCTCAATAACCGTTTGGATAATACATGTATATACATAAATATTTCCAAAAGGAATGAATTAAGATTTGACTTCTTCTTGACTTGAACTTGTTCTCATGCGAATATTGGCTAAGGGATGGTAAACGAACCACCTACAAGACCAAAATCAAAGTTTGATACGAACAAAGAAAGTATTTGATGTTCTAAATCAACTTTGAGAATAAAATCACCGTAATGATATTTACAACCATTTAGACATTAGGTAAGAATACTAAACCTTAAACACAATTGTTTTGGTTTTAAACAAGCAAAGAAATAACTTTCTTTCTTGAACATGACTTTAACTAAAATGCGAAAGCCATGTAATTGTCCTAAATATCTAAAAAAAAAAGGACATATACATAGGTCCAACTCAGTATCATCTAAATGGCCTAAACAATAGCAAGTCATTAGAAGTACCCCAAATTAGGGGCTCCAAGAATTGTGAAATAGCAAGAATGCGCATAACCCGACACATGGGGGCTCCAATATCCACAAAAAAATAATAATAAATGAGATATTCATGCCATTCGAGATACTTTCGGGAATTGCCTAAGCTACAAATGGTTTACGCAGATCTCGAGCCTTACAATTTTCAAATGCATCACAATGATTTAATGATCATTTTGTTCCTTTGAATACTAAGTTTGCAACTGAACTTGGCCATTAAAACAGGTTACATATTCAAGCCATTTTTAAGTTCAAATAACTAATCTTAGTGCATAATTGTTGTTTCGATATTTCAATTTACTCTAAAGGTTAGAGAATATGACTAGTATAGAGCAAAGAAACAAAATCATGATACATACTTGCTCATCATGAAAATTGTATCAAGACACTTTATTAACATAAGACAAACAATTTCATGAGTTAGAATGTAAACAAAAGACTCGTAAATTCTAAATTAAGAAGTCTTCATTTAAATGTATTCTCCATTGTTGCACACATTGGAATTTCACAAGGAGGACAAATCTACTTTCTCGAGCTTCAAAACAGTGACAAAATTTGAACTCAAAAGATAGAATTCAAAAGTAGCAAGAATAGACGATAAATTTGACAACATTTCATTTTTCCCCTTAGTTGTTCTAATGAATGACCAATATAACTAGACTTAGCAAATTTATTTTTTAAAACTATGAATGGTAAAAAAACGGTTTAAACACACTGGTTTAATTGTTTCCAAGATCCTAGTTGTTATCATAATATAAGACAAAACACGGGATTTGTAGACCCATTTCAAGCAACATGAAAGGGTCTAATTATTGACAACAAGCAAATCATCGAAGTCATCCAACACTAGGGGCTATAACATTCGAAAATATAAAATGGGGGCTTACGAACCCAAAATATAACCAAGCTACACCAGTTCGATGATCTCTTCAAGAATTTCCTAAATTCACTAGTTTTGTGCAAATCTTGAAATCACAATTTTATAAGTGAATAATCATAACCATCGGTTATTTTTATCATTGATAAAGCCAATTTTGCAACTTACACATGAAAAAAAATAATAAATATATGAGTCGCAAGAACAAATTCATGCTATTATAAAATTTAAAAATTTCATTTATAATTTTAATGCATAATTGTTGTTCTACACACTTCAATTTACATTAAAATTAACAAGTATAGTCTATGTGAGCATAAAAAAGAAATAAAGTTCAAGCACAAAGTCAAAATTAGAATGAACAAAAACACACATATATGCTTGACATGCTCATACAGGATCAATACTTTATCACTTCCCATGAAATTTGTTGCAATATATTTCTTAAACATGTCACAACAACAAAAAAATTCATGAAAACAAGTCAAATAATAAACCCCCCTATTTTCAAAATTTAGGGTTTAACGGTTTGAAAATCGCCCAAATTCAGCCAAGAATGAACGAATTATTGCAAATATGAATTAAGAGTGAGATCCCTTAGCTTCGAAAATCACAAGAAAACAAGCTTTCTAGAGATAGAAAGGTTCGAAAATGGCGAAAAGGGAGGCGAGAGAATGCGAAATGAAAATCGCGTTCAGCGATTTCTTTTTGCTGAATTTGATGTTGCGCACAACTGAATTAGTAGCGCGTGACATACCAGCGCAACTCAGAATGATGCGCGCGCCTGGCCAGCACGACCCACTGAGTTGCGCGCGGATATTGGTCACTAAATGACCGAAATCTTGATTTTGATTTGTTTGATCATTTTTTTAACAGTTTTTGCTCGTTATTAGACGTATTGGCGCACAAATTATCAAAATATTTTTAAATTGATTTGCATATTGTAGTTTGTTTTCTTCTTTGTTAGTTTTTTGCATCATTCTTGCATGCACACCGTGCTTTGTGCCTTCCCCAAGCATACGTTTTGAACGTTTTTCGTAAGAGTGCCTTAAGACGTTCCATGGTGGTGCTTTACGTAAAAGCACCCATAGACAGGTTAGTCATTTTACTGTACCGATGTTACAAATGTCCGGGTTTTCTTCTTTTTTCATGTTCGAAGCAAAAAGGAAGGCGTTTTCATGCAGCGTAAAAATGCAAATGGCGTATCGTAATGCGCAAAATTGTACGGCTTAGGTGTTGCATAAAATTTCACTCAGCCCAAGCTTTGCAAGATCTACCTCTCGAGACTAAAAGGTAGAGAATTACTGTAGGCGTTAGCTCAACGAGTCGACAGGCGCGCCGAACCTTCAGGAACAAGCACTTCTTGAATGGATACGGTAGTTAGTGCGCTTACTAACTTACTGGACAGTTAGGGTGTCGAATTCCTGTATAAAGAAGCGACGAGACGATGTCGCGCCCATTTAGTCACGTGCCCCCAGTCCTGAGACACGTGTACTCATCTTGTGGACAAAACTGATGAGAGAGTTGCTGACTTTCTTCCCTCTCACTGAATTTGGATACATGCCTCCAGTCCTGAGACATGTATTTCTATCTTATGGACTTCTGGCTCGAATACCGGACCATTTTGACTCTAATACCAAAAACCCCTTTTTCATCTTTTTACTTTGTTAAAGTCGGGCTAAAGTTTTAATCAATGACATATCGAGGAAGTTTAGGCCAACGATGACACGATTGAGAGGAAATCATCCCCTTTAATCCTTTTAAAACCGATCTCTTCTCATGACTTGACATCACCCATAACACCTTTACTTGTAAAAGCGTTCTACAATTGCAAAGGATCAATTTAGATTTTTTAGCGCATTGAGACTAGAAATTTTTTTTCTAACCTTAATAGCTACTTTTTTCAAACACTTAACGAACCAAGGATTGTTTCGACATCCTTAATATTTATGAAAGATTCTCTATTCTTAGGGAACTTCACAGAATGAGTCTCGGATTTATTTCCTTGACTACTTTGATCATCATCTATTCTAGACTCAACCAAAGTGGGGGCTAACTGTACACACCTACTTTTGGCCTCTTGTCCCGAAAGGAAGTGCGATGATGTTACAAAAATCCGTTCTTCATGTTAGATCAAAGTTGAAGTGTTTATGGACTACAAAAAGCATTATGAAGTAAGTTAAAACCCATATGTGAGACAGTTATTTTATAGCCTTGTCCAATTACTAATTAGGCCCAAAACATGTTCATACATGTTTAAACTTGATTAATAACGGACTAAAATGCGTCAAATGCAATGATTGGATCCAATGGAACCTACATTAGTGAAAAACCGAGCCAAACAGATGAACCAAACATCAAATTCCCATTCCAGGACAATATAGATGGATATCCCTGTCAAATAGCTTTCCAACGGTATATTATAAGCCCAATTCCGAGCCAAAACGAAGAAGTTATTATCAAAACACTAAACCAGGCCTAAAACCGACACCCTTTCACTCCAACGCCCATAAATTTTGATCCATAACATATTTTAACCTAATTTTAATGGAATTAGAAAGTAGACAATAAGAGATTTCCAATGGTATCTAAAACTCCTTAATCCGACTCTGCAATCAAAAGTTATGGAAGTTTTAAAAACGCATTTTCGTATAAGGCAAACCGCAAACCAGCGTAACTCAATCAGTAGCGCGCGCCTTGCGCGCGCGACTCATGGAGATGCGGGCGGAACCCCAGCGCGACTCTAAGAGTTGCGCGCGCCACCTGACAGCGCGGCTCTAAAACCCTAAACCTAGATCCCTACGCCTATAAATAGGGGTCTTCGTTCAGCAATACCGGGACCGAAAAATTCAGAATTAAAACCCTAGTATTCTCAAAACCCTAATCTATCAACTTCTCTTACTATCATACTACTTTTTCTTATCTCTTCCCAAATACTTTCAAACCCTATTTGATTCCATTGAAGTCCTTGGAGGTACGAAGAAGAAATAAAGTCCATCAACATATTAAAACGGAGATTTAACATAAAAGAAGAACGGTTAGTTTCCTGAGCACTTAGATAAATCACTTTTCTTTTATTGTTTAAATAACTTTAATTGATTAATTAGTGTTGTTTGATCACTTTAAACATACTATTAATTATTTAATTAAGTCACATTGTAATCTTTCGTTTATCAAGACTAGAATTGGAATAATTAATTGTTGTTTTAGCACTTAAGACGAGGCGAATCTTGTTAATTTATTGTTCTTCCACGAATATTATTTAATAAGAACAACGACTTTTGAAATGTAATTTCTATGTGATTAATGATTGTAAATAAAATCAACTAACATAGTTTTAGGTATCACGTTGCATATATTGTTTGGTAATGAAATTGTGAAAAAGGAAGAGCTAGTAGAGGTCGTACTAGGGCTAGAATAGCGATTCCTCCTTAAAAGGAACGTTATTTTAGTACCCGTGCTCCCGAACTCATTTCTGGCTTATGTAGACCAATTTGGGCATGTGTAAACTTATGATTCGTGCTAATTAATTCATAAAATACACATGGAAGAAAGGCATGAACGAGGTTTATGAGTTTTCTTAAAACTCATTGCCGACTCCTACTTGTTTCTTATAAAAAAAAAGCGTGATGAGAGTATCATTTCTAATTCAAGGTCTCCCAAACAGTTAGAAATTCAAATCCTAATACACCCTAACAAGTGTAAAGTCCTAGGCTTTTAAGTGGACATGGGCATTTAAGGAGAGGACCCCTTACGATGGGAACCCCCTCCTTACACCTTGCTAACGCGTTTAAACTCTTAACCATGGTACCCTTTTGACACCAAATAAACTTGACCATAGTTGAACATAGAACTTAACCTTAGGTTGCGAACTCATCTTTGCATCATTGTGCCTACGTGCCCTATGTGTGATCGTTTTGATCTTAACCTTATTGAGTTTTCTTTATCTATGGTGGTTTATTTTATGCCTAACTAATGCCAATGGACCGTACTCACTTAGTAATTAGCGCAAACACTAAAATAAAACAAAAAAAACACAAAAACACCTAGAACTGATCACCGCGCCATTGCAAAAATGTCACGTCAGTCAGTTTAGTTACTATTCACATGTCTAGCCATAGTACAGCTCGCCGTGTCACTATTCCCAAGGAATAATTCCAGTCAGCTTTTTTATAGTCTTTATTGCTAATTTGGTCCTCGCGTCAGTTAGTTTAGTTACTATTCACATGTCTAGCCATACGATCATACCACGAGTCTTATAACATCACTTAATCACTCACGAGTCAAGAATAGTCCACACACTTTCTTTATTTTCCAACTCGATCGTGCACCATGTCGTTTATGATCGTATACTAGGTTCATGCACCCTTTTTTTTCGAGTGGATTTTTTTTCCTCACATGTTTTCAAATGTCCATTCTTTCCCCTTCCTTTCCTATCTTGAGAAATGAGTCAAACAATTAATGAATTGTTTTAGTTCAGTACTTGGTCAAGGAGAAGGGGTAGATTAATACTGTTTGAGTCATCACCGCAACAATTTCTTAGATCTAAGAGGCGCTCACCTTCAAACTACTTTCAGTTTGTTCCAATGGCCACTAAGGAAGATATTGAGAACATCAACAAATCCATCGAGGCCCTGTCTGTCGTGATGAAAACCCTTACCACTAGGGTCACTACCATGGAATACAACAAGGTCATTTTTTCTACCCTTGACAAATTGAAGGGACATATGAGTAAGATATATGAGGATTTCACATATGTGGAAAAACCTCCCACTCCTTTGGATGTGAAAGAAAGGCTCCCGGAAAAGTTCTCCACTGCTAATTTTCTAAGGTTCAAGCCTACTGAAAATCCAATATTCCATTTGAATGCGTTCTTTACAACCATTGCTCTTAAGGGATTGGACGTAACACTTTTCCCTACGGTGTTCCCTCTCTCCTTAGAGGATGCTTGCCAACAATGGTTTAATTATATAGATTCCAAGCGTACTGCGATTTGGCAAGATGTCACCGATAGTTTCATGAATCGTTACAAGTGTAACATTCAAGCCAAAACTCCTGAACGTGAACTCTCCATTCTCTAACAGAATGAGAATGAAAGCTTCACTACTTATGAACAGGTGGAGGGAAACGGCTTCACTCTTGGTAGATCCTCCCAAAGAAAGAGAGATGGTTCACCTCATCATCCAAAATCTGACTCACAAGTATAGGGAACATCTCAAATTTCTTCCACTTAACACTTTTGAAGCTGTATACGACATCAGCATCAATATTGAGGATGAGCTAATAAAGACTCTTGGTAGTAACAATAATAACACTTGGAAAAATATGAAGAACAACCTTCCTTCTTCTTCATCTTCTAAGCATGAAAATACTACCAACAATATAAGCTAAGTTGATCTCAATGAAGTGTTAGCTCTTAATGCTCCATTGCCCAAGAAAAGGAGAACTTACACTCCTTTAGGAATGACTTATGATGCGGCCTTTGATCACCTCTATGATCAAGGCTTGATCACACCTATTGAACCATTTCCAGAGCCAAAACCTGTAGAAAGGAGCGCAAAATGGAATCCCAATGCCCATTGCAAGTACCATCAAGGAAGGGGTCACTCTACCGAAAAATGTTGGAATTTGTAGGATGCCATTCAAGAGTTAGTAGATGCCAACAAACTTCTTGTCCTTCTAGGTGGTAAGAAGTGACAAGTAGTAATGAAGACAAGGCGCACGATAAGCCCTTCGCGCGAGATTTCATTATTTTTTCTTTTCATTAGTTTCCCTTTCCCCAATTCAAGTCTAGCATAGATTTCCCTTTCTATAATTTGATAATTTTGTTAGCTTATTCACCATTTTCGTCAATAAATTAAGTATTCTTTACATCTCAATCATTTTCACAAAAACAAAATCAATTACCGAACTAAACACAAGATATAATAATAACTTGAGGCACCTTTGTAACCCTATCATTTCCTATTAACCATTCAATCACATATTTATTTCTTCGTCAACCACTTTGAGACTCGTCTAACACTTGACCTTATTTATTCAACCCACATTAACTTAACCCTAGGATAAGAAGGTGTGCAATTTGTGTAACAGTTCAAAAGCAAGTTCAAATTAAAAAAAAAACAAAAAAACGAATAAGTAAAAAAAAAAGAATGTCTAAAGGCAAGTGTTCCAATGTCTTCGATATGAACACGTCTCAATTTGCGTCTCTCATCGAGTGCTTGGTACCGTGCTTGAGAAACATGAATGCTAAGTGAGTGGTGGACCGCATGATCTGCGATTACCTACATTGATTCAAAAGAATGAAACAAAAAAAAAATGAAATTCAAAACAAAAAAATATATGAAAAATAAAACTTGCAATGTCGAATACATAATTGCATATCTTGGGGGTTTCTCTCGGGTCTTGAGACTTTTAAACCTTTATTCCTTAAACCATCAACTTAAACATTACAACCCTTGAAAGACCTCTTTGAAATGTACACACACTTGTGCAAAGTTTGGTTAGAGCTGAGTTTTGCCTGATTCCTAACGGATACGTAGGCAACCTCACATTGAGGTGCGACCACATTGATATGCATGATGGAGTCGAAGAATATCCAATGTTTATCCCTATGACCCTATCCATCTAGAGCTAGACTTGGGGGCTTGAACCCACTTCATTTAGCCTACCTAGCCTAAAGGGTCACCATTTTGACTCTTCTCACATTTCTTTCCAACACTATAGCGTTTGCAGCCTCACCGTAGTATCACTTTCGCACATACATAGCCATATCATCTTTCCCTTATCAACCCTTTATCATTAAATCTTGTTTCCCTACTGTAGGGAATATTTCAAGCATTACACCAAACTTGAACCCCATTGTGATCATACACTAAAGTACGGTGGCGTCCAAAGGGAAAGAAGCTAGGGCAAAAGAGTCGCCAACATGTTTTAGGAACTTGTAAACTGTTCACAGGGTGAAGGTTACACCCTTTAACGATCTAAGAGATCATTAACTCCAATAGGTCTGGAACCAAGACTGGAAGTTCGAGGATGAAGGTACAAATCCAATCTAAAAGAGAAAGAACCTGCCTTAATAATAGGCCTCTACTTTATTCTACTCGTATTCATGTGCGCTTTCTTACTAACGTGCAATCAATAGGTTTACCCTAAACCTGTTTAATCTATGTTGGTTGAATATTAATGCACAAATAAATCTATTATTAGCGATCACTTGAATTATAAGTAAATTATCCCTAAACAATATTATTAATTATCTTATTAAGCGTGATTACAAGTACAAATTCCCTTTAAACATGCATAAAAGGCTAGTCTAGGATGAGGGAGAGAGAGAATAAGCTTTAGCTTAGAGAGATAAGAGAATTAGAGCATTCTTGTTGAGAATTTATGATTAAAAACGGAGGTCCAAGGACCCTATTTAGAAGAAAATAGTTCAGAATCGATAGAAACGAATCAGAGTTTGAAAATGAATAAAACACGCTTTTGTCGCCAACGACAGGGCTCGTTGCCAGGCGACAGGCTTTGTCGCCAGGCGATGAACCTTTCGTTTGGCGATGCAGAAGGTTTTCAATGAGAAATCTATTTTTCAATAAAATCAAGTCGTAAAATCCGTACGAAAGGGTAAAATTGTAATTTCATTTAAAACACTTCTTTTATTCCAAATAAAACTCATAAAACATACTTCCTCCATTCTTTTTTACTTGACCCACTTTGACTTTTACACTATTCACCACCCCTCCTTTGACCGTGTTTTGTGAATAATATGTAAGGAAAAACATATTTATGTTGGATCATTTTGAATTCGTCTCAATAAGTACTATCATAATATATAAATTTCATATTTTTATTTATGGAGAATTAAAGTTATTAACCGTTAAAGTTTTGCATTGACAAGCGTGATAAAAGAAACAGGTCAAGTAAAAAAGAACAGAGGAAGTAATTATTAATCCTAATCCCATTAGGATTCAAAAGAACCTTCTAGAAGATTCTTGAAGACTATAATTAAACCTAATTGAATTAGGAATGATAATTCATAATAGATCCTCCTCTAGATCATTGGGCCGCATATAAAAACCAAACCGGGCCCAGTTTAGTATTTTGGCCGAAACTTCCTCACTATTCATCGGAATTGGGCTTATAATATATCGTTGGAAAGCTCTTTTTGAGCCCAATCAAACTACACCATTATTGGACCCTTGTTATGGACCAAAATAAACTGGATTGAATATTTTCATAAAATAGAGTAGGTTTTCGAAAACAGAAAGAAGGAATTTTAATAAAAACTGACCACAACAATAGACCTTCCACACTTTCACTTCATTCGATTATGATTCAACGTGAAAGGTATTCATCACCGGGTTTGGTTTTGGGGAGAGACAAATGGGCGTCTACATCTACCAGGCATGCTTGATCATCTTTCAAGACAACATTCATTAAAAGAAACATTGTATACTTGCTTAGTTTCCTGGCTTGAGCAATGTTCATTGTTTCACACATCGCATAATGTGGTGAGCAACATTTATATATCAATGATTTGTAATCATACAAAGCATATCGTGCTTAGCTCCTTGACCTAAGAAACGTTCATTACGCAATAATCACTCCATCTTTATACGTGCTTAGCTTCCAGACCTAAGTGACGTTCAAGATCGTTTCTTTACACCACATATGATGCTTAGCTCCATGACCTAAGTTCATTCATTTCTTGTGTCACACGATATAATTGTCCATAGCCCCCTAACCTAAGAACATGCATCATGCATACATTATTTTCAAGACAAGCAATTCAATCCATACGATTCATTTTGTCTTGCACAAAGAGGAAGTTCACAATTTCTTCCCTTTTTCATTTTTTTCTTTTGGGGAAGTTCAAAAAATAATTTCAAAATTTTTTTATCAAGGGAAGTTCAAAAACAAAACTTCATTTTACAAGTCTTTCTTTTTTGGGAGAAAGTCGGTACCTTCCACTCATGACAAAAATTAAGGAAAATTTTTGCTTTTGCATTTTCGTTTTCTTGTGCCTGTGCACACACTCACTTAATACACACATATATAAATTCACAAGTCATACACATGTCATGTCATTATCTAACAAGTCAAGTCAAGCTTGGTCAAGTCAATTAGTCAAGTCAATCACAATATTACAAGTCCCTTGGCAAATTTTATTTTGCAGGTATCACCTACAGCCCACGTTTGTGGACAAGCGAACCATTTACAGCCCACGTTCGGGGACAAGCAAACCATCTACAGCCCACGTTCGGGGACAAGCGAATCGTTTACAACCCACTTTCGGAGACAAGCAAACCATTTACAACCCATGTTTGGGGACAAGCAAACCATCTACAGCCCACGTTCGGGGACAATCAAACCAACTACAGCCCACGTTCGGGGACAATCGAACCATCATCATTTTAGTGATCATTTCCTAAGCAAAGACGATTCACGACGTAAGGTTTTAGATACATAGAGACTTGCAATCTCATCATCAGGCAAGTTTTTCCTCAAGCATGGAAAATTTTTTTGGTCGTTGCCACCTCTCAAGGCGAAGAAGTCAGTGATCATATCATCTGTCGACTTTCCTCAAGCATAGAAAGTATCTCAACAAACATCATCCGGTGGATTTTTTCAAGCATAGAAAACTACCAAACTCATTTGTCACCGATACACTGATGTCAGATACTATTGGACATATTTTCCACCGATCCACACTGGTGTCAGATAAGCATACAATCCCTTTACTCTTTTATCTGTAGAACTAACATTAATCTGCAAGTATCGGCATATAAAGAGTGATTTAGGATCACAAAACGTCTTAAACCATTCTCCGTCCCTATCGACTACTTTGACTATCGTTTTCAAAACTGACGTTTTTACAAACTCAGTCAAAGTGGGGGCTTTGTAGACACCTAAAAATGTCTCCCCAAAACCAAACCAGATGATGAACAACCTTTCACAGCACCATTATTGCTAGGGTTGAGTATTTTATATTAGGAGTGCTTAAATCCATGTTTCCATTTAATACATTTCATAAGCTAATCCAATTCAGCTCATTTCCCTAAACCATAACTTACTTTCCACTTTTCGCCTCCACTTCACAAAATCGAGAGAAACTGATTTTTTGGATCCATAAATTTAATCCAATTATTATTTTGTTGGATAGGCCTTGAAATAAGCTTTCTAAAAATATATCATAACCCCAATTCCGATTTGAAACGAAGAAAATATAAGCAAAGTACTAAACTTTGCCCAAAACCGACACCCTTTCACTAAAAATACCATATCTTAAAATATACAAATTATTTTGACCTAATTCTAATTGGTATGGAAATTATACTTGATAATATTTTGAATGATATATTATATGCCTTGTTTTAAGTTACGGATCAAACGTGATCATAGTTTTAAAAACGCGTAAAAAACTAGAATCACCGCACAACAGCTAAAATTTTGCATCGCGGCAAAAGATGACATGGCAAAGTGCATACTGCTGTGACACTGTACTGTATGTCGTGTCACGATGCTTTTTTTTTGCGTATTTTCCGCGTTTTCTCACGCGTTTATGAATTTGGATGCAATTTTAGGAAAACTGTTAACAGTGACACGGTGGCATTTACCGTGACACAATGGGAGCTGCCTCGTCACGACATTCTAATATCAGAAATTGATATCCGAATCCGATCCAAAAATTTCGGTGTTCACGGATCGGATATCAGAAATTGATATCCGAATCCGATCCGAAAATTTCGGTTATCCGATATCCGAAATCATTCGGATCGGATTTTTCGGATATCCATTGTCCAATATGAAAATTAATTATAACTATTTTACAAATCACATCAATTTTTTTTTTGCTTTTTGTATCATTAAGCTAAATAGTATGCTTCATATTATAACAAGATAGTAGTAGTCTTTTTAAAGACCATTAAATTCACATACATAATAAACTAATAAATTGTTACAAATACAAAAAGCCTACTCCATTACAGTAGCAAGCTAGCAGCTTCTTCATTTGGCAAGAAGACCAACAAATTGGCAAGCAACCCGACATCAGAGGAGATCGACTCATACACATATTGAAAATAAAAATTCCCAACAACTAATGAATCCTTTTAACCTTTATTAGAGGATACCGATGAATGGCGATTTGGTGAGCAACGGAGAACAAATTAGCAATTGGCGACGGCTGAACGAAGAAGATCGAAAATTAAAATAGAAAATTAAGACAACGACTGAACAAAGAAGAAGATCTGAGTGGTGTGAGCGCCGTGAGCAGAAGCCGGTGGCTGTGAAGGGTGGGGTGGCGGCTAACGTAGAGAGAGAAAGAGGACTTTAGGTTTTTTTAAGTGAGAGTGAGAATGTGAAACCTAGAGTGTCATAAGGATTTTTTTTTTTAGGAATATCATAATTTTGTAATGAAAATATATTTATATTTACTGTTATATCCTTATATTTCGGATATTTTTTCGGATATCGGATATCCGAAAATTTGAAAATCAGTATCCAAATCCGTATCCAATATCCGATTTTTCGGATCGGATATCCGATCTGAAATGAAAACTCGGATTGGATATCCTAAAATTCGGATCGGTTGCGGATCAGATTTTCGGATTCTCGGATAGTTTTGTACAAGTCAGGGTTTTCCGTGTCACGGTACTTATTGTAGTATCACGGCAAACACTGACCATGTTACGGCGACCCAAATTAGGGTTTTTATATTTTTCTAGGTTTTGTGTGATCCCCTACTCATTTCCTCTATAAACACCCTCATCCGTTCTACAATTCGGGGCACTAAAAATCATTCTCTCTCCCTCTACACCAACAATCATTCTCTTCTCTCTTTCTCTCTTCCTTTAGCCTAAACCCTAGCCACTTTATTCTTCTATAATACTTCCCCTAAGCACTCTAAGGATTCCATACAACACCCAAGGTTCCGTCCTTAAATCAAGGTGTGAAAGGTATAATTAACTGAGGGTTTAGACCAAATCAACTCTACTTTTATATAATTTGATTTATATTTTTATTGAAGTTACTAATAATTTATTCCTGATGTAGCAATTTAAAGGAGCGCACAGAATGTGAGTAATTAATTTATTTACTTATTTTATTTTAATATTTCTAGTTGTAGAAACCCAAATGTGTCTCCCCAAAAACCAAACCCAGTGATGAATACTTTTCACGTCACTTGATTATCGAACGATGTGTAAGTGTGAAGAGTCTTGTGATGCAGTCGTTTTAATAAAAATCTTTCCTTTTGTTTTCAAAATTGTACTCCATTTTATGAAAATAGCTATTCCGATTTAGCTTGGTCCATGACAAGGGTCCAATAATAGTGTAGATTGAGAGATTGTTTCCCCCCCCCCCTTAATTCTTGCGATTTAAACTAATTGAGGCCCAAATTTTTTTTTAATTGATTTGGCGGTAATCCTAAACTTAAATAATAAATTGGTAATTAAATTGGGGTGTTAACACTAACTTTTACTTTATTATAAATGTGTAATCACCCTAAAATAATGTAACACCTCTTAGTGTTATCGTAAAATGTTACTTATTGTAAAAGTGTTACTATGGAGTGTTACTTATGTTAAAAGTGCTACATTGAGACGAATGAGTGTTACATTCTAATAAAGTGTTACCAAATTGTTACTTATTATTCTAATATTTTTCATTTCAAGAAGTGTTACCAATTGCATGTTACATAAAGTCAATTATGTACTAGTAGTTGGATTGGGCTCGCAAAGAGCTTTCCAATGATATATTATGAGCCCAATTCTGATGAATAATGAAGACATTATGGCTAAAATAATAAATTGGGTCTAAAATGGTTTTATGGCCCATTGATCTAGTGGAGGGCTCATTAATTATTATTCCTAAAGTTAATAAGATTGATTTTAATCTTCTAGAATAATGTAGAAGGTTCTAATAGAGATAAGATTGATAATTAAATCTTTGAAAAACAATGAATTTGATTTGAAATAAAAACAAGTATTTTATTAAGATAAAATCCGATTTAAAAATTGATAAACACAGAGTTTAATTGTTTAATTTTATTAAGAAAAGAATTTCGTACAAAAAGTGATAGGCTAAAGTCGTATCACCTAATCAAAAGTAATTCCTAAAACCAATAACTAAAATACATAGGGAAGTAGGGTCGAATCCACAGGGAACAAGTCTTTTTATTTTTAATTAATTAAAGTAATTTAAATTATCAAGTAACCAATATATTATAATTAAAGGAAACTAAACTACGGAGATTAAGAGTAAAGAGAAAACAATGAATAAAAGATCTAGGGCATAGGTTCACCAATAAATAATATTCCAGGGTAAATCATAGTAATCAATCATTAATTCATAAATTAATCATATCATAAAGGGCTTTCGCTACGTATTACAATCACACAATTAATTTACCGGTATTAAATCTCATCTCTCAAATCTCGACTTAACCATTAGTAAATTAACCTGCCTATTGAAACTGGACCTAAACATCAATTCTCATCTCTCGAATCAATATTGTCAAACTCATGTATAAAAGATCTGCATAAATCTAGTCACAGAGCATTAAATCAATCAATAGGAAATTAATCTAGCATTGACAATTAACAACAATACATTACCCCTTCATATTATTTATGGATCCCCAGAAACCTTAGAAATAGAACTACTCACACATAATTAAATCTAAACTAATCAAAATAATAAAACAAGACATGATCAAAGGAATATAATAAAAAACTAAGATTAAAAGAAGAGAAATCGTTACCAAAGAAAGCAGGAATTAAGAATAAAGTTAAGAACAAAGTATATGAGAGAGAGAAAACTAATCTAAAAGCTAAGTAGAGACAGAATATCTAAGAAGGAACTAAGTGTGAGTAAAAGAAGATCCTCAACTCGCTTAACGGGAAAAGTATTTATACTAAGCAAGAATCCTAAACTAAAACAAACTTAAACGTCGATAATTAACTCCTAATAATAACACGCGCCCGATCGGGCGCGCCTTTTTTCCATCAGGTATAAATCTCGCGCCTGGCCGGGCGCGAGTTCGGGCGCCGACCTTGCTTCCCCCGCCCGGCCGGGTGCGCCTTTGGGCGGTAGCTCCTTTGGCCGAGCGGCACTCTTGGGCCACTCTTTGGACTTCAATTTGGCTCCAATTCTTCGGGTCAATCTGGATTTCCTCTTCGGGCCTTAAATACTCGGTCCAAACGCCCCGGTATCACATATACCGAGCCCTTAATCACCGGTTCGATGGCTCTTACTGGCCCTGGGCTATAGAAACTGGTCATGCTTCTCCAATGCTCGTAGTTACTCCATAATATCTCGGGAAAATGCTCCAAAAGTCAACCAAATCTACGAAAACACTAGAAAACACCAATTAGTAATTAAAGTGGCTCTAAAGAGCCAAAAACACTACTAATTATAACCAAGGACGGGGGTAAAATACTATATAAAATAGACATATCAAACTCCTCCAAGTCAAACCTTTGCTTGTCTTTAAGCAAAGATCTCATCAATGAATAAATAAATATGCTTCACCCCAAAAAGTAAAAATCAAGCACAAACAATTCAAGGTAAATCCAATAAACATGCTTCAAAGCTAACCAATCAAATCCCTCCAATTACCCTTCCTCTCTAACAATTGTCAAACAGAGAAAACAAACTTTATTTTCCAAACTTGAATTTTTCATTGAAACTCAACATTTTCTTCTTTTTGATCAACCTCCAACTAGAACATTTGAACATTGAACAATTATTTTCTTTTGAAGTTCACTTATTATTATCTCTTTTTTTTCTTGAACTTATTTCTTTCATAACATCATACTTTATTTTTTTTCTCAAGAAGATTAAACATTGAAACTCATCAAGAATAAACTATTATCAAAAACAAAATAACTTCTCAAAACCTACCCGAATTGTGCAAATAATAATCACACTAAATACTCTCTCACCTCACTCACTAGTAGCTCCCCCAAGCCAAGCTTGGGACTAGTAACCAACGGAGCAAATCGGCTTGTAATATGGCTAAATAAACAATAAATAGTCAAGGCAACAACATGGGTAGCAAGAAGGGAACAAATGTATCCAATATCATCTGGAGGCTACCTAAAAGAACAAATGCCTTCGTCCTCCTCATTGTGCATAATAATGAATCATACGAACATTGCTCATAGTTGCAAACCAATACTCAAATTCAATGACATACGAGGAACTATCACACATTCCTAACTAAATCAACTAGTCAAGCACTATATTCACAAGCAGTTGGGCAAAATTGATGCATGTTAAGGTTCCAAGGCAATCAAACATCAAATCATGATCAACAAATCCACAATGCTTATCATCATATACCAAGAATCAAAACAAATTTTCTCAAGTATGGGGCACAGTGAAACATGATTTATAATTCATTGGAACGTATTTTTGTATTTTTTATTTTTTCAATTTTTTTGTATAATTCATATATAAGAAAGCAATAAAACTAACCTAGAAAGCAATAAATCTAAACTAAGAAAATGACAAGGGTAAAGTCGTATCCCCTAATCAAAATTAATTCCTAAATCCTCTAACTAATGTAGATAGGGAAGTAGGGTTGAATCCACAGAGAAACGAGTCTCTCTATTCCTAATTACTTAAAGTAATCTAAATTATAAAGTAACCAATATGTAAATTTGGATATGAAACTAAACTACGAAGATTAAGAATAAGGAGAAAACAATGAATAAAAGGATCTAGGGCATAGGTTCACTAGTGAATAGTATTCCAGGGTAAAACATAATAATCATTCATCAATGCATACATTAATCAGATCATAAAGGGCTTTCGCTACGTATTACAATCACAAAATTAATTTACCGGTATTAAATCTCATCTTTCGAATCTCGACTTAACCATTTATAAATTAACCTGCCTATTGAAACTAGACCTAAACATTAATTCTCATCTGTCGAATCTCGAATCAATATTGTAAAACTCATGTATAAAAGATCTGCGCAAATCTAGTCACAGAGCGTTAAATCAATCAATAGGAAATTAATCTAGCATTGACAATTAACAACAATAAATTACCCCTTCATATTATTTATGGATCCCCATAAACCCTAGAAATAGAAATACTCACACATAATAAAAACTAAACTAATCAAAGCAATAAAACAAAACATGATCAAAGGAATAAAATAAATAACTATGATTAAGAGAAGAGAAATTGTTACCAAATAAATCTGGAATTAAGAATAGAGTTAAGAACAAAGTATAAGAGAGAGAACCTAATCTAAAAGCTAAGTAGAAAATAATTAAGAGAGAGTAAAAGAAGGTCCTAAACTCGTTTTACGGGAAAGTATTTATACTCCAATCTTAAACTAAAAAAAACTTAAACGTCGAATAATTAACATCTAATAATAACACGCCCCCGATCGGGCGAGGCACCGCCCGATCGGGCGCGCCTTTTTCCTCTCAATTACATTTCTCGCGCCCGGCCAGGCGCGACTTCGGGCGTCAGCCTTTGCTTCCCTCGCCCGGCCGGGCGTGCCTTCGGGCCAGCCTCTTTGGCTGGGCGGCTCTCTTGGGCCACTATTTGGACTTCGATTGGGCTCTAATTCTTCGAGCCAATCTGGTCTCCTCTTCGGGTCTTGAATACTCGGTCCAAATGCCCTGGTATCACATATAACAAGCCCTTAATCATCGGTTCGATGGCTCTAACCGGCCCTAGGCTATAAAAACTGGTCGTGCTTCTCCAATGCTCGTAATTGCTCCATAATATCTCGAGAAAATGCTCCAAAAGTGCAAATCCATGCAAAAGTCAACCAAATCTAAAAAAACACTAGAAAAGACCAATTAGTAATTGAAGGGAATATTTCAAGCGCTAAACCTCTAACTTGAACCCCACTGTGATCATACACTAAAGTACGGTGGCGTCCAAATGGGAAGAAGATAGAGCAAAAGAGTCGCCAACAAGTTTTAGGAACTTGTAAACCATTCACGAGGTGAAGGTTACACCCCTTAACGATCCAAGAGATCGTCAACTCCATAAGGTCTAGAACCAAATAAGGGTTCGGGGATGAAGGTACAAATCCAACCTAATAGAGATTGAACCTACCCTTATAATAGGCCTCTACTTTATTCTGATCGTATTCATGTGCGCTTTCTGACTAACATGCAATCAATAGGATTATCCCTAATCCTGTTTATCTATGTTGGTTGAATATAATGCACAAACAAATCTATTATTGGCGATCACTTGAAATTATAATCATATTAAACCTAACAAGATTATTAAATATCTTATTAAGCGTGATTACAAGTACAAATTCCTTTAAACATGCATAAAAGGCGTGATCCAACAATAAAAATAAATATCAAGCAACATAATAAATAATCGTCATAATAACTATAATAAAAAAAATCATAATAATAACAATCATATTAATCATAATAATAATAAAATTATAATCATAATCAAAACAATTATAAAAAAAATCATAAATCATGTTAAAGCATAATAAAAATAGCAAGATCCTAGGCATGATACTAACAAGATTAATAACAAACCCTAGCATGTCACTAAGAAATAAAAATCAAATCTTTAACCCTAACATGATACTAACAATCATAAATATTAGGAAAAGAATAGGAAGCATCGCAGGAATCATAATAAGCATATTTGATATTATAGCCTTTTCCCTAAACATGTATTAGGAATATCATAATAACAATTTAAACATGATTTCTACATCATAATATCAATTAAAACCATTAAAGAACTTACTTTGATGCCTCGTACCTCTTTCTAATAACAAAATACACACGTTAATAATTTCAAGGAAAATAATAATCAAAACACTTAAACCTTTCACGTCTAAGGCGAAGACAACTTTGAATATGGCTAGGTGTTTATAGAGCTTGGGAATGCGGAATTTTGTATGTAAAAAGCTAGTTTAGAAAAAGAGAGAGAAAGAAAGAGATGGTGAATTATTAGAGAGAATGGGAGAATTAATGATTGCAAATGAAAACTGGTTGTAGGTGAATATAGATGAATGTTGATGAGAATTGGTTGTCGAAAATGGAGTTTTTAATACGTTATTTATAGAGAAAATTAGCCAAAAAGATAAAATTAACAAAACAGAGTCTGGCACAAGAAAAACAGAGCTGGCGCCAACATTAGGCTATTGGCGCCAAGCGCCAAGCGCCAATGCCTGACGTTTGGCGCTAACACCGTTTTTGACGCGCTTTGGGCTTATAATATATTGTTGGAAAGCTCTTGTCAAGCCCCATCCATCTACACTACTATTGGACCCGTAACATGGACCAACCAAACTGAATTGGCTGTTTTCTTAAAATAAGTTTTCAAAAACAGAGAGAAGAGAAAAGAAATTAAAACAATCCGCAACACTAAACTTTCCATACTTTCACTTCATTCAATTATGATTTGACGCGAAAGGTACTCATCACTAGGTTTGGTTTTGGGGAGACACAAATGGGAGTCTATAAAAGCCCCAACTTTGACTGAGTTTGGAGAAACGCAAGTTTCAAAAACGAAAGTCAAAGTATCGATAAGGACGGAGAATGATTCAGAACATTCTGCGATCCTAAATCACTCTTGTAACGCCGTTACCTGAAAAACTAGCGTTAGTTAAATAAATAAAACAGTTAAGAAACGCGTATCTTGCACTGTCGAGCACACGTCTCTAAAAGTAACCGATTTGCTGTCGTTTCACAGTTTTGATGACCTCCTGCAAGCTAGAGAACGCCATCCCGCTTGAAAACCGCTACGCCCATAACTGCTTCCACATTAGAAGATTGCTTCGCCTGAAACTATCCTCCTCCGCTTTGATAATATTCCGCGTCCAAGGGAATACTATCGAAGATTATCTCTCCTGAAACAATCCTCATCCGCATTGATAATATTCCAGGTCCAAGGGAATACTATCGGAGATTATTTCTCTTGAAACAAACTCCTTCCGCATTATGACTATCTTCTACGTCTAAGGGAACATGGTCGAAGATAACTTCACTTGAAATTACCTTCAGTTGTTTGTGACAACTCTCCACAAGCTAGGGAATGCCATCTTGCTGTTTGTTCTGACGATCTTTCGCAATCTAGGGAACGCCGTCGATCAATGTTGCTACATCTTGAGCCTTTTCTTGAATCATAGTGACAACCTTTCCAATCATAACAAAAGTCGTCGAAGACCGCCTCATCATGAACCGCTCTTCTCATACCTTGGTGAGAACCTCCACAATATTAGTAAAAGCCGTCGAAGACCGCCCATCTCGTGTTATATTCTCAAATCTTGGGTGACAACCTCCACAATCTTAGTGAATGTCGTCGAAGACCGCCCATCTCGTGCTATCTTCTCAAATCTTTTCTCAAATCTTAGTGACTACCTCCACCATCTTAGCGAATGTCGTCGAAGACCACCCATCTCGTGCTATCTTCTCAAATCTTTGGTGACAACTTCCATAATCTTAGCGAATGCAGTTGAAGACCGCCCATCTCATGCTATCTTCTCGAATCTTTGGTGACAACCTCCACAATCTTAGGGAACGCTGTCGAAAATAACATTGCTTGAAGTCATCCTCAGTTTTTGCGATAATATTCCGAAGAAAAATTTCTGAAGACCAACGCTTGTCGATCTCTAAAGCTCGCTTGCACTTTGCTTCCGCTAAAACCAGTATGTCGGTGTCTCTGTGATGAGCCAATTCTTAGGCGCTTTAAGCTAAGTCAGACGATCTTTCGTCAGGTCGATCACTTATTTGCGGTTGTAATCAAATCGACTACTCAATCATGTCAAATTGCTTATAGGGGCTAACTGGCGTACCAAGGAACCCGAAATTGCTGTATGAGGTTGAAATCACCTTTCTGAGAGGCTTCGAGCTCTGTCGCTGCTGAGATATCTCTGGCGCCAAGAATTGGAGTAGGGTCTTCCCTATTCTGCTGCACCTGTATTTATTTTTGACTATAGAACTTTTCCAATCTCTTTAAGTATCTTAGGGTTGACCTAATGTTTAGCATTGCTTGACTCATCGACTTGACACGACTCAAGGTATAAACTTGACTCTCTGTGATTGACTGACTCGAGGTTGAATCGACTCGAAGTAAAATGACACGTGTGACTCGTGACCCGTGTGTGCATAGTGTTGACTCAATGTGACTCAAAAATGCAAAAAGCAAAAAATTTCCGTCATTTTTGTGGAGGGTACCGACTTTCTCCCGAAAAAGAAAGACACAAAAAAGAATCGAAGTTTTGAAGGTGCATGTTGAATGAGCTTAGTCAAATGTTGTTTGATACTATCTCTCAAGGTGCAAGGATTAATCAATCCTAGGCTATCTCAACTGTTGACTCAATGATGAAAGCATTTGGGTAACTTAGGGACGGAGACTAAGCATTTCATACTTCGTGATGCAATGATGATTATGATTGATGAGTGATGTTGATATGACAAGGCATGCTTCAGCGTTGCGTTAAGATTCCATGACAAAGGGTTCCTAAGGGAAGTATTTGGTCATGTATCTGTGATGTGTGTGATAGTGACACTAAAGTTAGGCCACAAGAGCTAAGTGTGTGGAAAAATATATTGAAAAGAGTCAAATGGTAGTGACTCTTAGGCTAGGTAAGCTAATGATGTAGGGATCAAATCCCCAAGTCTAGCTCTACGTGAAAGGGATGAGCATTGGAAATTCCTATATATGATCATAGTGTAAGTGTGTGAATGAGAATATGAATGCATTTTTATTACGGCCGCACCTCAGTGTGAGGTTGCCTACGTATCCGTTAGGAATCAAGCCGAACGTAGCTCTAGTCGAACCTCACACAAGTGTGTGTATACCTTAAAAAGGTCTTTTTAAGGGTTGTAACGTGGTTAGGCTAAAGGTTTGAAAGAAGAAGGGGATAAAGGCTCAAGACCCTAGATAAGCCCCTAAGGTGTGCAACCTCGCTTTTGAATCTTTATATTTTTATGCTTGAGTTTCTACTCTTTTTTAGCTCTCTTTTATGTTTTGATTTAGCATCTATTTTATTTTTATAAGCGTGGGCAATCCCGATCATGCGGTCTATCACTCACTTGGCATTCATGTTTCTCAGGCACAGTACCGAGCACTCAATAAGAGACGCAATCTGAGACGTGTTCTTATCGAAGATATTTTCATATCAAAGACATTGGAACAATTACCCTTTTGTACACTTTTATGATTATTTTATTTTTTCTTATTTTTATTTTGATCTTTTGAATTACTCAAGCTCTTTTTTAGAATTGCATAAGTTACACACCATCCGATCCCAAGGTTAGGTAGATATGGGTTGAAGATAAAAGGTCTATCGTTAGACGAGGCTCAAAGTGGTTTACCAAAAACGGATGTATAGTTGAAGGGTGAAAGGTAATATAATGTGGCTACAAGGGGTGCCTTAAATCATTAGTATACCTTGTGCTTAATTCGACATGGATTTTTTTTTTTATTTTTTTATTTATTTTTTTAATTAATGCAATATAATAAAATGATCATATATAAGGAAATAAATGCTCATTTTATTAAAAGAAAATATATAATGATTCTACAGAATACATCTAAGGAGAATAAAAAGGTGCCTATGCTAGACTTATTAGGGAAAGGGTAAATAAAAAAGAAATAGAAAAAAAAAGAGGTCGCGAAATCTTGTCGCTGAAGCTCGCCTCTTGTCTTGTGTTGTTTCCTTTATCATCACTCGCTCTTCTTGTTAACTGGAGGCATGGGAATCTTGTTATTATCAATTAAATGTTGGATAGCCTCCTTTAGCTTCCAACAGCTCTCAGTAGTATGACCCCTACCTTGATGGTACTTACAGTGTTCGTCTGGATTCCAACTAGGCAATCTCTTTTCAGGTGCGGGATCCTGAATAGGTCCAATGGGAGTAATGAGTCCTTTGGCATGGAGTCGATCGAAGGCAGTATCGTAGCTCATCCCAATAGGGGTGAAGTCTTTGCTTAGTTGCTTCTTAGATCCTTGGTTATTTATGGCTAAGACTTCACTGAGATCAAAGGTACTAACATCGTTACTAGAGTGGGCGTTTTCGGAAGAAGAAGGATTGTCGTTCTTCTTTCCTTTTCAGCCATCGTGGTTACTATTTTTAGTAGCTTTTTGCTTTGCGAGGTCATCTTCGATTTCAATTTCGATGTCATAAACGGCCTTGAAAGTATTCAAATTGTGTTGATATTTTAAATGCTTCGAATACTTCTCTTGGAGATTCTTGATAAACATCCTCACATACTCTTTTTCCGTGGGGACCTCAATCATCTTAGCGGATGTTTCCCTCCACTTATTAAAGAAAGAAGTAAAACCTTCATTCTCTTTTTGTCTTAGCATCTCAAGTTTTCTATGATCGGTTTCAACTTGAATATTGCACTTGTATCTATCGATGAAAGCGTTTACTATCGATTCCCAGGTAGAGGTTTTCTCTTTATCAAGGGAAAAGTACCACTGTTGGCAAATGGTTTCAAGAGATAGTGAGAACAGAGTGGGGAAAACCTTCTTATCGATACCCTTTATACTCATTATGGTTTCGAAAGCTCTTAAATGGAAGTAAGGGTTATCTGTTGCCTTGAACTTAGGGATGTCAGTGGCGTTGAACTTATGCGGAAGAAGTTCCTTGTCCAGCGAGACCCCTTGTAAACTCATGCCCTGAAATTTGTAGTCACTAGATATCTTGTTCAAGGTTTCTTGCATGAGGTTCATTTGTTGTTGCTTCACGGGATCATCGATCTTGAGTATAAGTAGCTTCAGTGTCTCAGTCACGGTAACCAATTGGTTCCTGAGCTCATTGACTTCCTCTTGAGTTGCCATTATCTTTTTAGCCTTCCTCTTTTGACAAATCGGTTTATAAAAAAGTGAGACTTGAATAAACAGGTTGTCCTTGATTAATCGCCCTTCTCTCCTCGACCAAGTACTGTGGAAAAGGAATTTGGGGATGTTCATTATTAATTATTTGACTCAAACTTTATTCAACATGCAATGGATGGAGGAAGTGAAAAAAAATGGAATAAAATGTGAAGAAGGATGATGGAGGGATATGAAGAATTAGGAATAGAATGTACCCCCAACGCAAATGACGGAAAAGACCGACTCATGCATGAACCTAAGATATGGTCATGGTGACATGTGCTCAAAGTGTGTGCTAAGACTAGTGAGTGTAGGTGGTATGTTAAGACTCCTGTCATGACCATGTGGCTAGACTATATGACTAGACTCAATTAATGACTCGATAAAGCATGATTGACAGAGAAAATTAACCGAATTAATTAGTAAATTGGTTAATTAGACACTAGGTGATGACTCGACCAATAATCCAAACTGTCGGCCAAACGACAGGACTGGCGTCGCACTGTGGAGCTTGGCGCCAGACGACAGAGTTGTTTCCAGGCACCACACTCCACAGTTTGGAGTATGGCGCTACAGCTCAGACCTTGGCGCCAATATTGGAGCTTCAATCTGGGACTGTTTTCGGTGTTATATATCAATTGGGGTACGCCTAAAGTCGTACTAGATCAATTACGATTAAAATATTACACTTTATTGACTCAAATTAATTAATTAATTAGGAAAATTTCTTTAAGTCATTAATTTATTTAATCTCAACACAAGTCAAACAAACGGTTAAGAGAAACATAGAATATATGCACAAAAAATAATGCACAATTAGTCAAGTAGGCACAATATGATGCAATGAGTTTACAACCTAACCATGGCTCTAGTTCTCTAAAGTTCGGGATATGGTTTAGTCAATAGAGGGTCCATGGTTAATTGTCCGGATGCACCGCGTGGAAGCCTAACCGTGAAGGGTTGGCGCGGTTGGATGGGACACCGCGAGTTTTGGAAAAAACTCGCTTCCATGGTTTGGTGAATTCAACATTCTCGGATGTACCCTTTGTTGCACGGAGCGTTCAATCGGGTAGATGGAGCATGAATTCCCAGAGGGTTATGTCCATATGTAGAACACATATGGGTTTTGGAAAAGTGAGAAAAAATTCAATCCAGAAGTAGGATCGAGCAAACAATACGAAAAACTGGTCGAAATTAGAACGCATATTTCTAGCTCGCTATTGGGAGAGGTTGGCGCCAGCAATCAGAGACTGGCGTCAGCTTTTAGTTGTACCGCCTGGCGCCAATGCTGGTGTCTGGCGCTACGGTTAAAATGCTGGCGCCAATACTCTGGCCCCTGGCGCTACTTCCCACATGCTTCAGCAGCTTTCTGTGCTCGATAAAATTTTCCAGTTTCGCGCGGTGTTATTTCGGTCCTAGTTGTGAAAGATATTTCTTAAATTTCCTACCTGTAAAATCCTATGTTTTTAACTCATTACAGATGCTCTTTCCAATGAGATCTTTTTTATGCATATGAAAATAATTTTAATCAAAATTACGCACATGAAATACTTAGAACGTTTCGAGTCTCATCCACTCATTCTAAATCATTGCTGAAACAAATTCAGGAATTAAAATAGAAATCCTCCCTAGTGGAGTCGCCAAAAACTGTAGGGAATATTTCAAGCGCTAAACCCCTAACTTGAACCCCACTGTGATCATACACTAAAGTACGGTGGCGTCCAAATGGGAAGAAGATAGAGCAAAAGAGTCGCCAACAAGTTTTAGGAACTTGTAAACCGTTCACGAGGTGAAGGTTACACCCCTTAACGATCTAAGAGATCGTCAACTCCATAAGGTCTAGAACCAAATAAGGGTTCAGGGATGAAGGTACAAATACACCCTAAAAGAGATTGAACCTGCCCTAATAATAGGCCTCTATTTTATTCTGATCGTATTCATGTGCGCTTTCTGACTAACATGCAATCAATAAGATTAACCCTAAACCTGTTTATCTATGTTGGTTGAATATAATGCACAAACAAATCTATTATTGGCGATCACTTGAAATTATAATCATATTAAACCTAAAAAGATTATTAAATATCTTATTAAGCGTGATTACAAGTACAAATTCCTTTAAACATGCATAAAAGGCGAGATCAAGCAATAAAAATAAATATCAAGCAACAAAATAAATAATCATCATAATAACTATAATCAAAATAATCATAATAATAACAATCATATTAGTTATAATAATAATAAAATTATAATCATAATCAAAACAATTATAAAAATAATCATAAATCATGTTAAAGCATAAAAAAATAGCAAGATCCTGGGCATGATACTAACAAGATTAATAACAAACCCTTGCATGTCACTAAGCAATAAAAATCAAATCTTTAACCCTAACATGATACTAACAATCATAAATATTAGGAAGAGAATAGGAAGCATTGCAGGAATCATAATAAGTCTATTTGATATTATAACCTTTTCCCTAAACATGATACTAGGAATATCATAATAACAATTTAAACATGATTTCTACATCATAATATCAATTAAAATCATTAATGCACTTACTTTGATGCCTCGCACCTCTTTCTAATAACCAAATACACACGTTAGTAACTTCAAGGAAAAAAATAATCAAAACAATTTAATTAAATAATTGAAAGAGAGATTTGGGAACAAACCCTCAGAAATTTAACCTTTCACGTCTAGAGCGAAGGCAACTTCGAATATGGCTAGGTGTTTCTAGATCTTGTGAATGCGTATTTTGTATGTAAAAAGCTAGTTTTGAAAAAGAGAGAGAAAGAAAGAGATGGTGAATGATTAGAGAGAATGAGAGAATTAATAATTGCGAATGAAAACTGGTTGTAGGTGAATATAGATGAATGTTGATGAGAATTGGTTGTCGAAAACGGAGTTTTTAATACGTTATTTATAGAGAAAATCAGCCAAAAAGATAAAATTAACAAAACAGAGTCTGGCGCACGAAAAAAAGAGCTGGCGCCAACATTAGGCTATTGGCGCCAGGCGCCAATGCCTGGCGTTAGGCGCTAACACCGTTTTTGTCGCGCTTTCTCAAATCAGATATAATTTGCCGTACAGGAGGATAAAATCGTATCTTTTCCTCAAAAATGTTCTTTGATTTTAATTAAAACTTTGAAAAGTTAACAAAAGTTAATTTATCAATGCTAATTGAATTAGCAATGAAAAGAACCTTCTAGAAGAATCTAGAAAACTAAAACCATTCCTAATTGCATTAGGAATGATAAATCATATTAGGCCCTCCCGTAGATCATTGGGCCGCACATAAGGCTCAAACTGGGCCCATTTCATTAAATTGGCCATAACTTCCTCAATATTCATCGGAATTGGGCTTATAATATATCGTTAGAAACTCTTGTCAAGCCCCATCCAACTACACTATTATTGGACCCATAACATGGACCAACCAAACTGGATTGGTTGTTTTCTTAAAATAAGTTTTTAAAAACAGAGAGAAGAGAAAAGAAATTAAAACTATCCGCAACACTAAACTTTCCACACTTTCACTTCATTCGATTATGATTCGACGCGAAAGGTACTCATCACTGGGTTTAGTTTTGGGGAGACACAAATGGGTGTCTACAGTAATAAAAGTGGCTCTAAAGAGCCAAAAACACTACTAATTATGACCAAGGGACGGGGGTAAAATACTATGTAAAATAGACACATCAAACTCCCCCAAGCCAAACCTTTGCTTGTCCCTAAGCAAAGATCTCATCAATGAATAAATAAATATGCTTCACCCTAAAAAGTAAAAATCAAGCACAAACAATTCAGGGTAAATCAAATAAACATGCTTCAAAATCAACCAATGAAATCCATCTAATTACCCTTCCTCCCTAACAATTGTCAAATGGAACAAACCACAAGAGCATATAGATTTCAAGACTAGTGCTCAGACACTCAACTCTCATTTATGTGGCGAGTAAAAGATGTACTCGATCGCTCTCCAACCAACCCCTTTAATGTGAACAATGCCCTCCCAACTCACAGTCTCGTGTGTATAAAAAGATGTACGCTCAACCTACTAGTCGACTCGAAATATGTCAAATCATAACTTGCATTGATAAACAACACTTTCACATTCATACAACTCTATGCACAAAGGTCGAAAGGTTTTTAAATCTTGTAATGTAAGGCTAGGGTAAAGGGTAGGAATCATTTGGGAACAAGTGAGAAAAAAGCTACGCTTAAGGGAGCAAATCCTAGTAAAACCTGTGATCAAAATAAATAATGATCAAATATCTCCAACATAACCAACTCTAACATCCACCAAAAATACTCCAAACAATATAAACAATCCCAACTCCTACCATATCACTCATAAGATATAATAATGAAGATCTGGAGTGAATAAACAAACTTTATTTCCAAACTTGAATATTTTTCATTGAAGCTCAAAAAAAAAATTTCCTTTGATTAACCTCTAACTAGAACATTTGAACATTGAACATTTTTTTTTCTATTGAAGATCACTTATTTTTTTCACTTTTTTTTTCCTTGAACTTCTCTCTTTTTTTTCGTAACATCATGCTTTAATTTTTTTCTCAAGAAAATATAACTTTCAAACTCATCAAAAAATAAACATGATCAAAAACAAAACAACTTCTCAGATCCCACCCAAATTGTGCAAATAATAAGCACACTACAAACTCCCTCACCTCACTCACTAATAGCTCCCCCAAGCCAAGCTTGGGACTAGTAACCAATGGGGAAAAATAGGCTTGTAATGTGGCTAATATACAACAAAAAGTCAAGGCAACAACATGGGTAGCAAGAAGGGAACAAATGTATCTACAATCATCTGAAGGCCACCTAAAAGAATGAACGCCTTCGTCCTCCTCAATGTGCATAATAATGAATCATATAAACATTACTTATAGTTTCAAACCAATACTCAAATTCATCGACATACCAGGAACTAACACACATTCCTAACCAAATCAACTAGTCAAGCACTATATTCACAAGTAGTTGGCAAAATTGACGCATGTTAAGGAATCCAAACAATCAAACATCAAATTATGATCAACTAATCCACAATACTTATCATCATATACCCAAGAATCAAAACAAATTTTCTCAAGTATGGGGCACAGGGAAACATGATTTACAATTCATTGGAACGTATTTTTGAATTTTTTTTTATTTTCAGTTTTTTTGTATTTTTCATATATAAGAAAGCAAATAAACTAACCTAGAAAGCAGTAGATCTAAACTAAGAAAACACACCAAAAATAAAATAAAAGAGAAAAAGAAAGATACCAAATCCAAAATCTTCCACAAGCCAGAATCAGACAATGTCCTCATTGGCTCGGGAACTAGCCCATCATAGCTAGTCCTGATCATCCTCATCCATGGAGCCGAACCCGACACCTCCACTGCCACCTGCACCACCTGCACAAGAAGAGTTACCACCAAAATAATCAGCATGAAAACTCCCCCCCCCCCCCCGTCGGTCCCCCGAAAGGAATGTCCTGGTCGTACCCATGGAAGGCAGAATATTCAGTATAAATGCCATGGGCAGTGGGATCCCTATCGTATACCTAGGGTGGAGGCTGAAACCAGTCAGGGTAAATAGCATCGTCAGGAATGTTGCGCCGACGAGCATAATCAAAGTACATAGGGTAGAGAGCTCTACCCTGGTTCCTCTCCAAGTACCCTAACATCTGGTCTATAGAGCCTACTATCCTCCTAAGGTAAGTGTGGGAATGCTCGATACGGCCTAAAGCCTGACCTATACTCTGAAGGTCCCAAACTGGGTCAGAGTCAACATGGGGGACGGAGTGAGACATGCAAGGTGGAGAAAATGCTACCTCGGGCTGAGGCTGGGGTGGTGGAACTGGTGGTGGTAATGGTGGTGATTGCCCCCTAGCGTTGTCAACTAAAAGGTCATACGTGTAGGATGCTTGCCTGGGGGGAAAAGCGGTCAAGTCAGGACTAGGTAGGGAAAAGATGGGCAAAGGCTGCTCGGTCCCAGTCCTTATACACCAGTGGGGTGTCTGCTCATTGTCTAGTCGTACCCACCCCAACTCCTCAAAATACCTAGCAGTCATATAGGTATCCGGTCCATAGTTAGTCATATGGTGGGGTCCACCCTCAACAAAACCAGCCTTTTTCACTACTATAGTTATAAGGCCTCCTAAACGAATAGGGGTTCGAGACAAGGTACTGGTTGTGGCATGTCTTCTCAGATGGTGAATGATGTACCTACCTATGTTCATTTTCCCAAACCCATACACATAGTGTCCTATAATAGCTAGTTCATTGTTTTGGGCGTTATGGGGCTTATTCCTACCTAGAAAACACAAACACGCAAATCATTGCCAGATTTGGAATAGGGTGATGGATAGGTTTGGTGCTAGCATGTTGGGGGTCGGGGGTAGGTAAACCAGTAAGAGTATGATAAATGTCACCCATTTTGTAATCAGCATGCCATTGGTATGGTAACTCAGAATTTAATTCAAATAATTTACAAAATTCAACATATGTCAAACTAATATTCCTATTGTTCAACCTAAAAATTAAGTTTGGTCCATTTCTCCTATTTATAACTTTCAAAGAAGACAATAATTCACAAGTTAATTTACGGTATGTAGGATAATGCATGTCAACGAATTTTCTCATGCTTATGTCATTTAAAAATCGTTTAACAAAATCATACAAACCATATGATTCAAGAGTAGGGCGGTGTAACCACCGTGAAGGAATTACCTCACGCCCGACTAGGTGTTCTAGCTGTTCCTATTGCTCCTAGCTAGCAATACGTATGTCGGCCAGTAGGGGAGTTGTAAATCCGGGTCATACTCCTCCCCCGAGCTAGAACTTCTGCCAAAAATAGATCGAGCCCTCTTTGAAGCCATAGTATAAAAATGGGTATGAAAAATATTTTAATGAAATTTTAAAATTTTTATATAGGATTGTAGAGGATGAAGAGAGGATTAAGAATATGTAAATTTTTTTTGATTTGGGCGAGAAATAAAGAGAAGATCTTAGAGAGAAGGTAGAGGTTTTAAGGTTTTAGAGAGAGAAAGTTATGGAGGAAAGAGATAAGAATGAGAAAAGAAAGAAGAAAGAAGAAGAAGTAAGACGCGGGTGTTATCGCGCCCGGTCGGGCTATCGCCCGATCGGGCGATCTGAATGTTTTATTGTGCTATGCTCTCGCGCCCGGTCGGGCTCCCTTCGCCTGATCTGGCGATTGAAAACATGCGTATACGTCAAATTTCGCGATCGGTCGGGCAAAAACACCCGATTTTCTAACCTCGCTCTCGTGCCCAGTCGGGCGAGCTTCGCCCGATCGGGCCCGAGGCTAATTGGGCGATATTTGTGTTTTCTCCTTCTCTTCAATTTTTTGCTAACTCTTATCCTTAAAACCTGTACAAACTCTAATAAAACTCATCAAAATTCCCTTATCTCTCCTCGCATAAGAAAAAGAAAGAAAAACTATTCTAAAAAGCATTAAAATACGCGTTGCCTCCCGCAAAGCTTTGGTTTATCTAGGTCCCGCACGACCTTCTTACCAAGTTCAAGAACTAGGACCATTGGCCTAACGCTTGGTCGGGTGGTTTCTCACCCGGTCGAGCGGTGTTTAGGCCACGACGTGGTTTCCTGACATACCCTGTGGGACGCCAATTCACTTCATCCGATGGATCTTCCTTGACTTGGAATTTGGGTTCTTCAATGCTACGCACTAAAGATCCCTCTTCAATCGATGGTTACTTAAAATTGTCACTGCATTTAGCACTTGCAACTCGATTAGGCGGAACACTTATTGTAGGCTCAATTTCCACAACTTGCTTGTTCAATTCCACCTTCTCATCCTCAAAGCCAAGACCGACAGTGTAGAGGGCTCTTTCTATTGCATCAACTTCCTTTAGCCATTTGTCTATCTCATCTGAAAGGGATGCAACAAAGGATACCGCCTCCAAGGGATCTTTTACAAGAGCTTGGGGCTTGTTAGAATAACTTTGAACTACATTAACACTAAAGCACTTCTCCTCTGTCATGGGGCGTTTTGGGGTATTATTAAGATTAAAAATAATTTTATCGTCCACTACTGATAGTGTTAATTTGCCACTTCTCACGTCTATAATTGCTCCTGCAGTGTTAAGCAATGGTCTACCCAAAATAATTGGAGTTTGCATATCCTCAGCCATATCAAGAACAAAAAAATCAACAGGTTTGTCAAATTTACCTACTCTAACAGGAACATCCTCTGAAACACTTAAGGGGTATTTAAAAGAACGGTCGGCCATTTGTAGAGTAAAATTGGTAGCTTTTAATTTACCCATATTTAACTTAGAACACACAGATAATGGCATAACACTAACGCTAGCACCCAAATCACATAATGCATTATCAATCATTAGATTGCCAATATGACAAGGGAAAGAAAAACTACCTAGATCTTTTAATTTAGGTGGAGATTTTTTTTGAAGTACGGCACTACACTCTGTAGTGAAAGCTATTGTCTCTACCTCACTAATAGACCTTTTTCTTGTCAATATTTCCTTCATAAATTTTGCATATGCAGGAATTTGTGTAATTAATTCAGTGAAGGGAACTGTTACCTGCAAATCTTTTACCATCTCCAGAAACTTACCAAACTGCTTATCCAAATTTATTTTCAAGTGACAATTGGGGAATGGAAGTTTGATAACTGGCTTTCGAGCATTGTTGCTATTATCTGGAATGGCCACCTTCCCTTGGGTCGTACACTGAAATGTAAAATTAGATATTTTAGTACTATTCTTTAGCCTTGCAGGGCTATTAGCTACATTATCAGGTTTAACGGAATCAAGATTAGCATTATTTATTAAAACAGGTTCATCATCTCTAGGCATAGGGGGGCCTTCATAGTTTGGACCACTCCTTAGAGTAATTGCATAAGCTTGATCCGTAGGCCTGGTCGACTGTGCTGGTAGGACTCCCTATTGACGGGCTGTAGAGTGGCGGAGAGTTGCGCAATTTGATTATCTACAATTTTATTGTGTGCTAGGATCGAATCAATTTGGGCATCTCTACTCTCCATGTGCTTCTGCATATTAACCATCATCGCTCTAATTTCTACCAAAGCAGGGTCGAAAGATGAGGAGGGTTGTTGTGGTTGGTTTTTCAGGCCGACATTGGGGTGGTAATATTTCTACTGCTGTTGTTGTGGCACCTGTGGTTGTTGTGGTGGTGGTGCAGTGGATTTTGAACATTGGTACTCCGGTAGGAAAGGTATGGATGATTTTGGTACCCAGGATTGTAGGTGTTGGAGTATGGGTTATTCTGCCCATAAGCTTGAAACGCATTGACTTGCTCCACGGAACTCCTGCAATCTTGTTCCCAATGACCTAAAATTCCACAATTTTCACAGAAAGCCTCATTAGCATTATTATTAATTGGAGAAACATTAGCTACATTAGCAGTGCTAAGATTATCTAATTTCTGGCAGTTAGAGATTAATTGAGCTTGCAAAAAGGATACAGAGTCAACACTATGCTTCCCCTTGTTTGCAAAGCCTCTAGGATTCCTATTTGGGAATTATTTATCGCCATATCTTCAATAACTTGACCTGCATCATCAACATTAAGGCTCATAAACCTCCCACTGGCTGCAGAATCCACATTATTCTAGATGAATTTCCAATGCCATTGTAAAAAGCTTGGATTAACTGCCATTGTGCCAGATTCAGGTGGGGACATTCACTATGTAGGTCCTTGAACCTCTCCCAAGCCTCATATAAAGTTTCATCGGCTTCTTGGGAAAAGTTCTGAATTGCACTCCGTAATACAGTTGTTCTCTTTGCAGGATAATATTTGTTATAAAAATTCAAAACAAGAGTTTCCAAGTCAGTTATACCAAGTGCAGTTCTATTTAAACCATTAAATAATAATTTGTCTTTTCCAATTAAAGAGAAAGGAAAGATAATCTCCCTAATTTGGTCTTGTGTGACCCCAGCTTGCCTGATGGTTTTACAGTACTGACAGTAGTATGCAATATCAAGATTTAGGTCTTTACCCTTAGCTCCACTAAATTTCTTCCTTTCTATCATCATTATAAATTGGGGTTTACCTCTCAAACTGTACCCCATCAAGAGCTGGTGTAGGAGTAAGGTGTGGAAAATCTGTAAAGATTTGGTTGTGAATAATCACTAAGCTTCTTTGGAGCCGTCATCTATGATTCTGGATCTGAAGATACCTCTGAATTGCTAGAATCAGTTGGACGATCTCGGTGATTATTATTATCACTAGAATCCGCCAAAATTTGCTTGTACAAATTCTTTTGTCTATGGAAGGATCGTTTGATCTCCGGATCGAATGGGATGTAACCTGATCTAGAACACCTGTGCATAAACAAAGAACTAAAAGCAAATATGAGACTTGCCTCAAAGAACTACATTCTCTAAGACGAAAAGAAATAACCTAGACTACAAAAATAATCAGAAATAAAAAATAAAACCGTTTCCCCGGCAACGACGCCAAATTTTGACAGGCTAAATTCGTATCACCTAATCAAAAGTAATTCCTAAAACCACTAACTTAAATAGATAGGGAAGTAGGGTCGAATTCACAGGGAAACAAGTCTTTTTATTTCTAATTAATTAAAGTAATCTAAATTATCAAGTAACCAATATATTATAATTAAAGGAAACTAAACTACGGAGATTAAGAGTAAAGAGAAAATAATGAATAAAAGATCTAGGGCATAGGTTCACCAATAAATAATATTCCAGGGTAAAACATAATAATCAATCATTAATGCATAAATTAATCAGATCATAAAGGGATTTCACTACGTATTACAATCACACAATTAATTTACCGGTATTGAACCTCATCTCTCGAATCTCGACTTAACCATTTATAAATTAACCTGCCTATTGAAACTGGACCTAAACTTCAATTCTCATCTCTCGAATCTCGAATCAATATTGTCAAACTCATGTATAAAAGATCTGCGCAAATCTAGTAACAGAGCATTAAATCAATCAATAGGAAATTAATCTAGCATTGACAATTAACAACAATAAATTACCCCTTCATATTATTTATGGATCCCCAAAAATCCTAGAAATAGAACTACTCACACATAATTAAATCTAAACTAATCAAAATAATAAATACAAGACATGATCAAAGGAATATAATAAAAAACTAAGATTAAAAGAAGAGAAATCGTTACCAAAGAAATCAGGAATTAAGAATAAAGTTAAGAACAAAGTATATGAGAGAGAGAAAACTAATCTAAAATCTAAGTAGAGAGAGAATATCTAAGAAGGAATTAAGAGTGAGTAAAAGAAGATCCTCAACTCGCTTAACGGAAAGGTATTTATACTAAGCAAGAATCCTAAACTAAAACAAACTTAAACGTCGATAATTAACTCCTAATAATAACACGCGCCCGATCGGGCGCGCCTTTTTTCCATCAGGTATAAATCTCGCGCCCGGCCGGGTGCAAGTTCAGGCGCCGACCTTGCTTCCCCCGCCCGGCCGGGCGCGCCTTCGGGCGGTAGCTCCTTTGGTCGGGCGGCACTCTTGGGCCACTCTTTGGACTTCGATTAGGCTCCAATTCTTCAAGCCAATCAGGATTTCCTCTTCGGGTCTTTAATACTCGATCCAAATGCCCCAGTATTACATATACCGAGCCCTTAATCACCGGTTCAATGGCTCTAACCGGCCCTGGGCTATATCAAATGGTCGTGCTTCTCCAATGCTCGTAGTTTCTCCATAATATCTTGGGAAAATGCTCCAAAAGTACAAATCCCTACAAAAGTCAACCAAATCTACGAAAACACTAGAAATGACCAATTAGTAATAAAAGTGGCTCTAAAGAGCCAAAAACACTATTAATTATAACCAAGGGACGGGGGTAAAATACTATATAAATAGACATATAAAAAAGCGCGTTTTATCTTTTAATATGCGTCAAACGACAGACCCTGTCTCCATGCGTGATGCTTGTCGTTTCGCGCTGGATCATGTAGCTGGCGACAGAAGCCAGTTTAATTCCAATTCAAATTCTAATTCTTTGCTATCGTTTCTGAACTATATTCTTTATAAATAGGGTTGTATTTCATCGTTTTTATTCGTTCACAATCATCAATAATTCTCTCAAGCAATAACTTATTCTTCTCTGTCTTTCAAAACCCTCCCTTTTACAAAATTCTGCATTCACAAGTTCTAGACACACCTATCTAAGTTCGAGGTTTCCTTCGCCCTAGATGTGAAAGGTTGATAATATCTGAGGATTCGGTCCCAAATCTCTATTTCAATTATTAATTAATTGTTTAATTTAATATATTCCTTGAAGTTACTAATGTGTGTATTTTGTTATTAAAAAGTGATACGAGGCAACCAAGTAAGTTATTTTAATTGCTATATTTCTGTAGAAAGCATGTTTATATTATTTTAATTTTTAGTATCATGTTATGATACTTTTATTGCTTTCTAGTATCTTGTTAGGGATAAAGCTTTAATCTTTATGTTTAGTGACATGCTAGGATTTGTTATTAATCTTTTTAGTATCATGCCTAGGATCTTGCTATTATTATTATGCTTTATTAAAAATATTAATATGATGATGATGATTTCTGTTGTTATGTTGCTTGATATTATTATTGTTATTGCTTGATCACGCCCTCTCTTGCAAGATTAAAAGGATTTGTACTTGTAATCACGCTTAATAAGATAATTAATAATCTTGTTTAGGTTAATATGATTATAATTTCAGCGATAGCCAATAATAGATTTGTTTGTGCATTAATATTCAACCAACATAGATTAAAAAGGTTTAGGATTAATATATTAATTGTATGTTAGTTAGAAAGCTCACATGAATATGAGAAGAATAAAGTAGAGGCCATTTTTTAGGGCAGGTTCAATCTCCTTTAAGTTGGATTTGTACCTTCATCACCGAATATCCAGTCATGGTTCCAGACCACTATGGAGTTAGCGATCTGATGGATCGTGAAGGAGTGTAATCTTCACCCTGTGAACAGTTTACAAGTTCCTAAAACTTGTTGGAAACTCTTTTGCTCTAGCTTCCTTCCCTGTGGACGCCTCCATACTTAAGGCTATGTTTGGTAATTGGCTTTTTAATGGCTTTTTGGTTAGCTTTTGGCTTTTGGCTTTTTTAGATGGTCAAACAGCAAAAAAATGTGTTTGGTAATTGGCTTTTTAGTCAGCGAAAAAGCTGGATTTAAGCCAAAATGAAAAAGTTGCTTTGAGTAGCTCTTTTGTTGGCTTTTGGCTTGTTGGCCCATAAATTATCTAATAAACAGCCAACACCCACCAATTAATTTACCAAACACTTTTATAAACAGCCAGCTTAAACAGCCAATTTCAAAAGCCATTATAAACAGCCAAACATTCCAGCTGGTCAAACAAGCCAAGTGAACCAGCTAACAGCCAACCGCCAACAGCCATCAGCCATTTGCCAAACAAGGCCTAAGTGTATGATCACAGTTGGACTCAAGTGTGGGATGCTTGAAATATTCCCTACACTATTATCATGATTAGGTTTATTTATAAATTATTTAACTAACAATTTATTGTTGAATTGCTTCCAATAATAATGTTGATTTCTATTATATTTTTATGATCACCATGTTGCATGGTAAAGGGAATATGTAATTAAAAATCACAACTAATAAGATAATTTGGACAACCATTTTAGGATCCTTTTTAATCTTATTGTTTAATTAAAGTGATCACGAATATTTTAGAATTATGTGTGTGCATTAATATTCAACCAATTTATCATAATTATAGTTTGGAGCAAATAGAATATTTGTTTGCATGCCTTTGAGATCGCAGGAATCACTTTTCATAATAAGAATCGAGTAGAGGCCAATACGGGCAAATGTAACTCCATGACTTACTTCGTACTATCACCTTCAATTCTCCTTTCGTGGTTCCGAACTATATGGAATTATTAATCATGGATTATGAATGGGGTGTAACCTTCATGGGTCAATCGTTGCTGCCTATCATTGTCCCTTATCGTGGTTGCCTTTTAATGATCCGTGAATGGTTTACAAGTTCCTTAAAAACTTGTTGGCGGCTCCCTAATTTCCCAAATCGTTGTCCCTAATTTTATATGTTATTTCCCACTTCCTAAGGTGCCACGCATATTCACACATGCTTAATGTAGGCGCACTTCGAACGACGCCTTCAAATACATATTAATTTCCATGGGAAAACCACAAAGAAACATTCATCTGATTTATGGTTTATTATGTCATCTTTGTAAACATTTTACATAGATTTCATAATCCTTAATCTTATTTAGAAAAGACAACTTTGTAACGTTTCCAATCCACAACTCTTATGATGTCTTTTCAATTGTCTTGGTAAAGATTTTGTTTAGTATGTTCGCAAATTATTTATCTAAAGCATATCCTTAAAACGATATTCATAAATCATTAAAACTGATGTTGGATCGAACCATGGCAAGAAAAGTTTGATTCATGTCTTCTAACACATTTTTAATTGTTGTGTTCCTGGATTAGATGATCATTTATTTTGAGTTAAATATTTATCACAACGATCATATCGTAGTGTTTAATTGTTCTTTTATCTTAAACTGATTTAGTATTTTATTTTGGAATTCCTTGAACATTTCAATGATTCCAAGCTTTATTTCATTAAGTAATTATGGACATATATACTTAAATCGTTAGTAAAAAGCAATGAAATAGTTAATCCCTTGCTAGCTTCGAACTTATTTGTCCACACACATCGTATGTATGAGTTCCAAAAGGTTATTTTAGCTCTTTCACCCATTTAAGTAAAAGGTGACTTGGTCATCTTACCTTACTAGCATATCTCACAATTCTCAAGTGATTCATAATCAAATAAGAATAAGAGTCCATCCATTTGAAATCTTTGGATGCGCAATTGGTTTATGCGGCCCAACCTTACTATGTTATAAGTAAGCTTGTTTTTAATCATCAAATTTTGCTTTTGTGATCTACCTATATCAATGTCATAAAATAAAATTAACTCATAGCTAGCATAAATGAAAACAATTTATTACCTTGGTCATGGGTCAACACTTGTACATGTCAAGCTAAACCAATTCAGTATTCAACCAAAATTGAAATATTATATCATTAAAACCGAAAATTGTTTAAATCATGATAATAAAATTCTGAAATAAAACTTATGAAGCTGTACTTGGTATCTTGAACACTTCTAGTGAACCTTCAACCTCCATTTCCATGCCAGCCTCACTTCTTTGCAGTTTCTGTACAACATGAATAATGTTAGAACTGCAACTTGGTATCACATACCTAAGTGAAAGTTAAATATTTATAATAAGAATATTAGGTAACTCTTACTTCAATTCATACTTCATCATAGTGGGGACATCCTTGTTTAAGCACTGACTCATTGTCCTTTAAGGTAATTCTCTGCATGATTTTTTAAAATCAACTTGATTGATGAATCATCATCATCATGTGATAGTTTCTCAAGGTCTAAACAATCATGCAGTGAATGTAGAATTATATCTTGAACTAGACCTGGAAAACAGGTCATTCAGGTCGGGTTCGGGTTGGGTCAATTTAGGTCGGGTCAAGTTCGAGTCAGCAAATGTTCGGGTTGGGTTCGGGTCGAGTCGGGTTGATTTGAGTTTTGGGTCAAAACCGGGTCAACACTCCGGGTCAAGTTTGGGTCAGGTCAAGTTCGAGTTAGGTCAAGTTTGGGTTGGTTAATTCAGGTTGGTTCTGTTCGGGTCGAGGCAATTTTTAAGATCAATTTTCGGGTCAATTTTGGGTCGGGTCAAATTCGAATCGAGTCAATTCGGGTCGGGTCTATTCGGGTCAAGTTTATGTCGGGTCACCAAAATAAATTCACTTAAAAAAATAGTTGGAAAAATAAAGTAAAATCGTTAAAAAAAAAAATCATAAGTACCTATTACGTAGGAAATAAAGAAGCCCTAAACTAAGTAATTCACTATTTCACCCTATTCAGTTAGGATTCGTGTCAATTCAAGTTGGTTCACTACGGGTCAGGTCGATTCGTGTCAATCAATTTGAGTCAAAATCGGGTCGGGTCACTTCTAGTTTAAGGTCATTTCAGGTCGGGTCACTTCGGGTCAACTCTATTTCGGGTTGGGTCGGGTTAGTTTGGGTTCGGGTAATTTTCGGGTCAATGATTTTGGGTCAACTTTCGGGGTCGGGTCATTCGGGTCAGGTCAATCTGGTCGGGTCAGGATTGTCAGGTCTATCATGAACCCCATGATCCTGGAATGGTTTCCCTAACATACTCATGTAGTTGAATAATTGAACCATCATATCTACATGAATTTGTATAGACTATCTGGCATAAGCTTTCTGGTAATAATTTCACAAGTGATCTTGAAAGTTTAATGCCTAATTGTAGGCGTCGCTCAAAGTGCGCCTACGTTAAAGAATGTTGTGAATATGCTTGGCACTCATAGAAAATGGGAATTGACATATACTATTATGGACAAGGAAAGTAGGGAGTCGCCAACAAGTTTATAAGGAACTTGTAAACCGTTCACAGACCATAAAAGGCAAGCAACCACGAATAAAGGGACAACGATAGGCAACAACGATTGACCCGTGAAGGTTACACCCCATTTATAATCCATGAGATTATTAACTCCATATGGTTCAAAACCACAAAAGGAGGATCGGGGATGATAGTACAAAGTGAGTCATGGAGTCACATTCGCCCGTATTGGCCTCTACTCGATTCTTATAGTGAAAAGCATTCTTGCGATCACAAAGGCATACAAACAAAATATTCAATTTGCTCCAAACTATTATTACGAAACATATAATTCTAATATTTGTGATCACTAGAATTAATAACAAGATTAAAAAGGAACCTAAACCGGTTGTCCAAATTATCTTATTAGGCATGATTTTCAATTACACATTCCCTTTAACATGAAATATGGTGATCATAAAAAATATAATAGAATAAACATTAATATTGGAATCAATTTAACAATAATAACGTTAGTATAATCGAATATAAATTAACCAAATCATGATACTAGCAATTTTAAAATAAAATAAGAGTAATTAAATTAATTAATTACTCACATTCCGCGTGTTCCTTTAAATTGCTACATCATGAATAAATTGTTAGTAACTTCAATAAAAAATATAAATCAAATGAAAATTAAATTAAATAAATGTAGAGTTGATTTGGTCCAAACCCTCAGTTATTTATACATTTCACGCCTTGGTTTAAGGACGGAACCTCGGGTTAAGTATGGACTCCTTGGAGTACTTAAGGGAAGAATGGTGTAATTAGAAACATAGGTTTAAGGCTTAGAATATGAGAGAGATAAAGAATAATGATTTTTGGTGTAAAAGAGAGGAAGAGAGAAGGATTTGATGCCCCGAACTGCAGAAATGAGGGGGGTATTTATAGGGAAAATGAATAGAGGGAACACACGGAACCCTAAAAAGATAAAAAGATAAAAAAAAATAAAAAAAAACCCTAAAAAAGGTTGCCGCGACACGGCAAAGAACACCGCAACAAGGAAAAGAATACCGTGACATGGGGGAAAATGGAGTGACGCGGGAAATATTTGACCTACGAGAGTAAAAACGCGTGGAGGGTTTACGCAGAAAAGACACGAGAATATTCTGTGACACAGCACACGTACCGTGACACGGCAGTATCCACCATGGCACGATACTGTACACCGTGTTACGGTAAAAGAAGTACGCAGAAATTACACAGAACATCCCCGTGTCACGGAATGGGCACCGTGACACCGTGCAAAATCCCGTGGCGTGGATATATTCCCGTGACACAGTGGATTAAATGTGTGATGAAAAGGAAAAATTACACAAAAAGGCACCGTGTCATGGCAATATGCCCCGTGACACGTCGGCATTTGCTGCGTCGCGGCAATTTTGTTGTTGCGCGGTAATTCCAGTTTTTTACGCGTTTTTAAAATTGCGATAACTTTTGATCCGTAACTCGGAATAAGGTATATAATGTATCATTGAAAATTTTATCAAGTCTAATTTCCAACCCAATTAGAATAAAGTCAAAATAATTTATATATTTTAAGATATGACCGTTTTAGTATAAAGTTGTCGGTTTTGGGCCGAGTTGGGCTTATGATATATTTTTGGAAAGCTTATTTCAAGGCCTATCAAATAAAATAATAATTGGATCAAAATTATAAGACCAAAAAATCAGTTTCTCTCGGTTTTGCGATGTGGACACGAAAAGTGGAAAACAAGTTATGGTTTATGGAAATGAGCTAGGAAATGGATTGGTTTATGAAATGTATTGGATAGAACATGGATTTAAGCTCTTCAAAGATTAAGTACTCAAACTTACCAGTAATGGCAGTGAAAGGTTGTTCATCATAGGGTTTGGTTTTGGGGAGACATTTTTAGGTGTCTACACTAATATATCCAGTCCAAGCTAAAGTCGTCATTTCTGGGAACCATGTTAATGATTTCCTTAACGTTTCCATCCAATTTTACATCACTATGGGACTTTTCTATTCCATTGCAAAATCACATAAGCACTTGAATAGGAGATAAGGTTCATAGTCCATAAATCTTCTAGCCCATTCCTCTGGAATAGAAGATCATATGACATGCGCAACACTCTTAGATTCTAAAATATTTCTCAAATATTTCTCAAGAGTCATGCCTGGACTAAATCTGCCCTTGATTGGTAAGTCAACACAAAATTTGAGCTTTTCATTCCTTAGAAAACTTCTAAGTTCACTCTCCCAATCATTGATGGTGAGAAAATAAAGTCTTGTTTTCATTTTTGGTGGTAAAGTATTGCTATTACGGCTACCCATCTATGATAGAATAAGACAAAGTCTTATAATTGTGTTTAAAATCTAGAGTACCATAAACGAATTTAATAGGTTATTTTAAAACACTTTATTCAATATTTAAATGATCCCAATTGAAATAAGTGGTTCCAAGATCCTTTATTTGTGTAATAGTTGATTGGAATGAGACCCTTTCAAGGTGAGTAAGATTTTTATTGATCACAACTCTTGTAACTCTTGGTTGAATAATTAACCATCACTTGTTTAATTATTATTCTTTGCTCTAAGGTACAAAACGCTTTAGGTATAGCAACTAAATGTGTAGAATGTGATATACCCCAAATTACCTAAGATAACAAGTGACACCCTACGGAGGAAGACCCATCACTCATGATCGAAGGGTTGTTGAGTATCTAATTAGGAAAGCAATCTCAATATTTCGAGACTTAGATTTATTATGTTATGATTATTTAGTGAACTCTAGCTCATCATCAATCAACATAAAAAAATATAACATGCATAATCTACTAATGCATAAAAAAAAAGCATGACATAGTATGGCCCCTTAGTCCTAAGAAAACTAGAATTGAAAAGCTCCCACTTGAACCTTCATGGATCTCTGGGCCTTCACTTCATGTGCTTCTTTGGACTAAATTATTTAAATAACTAATCAATTTACTTTAAATAAAAAAATACAAATATACTTAACAGTACACATGTCATATTTAGATTACAAAAAATACTTCAGAATGCGCAAATCGTATTTAGAATCTATGGGCCATACTAGTCTATATAGCAGCATAATATCATATATTATTTAAAAGTGTCATATAATAAATCACTCAACATGCTTGCCTACGAATGTTCATACTTAAGGACATGCATTAAAATATCTCATATTTTAATTCATAATTAGATAATATCATATATTATTCATGACCAATTACAAAATATCATATATTTTAACTTAAGCATGAGATAGAATCAAATCATATTTTAATATGGAAAAATAAATCATATTTATTTTCCTATGACTATCCTAACTAATTTAGGAGTTTTATCCTTACTATCAGGCAATCAAATAATTTAAAATTAGTTATGTCCTAATCTAATTATGAGATAATCACATTATTTAAATCAATTATTATCCTTTTGGAATATGCTCAGAATATCATAACAAATCCTATACAAAATAAAACACTTTAATCATGGATAATCACCAAATTTAGCAACTTAAATATGGATAATAACAAACTAATCAACTTTTAAAAATTAGATTTTATCTTATAATATTTTTAAATAATTTTTTATTGAAATAGTTGTGCCACGCGCCGGCCACCGTAGTTGTCTAGCTGAAGATAGCCACGGTGGCTAGCTGTTTTACATAGCCACTGCCACAAGGGCCCTAATGAGCAAAAGCACCAGCAGCGTGAAACACTTGCATGGCTGCTACCTAGCCACCCCTGAACCACTTGCCCTCCCCTTCCCCTCCCTCTTTGACTAGCAACGGCGGCAGCCACCGTGGCTACCGCCTCTAAATCAATTCAATTTTTTTTTAATTTAATTAAAATAACTTTTATTAATTTATTTAAACCAAAATTAAAATTAAATCCCTATTCAATTTTTAAAATAAGGTTCATCATAAAATTAATCCCAATTTAATTCTAACTCTTAAAATTAAATTGATGATTATACACAAAACTCTTTTATGTATAAATCGGTCTGATTAAAATTATGAAACGTATTCAAAAAGAAATCAAACAAAACAAGCACACAAAATTGAATTTTCATGATTTTAATGTTTAAATTTTTTGACTAAATTAGGGTTAGGGTTCGAAATTTTTGAAAATTTTGAGGAATAATTTCGGTCCTCTTCATGGCTATTTTAAACATAATTAAATCATATTTTATCAATTTCAAGAGTTAAATCACCTTTAATATAATAATTGAACCAAATTAAATTAATTCTCTCTCTTAATTGATTATAAAACTAGGAACATGGACTTCAAAGAATCGTATTGTTATAATCAAGGGTGTTCATGCAAGAGGCTAACTGATACCACAATAAAAATTTTAGGTACTATAAGCGGAATTTCATGATTCATATTCATACGCACCTAAACACGGGATCACATACATAACATGTAGGAGTTTATAGGTACTATGCAACGGAAATAATATGAATCATATTCAATTAAGCACCTAATCCAAGAATCGCATGCATAACACACAAGACACATAATCATACCTTTGATGCGTGAATTCCACGAAGCTATTCGACAGAAAAATCAAGGAGAGAATAGAGCCCCAAGAGTTGCTCTTCTACTTAGTCCACGAGATTCGAACGAGCCGTCAACCAATACTAGATTGGTCGAGTGATTGAGGAAAACCGCGATCACCACATTTTCGGGACAAGGACCGACCACCACGAATCACCACCACCACGAAACACCACAGGAGGCGCCGAGAAGGAGAGAGCCGTGAGAGACAGGAGAGGAGAGTATCAGAGGGGTAGGTCTCGTGTTTGCTAATTAGGGTTTGATCACACTGATCAGTTCATTGCATACATGCAAACCCCAGGCGCCTAGTCTATTTATAATCCTATTATAATTAGACTAGGGTTAGGAAGCCCAAAACTCTCTTATCCACTCCATATGGTCGGCCGCTATAGGGGATAAGGCCCATGATGGGACTCGTCCTCTCGTGCTCGATCTAGGCCCTTTGTGTGACCTTATAGGATCCGTCCAATTGGGCTTTGGGCTATTTTACTTGTCCAAAGATCGTTAGTACCTCTAGCTATGGAAAATGGATGACCCAAATGTACGAACTTAATTATCTCCATAATTTGATCCAATTATATATCTAGTAATTGCACACGACAAAGACATAACTCCTTCAATCTCCCACTTGTCATAGACAAGGGTGCAATATTCAATTTCCTTTAGTCAATATATATGTCTATTTGATAATATGATTGCATCACATGTTGAGATCATATTAATCTACAAATCGTTTCTTAAAATCTGAGTTAGAATTACAAAACCAAATGATTACTGTGTAATGCATTTGAACGCGACCACGTATTTTTAGAATTCTCCCTCTTCAAGAGGCCATGACACATTTCCTAATTTAATAGGTAGACTCTATCCAATATTGTGGCAACAAGCCTCCCACTCAACTTCTGAAATAACCAGGAAACACCCTTTATAATCTCTATTTATGGCTAGACGTTTGAGTGTACCATAGTCACAACATCCATTGAATGGAATCAATGTTCCACTCATGTCAAAGGAATCCACTAATATATACGGAAGCTCTGTACTTGAACTTCAAAGTAGGTCATTAGTTCGATCATGCATCATTCATGCATATCCAAGTGATTGACCGAGCATCACTATGCCCCTATAGCCCATGAAATTGCGCTATCTAATCAATCTTACATGCTAGTCCATTTATTGAAATCATTTATGTCTTCTTTAATGATCATTATCTAGGAACTTAAATAATATATGAATTTTGTTCACCTGTGGGGTTTCAATTCACCAGGTCATCAACCTGATGAGCCCATCAATTCATAATTATTTTGGACATTTTATTTAATTTCCAAAACCATAATTCAATAAGAGAAATAATAATTTCTGTTTAAACATAATTTTTGCAAATTGATGCATATCTCATGTAATATGTTTTCTCAAAACATATACAACTTAAATTACATAACTTGCTTCAATCATAAGACTTTAATATGACTCTCATACCTTAGTCCATGGAAGGTGTTTTGGGTGTTTTTGTCCCTCGGGAGAGTTACAGCACGAAGACTGATCCGGTTTGAGTTGTACCTTCAAAACAAACGGAGACACCGGTTGGTAGGTGCTCCGCCTCCGACAGTCAAGTTAGTAACTTGAAAGGGAATAAAGAGTACGGAAATTTAGGTGGGAATCTGCTCGGATTCCAAGCTCAGATATCTCAATCACAAGGATAGTGTGTAATCAAAATGGTAAAAACGTGCCCTCCAAAAGAGAAAAATCTCCCTATTTATAGGGTTCTCGGGATTTGTGCCCCTGATTAGGTTATTGATCCCTAATCATTGGTGGGCTGCGCCGCATTGCGGCATTCTCGGGATTTGGGCCTAAAGGCCGCCTTTTTTCCCTTAACTTCGGGGATGACACGTGTCAAGCAGGGATTGGTCCACTTTGGGCCATCTTGAGGGTGACACGTGTCATCCTCTGATTGGGCCACGTGGCAGGGTAAAATTACCCTAAACAGAAGGGGTTTAGTGGTTTCTCACTCATAATAAAACTTTGCAAAACATGACCTTCCGCTGGTCAATGATCTCATAACCGAGATCTCATATCTATAAGTTTGGATTTGTGATGTGACCCTGGCTCCTTTGTTCTTGCGCAAAGGTGACCTGTTAGTCACATGACATTTTAATACAAACTTCCTCTCTAACTACCTTACTATAGTTTAATACACATATTCTGACATTGAGTATGCAACAGTGCTCTGCTTTAAACTCATCAAGCTCACTATCCTACTCCATCCAGACACAAATATGCATTTAGATCACCATCTAGAATCATCTTGCCTGTTTGGAAAACTTGCATTTGTGTAACCTTTTGACAACTTGCTTAAATTACCTTTTAACACAATAGCTAGAAGAATTCCTTGTACTGCTTCTCAGGTACTCAAGGATCTGTTCCTGGTAACTCTCTGTATGCTTATTATGAATTTGCTTGAAATCTGCTACACATGCACAAGTCATATGCAACATCTTGCTTTGTACATTTTATGGCACATATAATGGACCTTATTACATAAGGTACACCATCCATACAACTCAAATCTATTAGCTTATGAGGCACTGAGTTTTACTGAGTGTAATACCATGATACATTGGAAGATATCCTCTCTTAGAGTCTTGCATCTTGAACTTGCCAAGAACCTCATCAATATAAGTGTCTTGATTAGGTCCAATCATTATTCAAGATTTACTTTGTGGATTTTGATTCCCAATATGTACTCAACATCTCCTAAGTTTCTCATATAGAAACAATCTTTCTAACCACTACTTGACTTATTCAAGCATTGATATATCATTTCATATGAATTGTATGTCAACTACATACTAGACTAAGAAGACCAATTACTCCCACTAAACTTCTTGTCTCTACAAGATTCCCTTTATGTTCTACTAAGGAAATCAAACTATTTGAGTGCCTAATCAAAACGAATGTTCCAACTCCTTAATGCTTACTTCAATCCATAAATGAATTTCTGAAGTTTGCAAAACTTTCTAGGAATTTCTGGATTTCAAACTCTTAGGATGTATCATTGTAGGGAATATTTTAAGCGTTAACCCCCTAGCTTGAACCCCACTTTGATCATACACTAAAGTACGGTGCCGTCTAAAGGGAAAGAAGATAGAGCAAAAGAGTCGCCAACAAGTTTTTTTTAGGAACTTGTAATTCGTTCACGAGGTGAAGGTTACACCCTTAACGATCCAAGAGATCGTCAACTCCATAAGGCCTAGAAACATGACTAGTAATTTGGGGATGAAGGTACAAATCCAACCTAAAAGAGATTGAACCTGCCCTAATAATAGGCCTCTACTTTATTCTGATCGTATTCATGTGCGCTTTCCAACTAACATGCAATCAATAGGATTAACCCTAAAACTGTTTAATCTATGTTGGTTGAATATTAATGCACAAATAAATCTATTATTGGCGATCACTTGAATTATAATCATATTAGCCCTAAACAAGAATATTAATTATCTTATTAAGCATGATTACAAGTATAAATGCATAAAAGGTGTGATCAAGCAATAACAATAAATATATATCATCAAGCAACATAATAATAATCATAACAATAATCATCAAAATAATTAAATTAATCACGTTAATATTAAAGCATAATAATAGCAAGATCCTAGGCATGATACTGATAAGATTAATAACAAACCCTAGCATGTCACTAAGCATATAAAAATCAAATATATAGCCCTAACATGATACTAACAATCATAAATATTAGGAAGAATATAAAAGGCGTCATGCTTTTAATCATACTTGGTATTAAAGTTACCCTAGACATGATACTAGGAATACCATAATAGAAATCTAAGCATGATTTCTACGTCATAATATCAATAAAAACCATCAAAGTACTTACTAGGATGCCTCTTACCTCTTTTTAATAACAAAATACACACGTTAGTAACTTCAAAGAAAATAATAAAACAACAATTAAATTAAATAATTGAAATAAAGATTTGGGACCAAACCCTCAGAAATTAAAACCTTTCACGTGTAGGGCGAAGGCAACTTCGAATATGGCTAGGTGTATCTAAGTCTTGCGAATGCAGAATTTTATATTTGAGAGAAGGCTAGTTTAGAAGAGAGGGAGAGAGAGTAATCAAGAAAATCTTGATGAGAGTTGGTGAATGAAAACGGAGTTTTTAGGAAGCTATTTATAGAGAAAATCAGCCAAAAAGATAGAAAAATCAAAAACAGAGTTCTGACGCGCAAAACCAGGTTAGCGCCAAACGCTGACGTTAGCGCCAGGCGCTAAGGCTAGCGCTAAGCGTAGCGTCAGGCGCTACAGCTGGCGTTTGGCGCTGAATAAGAAATTGACGCGTTTTCTTAAAATCAGATAGAAATTGTCGTACAAGAGGATCAAATCGTATTTTCCTCAAAAACGTTCTTTTATTCTGATTAATACTCCAAAAGGTCAACAAAAGTCAATTTATCAATGCTAATTGAATTAGGAATGAAAAGAACCTTCTAGAAGAATCCAGAAGACTAAAACTATTCCTAATTGCATTAGGAATGATAAATCCATATTAGGCCCTCCTCTAGATCGTAAATCCATAAGGAATGATAAATTAATTTTTCGGTTTTCATTGCTTTAGTAAAATAAATTTAAAGTAAATATTTTAATTAAAATCTGGAATTTCATTAATAAAATAAATTACATTATTGATGGAATTTAAATAAAGCTTAAATAAATTAACTTTAAATAAAAAAAAATAATAAAAAAAAAAAAAAAAAAACTAAGCCTAATAATTGGAAATTAAGCAATGCTCTTAATCTTCTTTTTCTTTTTTGGCCCTTTTCCAATTTTTGTCTGCTTCTTCCTCCTCATCCATAACCTCAGCTAGTAGACATCCTTTAGAGGATCTACATTCAATTATGGATTTAATTAAGGTTTGAGCCTTATGTGCGGCCCAATGATCTAGAGGAGGGCCTAATATGGATTTATCATTCCTAATGCAATTAGGAATGGTTTTAGTCTTCTAGATTCTTCTAGAAGGTTCTTGTCATTCCTAATTCAATTAGCATTGATGAATTGACTTTTTGTTGAGTTTTCAGAGTTTTAATTAGAATCAAAGAACATTTTTGAGGAAAAATACGATTTTATCCTCTTGTACAGCAATTTCTATCTGATTTTAGAAAACGCGTCAAAAAGGGATTAGCGCCTAACGCCAGACATTAGCTCCTTGCGCCTAGCGCTAGCGTTAGCGCCTGGCGCTAGTGTTGGCGTCAAGCACCAATGGCTGGCGTTGGCGCTAAACAAATTTTATATGCGTCGGAACTCTGTTTTGATATTTTATCTTTTTGGCTGATTTTCTTTATAAATAGTCTCGTAAAAACTCCGTTTTCATTCACCTACAATCATCAATTCTCATCGATTCTTATTCTTTCTAATTCTAAACCAACTCTCATCAAGATTTTCTTGATTACTCTCTCTATCTCTTTTCTAAACTAGCCTTCTCTCAAATACAAAATTTCACATTCGCAAGACTTAGATACACCTAGCCATATTCAAAGTTGCCTTCGCCCTAGACGTGAAAGGTTTAATTTCTGAGGGTTTGGTCCCAAATCTCTATTTCTATTATTTAATTTAATTTAATTGTTTTGATTATTATTTTCCTTGAAGTTACTAACGCGTGTATTTTGTTATTAGAAAGAGGTACGAGGCATCAAAGTAAGTATTTTAATGGTTTTTAATTGATATTATGATGTAGAAATCATGTTTAGGTTGTTATTATGATATTCCTAGTATCATGTCTAGGGTAAATTTAATACTAAGTATGATTGTTATGATGCTTCCTATGTTCTTCCTAATATTTATGATTGTTAGTATCATGTTAGGGTTAAAGCTTTGATTTTTATTGTTTAGTGACATGCTAGAGTTTGTTATTAATCTTGTTAGTATCATGCCTAGGATCTTGCTATGCTTTATTATTAACATGATTATGATTATTTTTAATTAATAATTATTATATTTATTGTTATTATGTTGCTTGATTATATTCATTTTTATTGCTTGATCACGCCTTTTATGCATGTTTAAAGGGAATCACGCCTTTTGTGCATGTTTAAAGGGAATTGATACTTGTAATCACGCTTAATAAGATGATTAATAATCTTGTTTAGGGTTAATTTGATTATAATTCAAGTGATTGCCAATAATAGTTTATTTGTGCATTAATATTCAACCAACATAGATAAACAGGTTTAGGGTTAAACCTATTGATTGCATGTTAGTCAGAAAGCGCACATAAATACGATCAGAATAAAGTAGAGGCCTATTATTAGGGCATGTTCAATATCTTTTAGGTTGGATTTGTACCTTCATCCCCGAACCCTTTTTGGTTCTAGACCTTATTGGAGTTGACGATCTCATGGATAGTTAAGGGGTGTAACCTTCACCCTGTGAATGGTTTACAAGTTCCTAAAAAAACTTGTTGGCGACTCTTTTGCTCTATCTTCTTTCCCTTTGGACGCCACCGTACTTTAGTGTATGATCACATTTGGGTTCAATCTAGGGGATTAACGCTTGAAATATTCCCTACAACAGGTTGTACGACATCCATTCCATAAACCAAGGAAAATGGCGTATTTCCTATTGATGTGCGAATTGACGTGCGGTAACCCCACAGTGCGAAGTTAAGTTTGTCAAGCCAATCCTTATAATTTTCCGTCATTTTCTCGATGATATTCTTTAGATTTTTATTGGCTGCCTCGACTGCTCCATTTGCTTGAGGCCTATAAGGGGAAGAACGATGATGTTGAATGCCATATTTTCGTAACAATTCTTCACATTCGGCTTGAAAGTGAGTTCCATTGTCACTTATCATTTCATGTGGGACTCCGTATCGACAAATAATATTTCTCGCGATAAAGAGTGCTACATGTTTTGCAGTGAGTTTAGCGTATGATTGCGCTTCGACCCACTTTGTGAAGTAATCAATTGCTACTAGGATATATTCGTGGTCTCCTGTTCCTGGGGGAGTGATTTGCCGATGATGTCAATACCCCATGTAGAGAACGGCCATGGCGACGTGTAGGTGTAGAGCAAGGATGGAGGAACATGTTGTAAATTGGCATAGATTTGACACTTAGGGCATCTTTTTACGTATTGATGGCAATCCCTATTCATTGTAGTCCAATAATATCCTTCTCGCATTATCTTTTGGACTAACATTTTGCCATTTATGTGAGTGCCACAAATTCCTTCGTGGACTATCCTCATCGCTCTTTGTGCATCCTTTTTTCCTACACATAAGAGAGCACGACCCTTAGGTACTCTTTTATGTAGCTCGTTGTCTATGAGTACATATTGGTAAGCAAAGAGTCTTAAAGCTCGTTTTTCTCTTTTGTCAGCATGGGGAGGGTATTCTCCTTTGGTGACAAATTGAGTATATCCGTGTACCATGGTTCTTCTTCTTCATCTTGGACTACTTCATCATCTTCTATAGCCTGAATGTATGCTGGTTTGTGCCTTTTTTCTATAGTTAGAGGCATTTGCTCGATTTCCGTGGGAATCCTAACCATCGAGGCTAGTCTTTCCAAGGCATTAGAAAATTGATTTTCTTCTCTAGGTAGATATGTGTATTCTACCTTCTCTAACTGATTAGTGAGAGTTTCCAGATAAGTTTGGTAAGGGGCTAGACTTTCGCTCCTTACTTTCCACCTTTTGGATATTTGATTGATGATTAATGAAAAGTCTCCGAATATCCGTAACAGTTTTACTCCCAATACCAAAGCTATTTCAAGGCCTACCACGCATGCTTCGTATTCAGCAGCGTTGTTAGTAACGTCGAAGTCAAGCTTTATGGAGATTGGGACATGCTCTTCTTTAGGTGATACTAGTAATACTCCAACGCCACATCCCTTTTGGTTAGAGGCTCCGTCGAAGTATAAGGTCCATGTATCATCTTTATAAACCATCAAGTCTTCATCTGGGAATTCGTTGTCTTGTATTGGCGTCGAGTCTTCTATTGGAAAGTCCTCTAGAAAGTCTGACACCAGAGATCCTTTGATAGCTTTTTGCGGCATAAACCTTACATCAAACTGGGCTAAATTGACTATCTATCTTGATATGCGTCCATTTAGTGTAGATTTCTCGAATAGATACTTGAGTGGATCTAATCGGGAGACTACAAAGACGGTATGCACTAGCATGTAATGTCTTAGCTTGGTTGTGGCCCACACCAAGGCGAGGAACAATTTCTCAAGTGGTGTATAACGTGCTTCATATTCGAGCATTTTCTTGCTTAGATAGTATATTGCGTTTTCTTTACCTTCTACTTCATGTGCTAGCTTAGCATAGCTCCCATTGTCTCTTTGGTAACTGTTAAGTACAACCTAAGAGGTATTCCGAGAAGTGCTGGTGCTAATACGGGGGGATTCGCGAGATAGGCTTTGATCTTTTCAAAGGCTTTTTGACACTCGTCCCATATTACTGGTACATTCTTCTTAAGCTTTTAAAAGATCGGTTCACATATCATCGTTAATTTTGATATGAACCTACTTATGCATTGCAACCGACCAATAAATCCTCGAATCTGTTTCTTGGTTTTGGGCGGTGGCATTGACAAGATTGCTTTAATCTTGGTTGGGTCTATCTCTATTCCTCTAGAGCTTATGACATAACCCAAGAGCTTGCCTGAGGTGACTCCAAAAGCACACTTAGATGGGTTCAACCTCATATTGTATTTTCTTAGCCTCTCGAAAAATTTCCTTAAGGCTACTTGATGGCCTGGGCAGTCTTTTGATTTTACAATCATGTCGTCGACATATACTTCGACTTCTTTATGCATCATGTCATGGAGTAAGGCAGTCGCTGCACGTTGCTAAGTGGCACCCGGCCCGCGTTTTTTAACCCGAATGGCATTACCGTGTAGCAGTAAGTGCCCCATGGTGTTATGAAGGTTGTTTTCTCCATATCTTCTTCTGCCATGAGAATCTGATTATAACCTGCATATACATCCATGAACGAGAGAAGTGTGTGATTTGTCGTGTTATCTACCAGAATATCGATGTGTGGTAAAGGGAAGTCGTCCTTTGGACTTGCCTTATTTAGATCTCGATAGTCAACACACATTCTTACCCTTCCATCTTTTTTCGGAACTCGGACGACGTTGGCGACCCATTCAGGGTATTTAGATACCTTGATGAAACCTGCAGTTATTTGTTTTTGGACCTCTTCTTTTATTTTAAGTGCAACGTCGGGTTTCATTCGATGCAACTTTTGTTTTACAGGTTTCATTCCTGGAATTAGTGGTATAGTGTGTTGAGCTATTTCTCTATTAATGCCTGCCATATCTTCGTATGACCAAGAAAATACATCGATAAATTCTTTAAGGTAATTAAATCGGTTCTTTCTGTGTTAGTCCGATTTTAACTTCTCTTTTATTGGTTGAATCATTTGAGATATCAACCGTCTCAGTTTCTTCAATTACCGGTGTTTTCTTTTTGGGTGTTTCCATTGCTTTAATAAGTTCTTTGTATTTTTCATTGTTAGTTAAGCAATGCTCGTCATCTTGGGTTAGAGAAGAACACAAGAAATAAGGAGAAGAAGATATATTATTGTACTCTGAGATCATTACATCAAAGAGTGATATGTCCTAAGGGACTTGATCACTAACTATTCTAGGAGAAGAGATAGAAGGGGAAGGTGCTACTACTAAAGACCAAGATGTCTCTATAGGGAGAGACTCTGACTCTAACTCTAACTCTAACTCAGACGACTCTTCGAACATCGGTCCTTGACCTGTCGTGATAGATATCTTCCTTCCACTTAGAGTAGTATTAATAGGTTTGATGAGAGACGAGGGGTCAACCTCGTTTTCCTCGTCAGAGATAGCCAAGGAATGAGCGAGAGGCGCATTATCAATACTTGGCTTCTTACTGGCAGGGGGCAATGGCGGCTTTTTCTTATCGATTAAGTCTTGGATAGCTTCTTTAAGCTTCCAACAGTTCTCGGTAAGATGGCCCCTACCTTGGTGATACTTGCAGTGTGCATTGTGGTTCAAGTTAGCCGACCTCTTTTCGACTGGTGGGCCCCCAAATGGTCCAATGGGAGTTATAAGACCTTTTGCATTTAATCGATCAAATGCGGTGTCATAACTCATGCCAATAGGAGTAAAGTTTCTCCTAAATGGTTTCTTTTGTCCTTGATTATTCATAGCAAGGACTTCGCCTATGTTAAAAGTGCTAACGTTGCTTGAGTGGGTGGTTTTGGAAGAAGAAGGATTGTCGTTCTTCTTTCCTTTCCAGCCATTGTTGGAGTTATTGTTTGCAGCTTTCAACTTAGCCAGGTCGTCTTCAATGTTGATTCAAATTTCGTAGATGGCCTTGAAGGTATGGAGATTATTTTGATACTTGAGATTCTTGGAGTATTTTTCTTGAAGGTTCTTGATGAATAATCTTACAGACTCTTTTTCGCTCGGCACCTCGATCATCTTAGCTGAGGTTTCTCTCCTTTTGTTAAAGAAGGAGGTGAAGCCTTCGTTCTCCTTCTGCTTGAGGATTTCAAGTTCCCTATGGTCAGTCTCAACTTGAATGATGCATTTGTATCTATCAACGAAAGCGTTTGCTATAGACTCCCAAGTGGAGGTCTTTTCTTTCTCAAAGAAAAGAACCATTGCTGGCAAACGGTCTTGAGAGATAGTGAGAACAGAGAGGGGAACACCTTATTGTCGATACCCTTAATACTTATTATTGTTTCGAAGGCTCTTAAATGAAAATAAGGGTTATCGGTTGCTTTGAATTCTGGGATGTCGTTGGCATTGAACTACTGCGGAAGAAGATCTTTGTCCACCGAGACCCCTTGTGAACTAATCCCTTGAAACTTGTAGTCGCTAGATAGCTTGCTTAGACTCTCTTGCATGAGGTCCATCTATTGTTGTTTCACGGGATCATCAATCTTAAGTGTTAGGAGCTTCAGTGCCTCAGTCACGGTAACCAGTTGGTTCCTAAGCACATTGACTTCTTCTTGTGTTGCCATTACTATCCTAGCTTTCCTCTTACAAGCTATGGGTTTTTCGAAATGATGGACTTGTACGAAAAGGTTGTCTTTGATTAACCGCCCTTCTTTTCTTGACACGCGCTGTAATTTAAACCATTTTGCGTTTTAATTACTTGACTCAAATCGACCTTGACTTTACGGTTTTAAAGAGGAAAAAAAATAGGTGCATATTTTTGGCAAAAATAATGTACATATTTTTAGGAACTAAGTATGGTGTTTAAATTGGAGGATTAATATCCGACTTACCCCCTAAAAAAATGAATGAAAAAACGCGCATACAAGACTCTCTTAGACATGGTCAAAGTATGTGTATTGGTGTGTGCATTGAGTGTAAGTGACATGTTTAGACTCTTGTGTAAGACCATGGGACTTAGTGCCTAGACTCAATTAATAACTTAACAAAGTATTATTGACAAGTATTATTTAACTGAATTAATTAGCAAACTGGTTAATTAGACATAAGGTGATGACTCGATCAATAAACCGAACTGTCGTCAAAACGACAGGACTGGCGCCTCTCTTTGCAGTATAGCGCCAGACGACAGAACTGTCGCCAGGCGCCACACTCCACAGAGTGGCGCTACAGTTCATACTTTGGCGCCATTGTTGGAGCTTCAATCTGGAATTGTTTTCGGTGTTATTAATCAACAGGGGTATGCCTAAAGTCGTACTAGGTCAATTCTGGTTAAAATATTAGACTTTATGTACTCAAATTAATTAATTAATTAGGAAAATTTCTTTTATTCATTAATTTATTTAATCTTAGCACAAGTCAAACAAACGGTTAAGAAAACATAGTATATGCACAACAAATAATACACAATTAGTCAAGTAAGCACGATATGATGCAATGAGTTTGCAACCTAACCATGGCTCTAATTCTCTAAAGTTCGGGATATGGGTTAGTCAATAGAGGGTCCGTGGTTAATTGTCCGGATGCACCGCGCGGAAGCCTAACCGTGAAGGGTTGGCGCGAGTGGATGGGACACCGCGAGTTTTAGAAAAATCTTGCTTCCATGGTTTGGTGAATTCAACAATCTCGGATGTACCCTTTATTGCCCAGAGCGTTCAATCAGGTAGATGGAGCATGAATTCCCAAAGGGTTATGTCCATATGTAGAACACATATGGATTTCAGAAAAGTGAGAAAAACTCAATCAGGAAGTAGGATTGAGCAAACAATGCGAAAAACTGGTCGAAATTGGAACGCATATTTCTTGCTCGGTATTGGAAGAATTTGGCGCCAACAAACAAAGATTGGCGCCAAATTTTGGCTGTAGCGCCTGGCGACAAAGCTGTCGTCTGGCGCTACAGTATATTTTCTGGCGCTAATTTTATGTTCGCTGACGCTAATTCCTACATGCCTGAGCAGCTTTCTATGCTCGATAAAATTTTCCAGTTTCGCGCAGTGTTATTTTGGTCCTAGTTGTGAAAGATATTCCTCAAATTTCCTACGTGTAAAATCCTATGTTTTAACTCATTACGGATAGTCTTTCCTATAAAATCTTTTTTATGCATATGACAATAATGTTAATCAGAATTACGCACATGAAATACTTAGAACGTTTCGAGTCTTATCCACTCATTCTAAATCATTGCCGAAATAAATTTCAGGAATTAAAATAGAAATCCTCCCCAGTGGAGTCGCCAAAAACTCTAGGAAATATTTTCAAGCGTTAATCCCCTAGCTTGAACCCCACTATGATCATACACTAAAGTACGGTGGCGTCCGAAGGGAAAAAAGATAGAGCAAAAGAGTCGCCAACAAGTTTTTTTTTAGGAACTTGTAAACCGTTCACGAGGTGAAGGTTACACCCCTTAACGATCCAAGAGATCGTCAACTCCATAAGGTCTAGAACCATGACTAGTAGTTCGGGGATGAAGGTACAAATCCAACCTAAAAGAGATTGAAACTGCCCTAATAATAGGCCTCTACTTTATTCTGATCGTATTCATGTGCGCTTTCCAACTAACATGCAATCAATAGGATTAACCCTAAACCTGTTTAATCTATTTTGGTTGAATATTAATGCGCAAATAAATCTATTATTGGCGATCACTTGAATTATAATCATATTAGCCCTAAACAAGATTATTAATTATCTTATTAAGTATGATTACAATTATAAATTCCCTTTAAATATGCATAAAAGGTGTGATCAAGCAATAACAATAAATAGCATAATAATAGCAAGATCCTAGGCATGATACTAACAAGATTAATAACAAACCCTAGCATGTCACTAAGCATATAAAAATCAAATATATGTCCCTAACATGATGCTAACAATCATAAATATTAGGAAAAATATAAAAGGCATCATAATTTTAATCATACTTGGTATTAAAGTTACCCTAGACATGATACTAGGAATACCATAATAGCATTCTAAGCATGATTTCTACGTCATAATATCAATAAAAACCATCAAAGTACTTACTTGAATGCCTCGTACCTCTTTCTAATAACTAAATACACAGGTTAGTAATTTCAAGGAAAATAATGAAACAACAATTAAATTAAATAATTGAAATAAAGATTTGGGACCAAACCCTCAGAAATTAAAACCTTTCACGTCTAGGGCGAAGGCAACTTCGAATATGGCTAGGTGTATCTAAGTCTTGCGAATGCGGAATTTTGTATTTGAAAGAAGGCTAGTTTAGAAAAGAGAGAGAGAGAGTAATCAAGAAAATCTTAATGAGAGTTGGTGAATGAAAACGGAGTGTTTAGGAAGCTATTTATAGAGAAAATCAGCCAAAAAGATAGAAAATCAAAAACAGAGTTCTGACGCGCAAAACCAGGTTAGCGCCAGGCGCCAAGCGTAGCGTTAGGCGCTACAGCTGGCGTTTGGCGCTGACTAAGAAATTGACGTGTTTTCTTAAAATCAGATAGAATTTTCCGTACAGGAGGATAAAATCGTATTTTCCTCAAAAACGTTCTTTAATTCTGATTAAAACTCTAAAAAGTCAAAAAAAGTCAATTTATCAATGCTAATTGAATTAGGAATGAAAAGTACCTTCTAGAAGAATCTAGAAGACTAAAACCATTCATAATTGCATTAGGAATGATAAATCCATATTAGGCCCTCCTCTAGATCATTGGGCCGCATACAAGGCTCAAACCGGGCCCAGTTCAGTAATTTGGCCATAACTTCCTCAATATTCATCGGAATTGGGCTTATAATGTATCGTTGGAAAGCTCTTTTCAAGCCCTATCCAACTACACTACTATTGGACCCATATCATGGACCAACCAAACTGGATTGGCTATTTTCTTAAAATAGATTTTCAAAAACAGAGAGAAGAGAAAAGAAAATAAAACTATCCACAACACTAAACTTTCCACACTTTCACTTCATTCGATTATGATTCGTCGTGAAAGGTACTCATCAATGAGTTTGGTTTTGGGGAGACACAAATTGGTGTCTACAATCATATACATACCATCCATCATGAACATTTCATGAAGGTGATTTTGGTATCCATAACTAGAATAATCCGAATAGGATTTTTGTAAGACTATTATGGACTAACACATCTTTACAAACATGGAGTCCATACTGGATTTCATGGCTTTAATCCATTTCCTGAGTTGGCACTTATCCAAAGCTTGCTTGTAGGCCATGGATTCTAACCGTTCTTAATAATACAATTTAGAATCCACCTTTTCTCAGAATTTCAACAAACTGTTTATTTTGATCCCAAGTAACCTACAATAAGTATGAGCAACAATAGAATTATTTTCTTTAACTCTATAAAGCCTTTCATTCTAGCAGGACGAGAGAAGCCTCGCTAGTGGAATTAGCTTGCTTCGACACATGGTTTATCAAATTAGCTGATTTCATGCGCATTTGTCTCTGATGTAGTGTTATCCACATCCATTTGTTGCTCGTCTCAAATCTCATTAAGATCTAACTTTACCCCCACTTGGCTTTGTAGGAAGAGATTTCTTTCTATAAAGACACTATCGAGCAACAAACACTTTGTTTTTACGCGATTGTAGGAATAATACCTCTTACTTTCCATGAGAAAACCCATGAAGAACTATTTTTCTGATTTAGGGTGTATTATGTCATCTTTGTAAACATTTTACATTGATTTCATAACCCTTAATCCTGTTTAGAAAAGATAACTTTTGGAACATTTCCAAATCATAACTCTTATGACATCTTTTCTACTACTTTGGTTAAGTTTCCTGTTTAGTATATTCGCACTTGTTGTTGTAATGTATATCCTCAAAACGATATTTGTAAATCATTAAATCTTGGATCGAACAATGGCAAGCAAAGTTTGATTCCTTCTTCATAAACATACACTTTAATTGTAATGTTTCCGGATTGTGAATTAATTCAACAAATCCTTTAGATGATCATTCCTTTTGAGTTAAATATTTATCACAACAATCATATTGTGGTTTAAAATTGTTTATCTCAAACTGATTTTACATTTCATTTTGGAATTTTGAACATTTCAATGTTTCCAAGCTTTACTTCATTAAGTAATTATCTATATATTTAATTAAAACGTTAGTAAAAGCAATGAAGTAGTTAAATCTCTTTGCTTATTTTGAACTTATTGGTCCGTATGCATCATATGTATAAGTTCCATAAGGTCATTTTAGCTGCTTTTACCCTTTCTACTAAAAGGAAACTTGGTCATCCTAACTTATCAAGCATGACTTCTAACTCTCAAGTGATTCATAATCATATAAGAATAAGAGTCCATCCATAACTTTTGATGTGCAAATGGTTAGTGTGACCTAACCTTACTTGTTATAAGTAAGTGTACATTGAATCATCTAAATTTTACTTTTGTGATCTACTTATATCAATGTTATAAAATAAAATTAACTCATATCTAGCAAAATGAAAACAATTTATTACCTTGGTCATGGATCAACAACTTGTCCAAGCCAAATAAAACAAATCAGTATTCTAACAATATTGAAATATTGTCTCATCAAAACTAGAAATTGTTCTAAAATCATGATAAACTAATCAAAAATTAAAACTATGAAGCTATCTCTAGCCACTCAAATACTTCTAGTGCACCTTCAAGTTCCATTTCCTTGCTAGTTTCACTTGTTTGCAGTTCCTGCGCAACATCACAATGTTAAGCACTGCAACTTTGTATCACATATCTAAGTGAAAGTTAAAATGTTTATAACATTATACCAGAGGTTGATGCTCCATTCTTCTAGAGGAAGTCGAAGTATTTCTGGAAATTTTGCTTCCAATGCCCCTTCTTCTTGCAGTAAAAGCATTCACTTTCACATGCAGCCTTGGGCTTTGGAGTCGTCGTAGGCTTTTTCAGGAGCCTTGGAAACTTGCTTGCCCTTGCTCTTAGCTAAACTTTTGCCCCTTGTTCTTGAACCCTGGCCCTTTCCCTTTTGAATCATAAGAACTTCCTTCCTAGGTTCCTTAGGGACTTGTTTCTCAGCACTAACCAGCATTGCATGCAATTTATTCATAGTCTTTGCAGTGGCAGTCATGTTAAAATTCATGATAAACTGGTTGAAACTTTCTAGTAGTGAATGGAAAATGATGTATGTTGCCAAATCATCACTATATGGGTGCCCCAGTTTCTCCATACTTTGAATTAGGCCGATCATGTTGAAAACATGATCATGAAATGTGGCACCCTTCTCCATCCTACAATCCAAAATCTCACGATGGAGCTCATACCTTTCAACTCTAGCTTGTTTCTTAAACAAAGCTTTGAGTTCTTACATGATTGAGTAGGCATCCTGGTCCTCAAAACACTTTTGAAGGCTAGGCTCCATGGTAGCAATCATTAAGCAAGTGATAGGTATAGCTCTGTCATGAGCTTCCTTGTGCTTCTTGATCTCTGCCGCAGTTGGATTTTCTGGCAGAGGTCCTGGAAATGGGGTATCAATGACATCCTCTCTACCTTCAGATTTCAGAACAAGCCTTAGAATTCTTTCCCAGTTGGAAAAGTTATCCCCTGTCAACCTATCCTTCTCAAGGAATGGTCGAAGATTGTAAACGTTGTTGTCATTGTGGTTACGGCTACCCATCTCTGTCAAAATAAGGCAAAGTTTAATAATTATGTTTAATTTAAAATTAAAGTACCATAAATGCATTTATTAGGTAACTTTAAAACACTTTATTCAATGATTAAATGATCCCAATTAAAGTACCATAAATGCTTCAAGGTTCTAAACTCTTTAGATAACCTTGTTGAGCATAACCAATTAAAATTGTAAAATTTGATTTACCCCAACTTCCCAAAGATATAATATGACACCCAGCTTTGGCATGACCCATCATAAAAATCGAAGGATTCATTGGGTTTTTAATTGGAAAAGCAATCTCAATATTATTGGGACCTAGATCCATTATGTTGTGATTGTTTAGTGAACTCTAGCGCATCATCAATCAACATAAATAAAACCTATCATGCATAATCTACTAATGCAATAAAATAAAGCATGACATAGTATGGCCCCTTAGTCCTAAGAAAACTAGAAATGAAAATGCTCCCACTTGAATCATCATGGATCTCCATCCACCTTGCTCCTTAGGGCCTTCACTTCATGGGCTTCTTTGAACTAACACTATTTAAATAGCTATTCAATTTACTTTAAATAAAAGTTACAAAAATACTTAACGGTACGCAAACCGTATTTAGATTACAAAAATATTTCACGATGCGCAGATCGTATTTAAGAATTTATGGGCCATACTAGTCTATATATAGCAACATAATATCATATTATAAAAGTGCCATATAATAAATCACTCAACATGCTTGTCTAAACTACAACATCGAAAGTTCAAAATAAAGTCAACGCATTTCCTGAAATATCTTATATTTTAAATAATAATTAGATAATATCTTATATTATTAATGACCGTTTATAAAATATCATATATTTAATTTAGTCATGAGATAGAATCAAATCATATTTTAATCTATAAAGATAAATCATATTTAATCTATCATGTTTATCCTAACATATGTAGGAAATTCTATCCTAATTACTAGTCAATCAAATAATTTTAAAATCAATTATATCCTAATCTAATTACGGGATAATCACATTATTTAAATCAATTATTATTCTTTTGGAATATGCTCAGAATATCCTAATCAATCTTATCCAAAGTTAACCACTTTTATTAGGATAATTACCTTTAACAACTTTATCAAATATACCAACTTTTGAATATTTGATTTTATCCTAAAATAAAAGATTTTATCCAAATAAAACTGATTTTATCTTTTAAAATAAAAGATAATATTTTCAAAATATTTTATCTTATCCAAAATAAATCATATTTATCTTGAGATTTTTTTAAAATAAAATAATAAAATATATTGTTTTTTTTTGTAAAACCGCCAGCCACCATCGTCGGCCACCGTGGTTGGCTAGCTGAAGCTAGCCACGGTGGCTGACTGCCTTAACGGCAGCCACTGCCACAAGGGAAGCAGCGCGGCAACAACACTAACAGCCGTGGCAGCAGCTGTGTAACGCTTGCACGCTGCTGCCCACATCCACCATGGACCGCCGCCCTCCCCTTCCCCTCCCTCTTAGACCACCATCTGGTCGGCAGCCGCCGTGGCTGCGCCCCCCAGTCGCGGTTTCCGACCTTAAATTAATTTTTTTTTTGTGTTTTAATTTAATTAAAATAAATTTTATTAAAATTAAATTAAATCAATCCAAAAATTAAAATTAAATCAACATTCAATCTTAAAATTAAGGTTCACCATAAAATTAATCCCAATTTAACTCTAACTTTTAAAATTAAATCGATGATCATACACAAAACACTTTTATGCATAAATCAATCCGATTAAAATAATGAATTATAAAACAAATCGAATTAAATCAAAATCAAGCACAAAAATCATATTTTAAGTCTTGAATTTTTGAGAAATTCGAAATTATTAGGGTTAGGGTTCGAAAATTTAAAACATATTAGGGCTAAAATTCGGTCCTCTTCATGGCTATTTGAGTATAATTAAATCGCATTTAATCGATTCCAAAAGTTTAATCACATTAAAATAATAATTGAACCATAATTAAATTAATTTCTGCCTTTTAATTGTTTATAAAATTAACATGCGCATCAAATAATTGTATTATTATGATCTAGTGCGTTCATGCAAGAGGCTAACTGATACCACTGTAGGAGTTTATAACGCAGCGGAAATAACATGAATCATATTCAATTAAGCACCTAATCCAAGAATCGCATGCATAACACACAAGACACATAATCATACCTTTCATGTGTGAATTCCACAAAGCTATTCGACAGGCAAATCAAGGAGAGAATAGAGCCCCAAGCGTTGCTCTTCTACTTAGTCCACGAGATTCGAACGAGCCGTCCACCAATACTAGATCGGTCGAGTGATTGAGGAAAACCACGATCACCACATTTTCGGGACAAGGACCGACCACCACGAACCACCACAGGAGGCGCCGAGAAGGAGAGGGAGGAGAGGACAGTTTCAGAGGGGTAGGTCTTGTGTTTGCTAATTAGGGTTTGATCACACTGATCAGTTAATTGCATACATGCAAACCTTAGGAACTTAGTCTATTTATAATCCTATTATAATTAGACTAGGGTTAGTGTAGACACCCATTTGTATCTCCCCAAAACCAAACCCAGTGATGAATACCTTTTATGTCATTTGATTATCGAATAAAGCGAAAGTGTGAAAAGTCTAGTGATGATGATGTTTTTATTAAAATATCGCTTCTTTCCTGTTTTTGAAAATATTTCTTTTCTGACCCTATTTATGAAAAACATGTATTCCAGTTTATTTTGGTCCATGATATGGGTCCAATAATGGTGTAGTTGGATGGGGCTTGAAAAGATCTTTCCAATTCAACGATATATTATAACCCCAATTCCGATGAATAATGAGGAAGTTATAGCCAAAATACTAAATTGGCCCCGAACCGGATTTTACCTACGGCCCAATGATCATGTGGAGGGTACAAAGGTCTAATTCTATTCCTAAACTAATTAGGATTAATTAGAAGCTTCTATAAGTTTCTAAAAGATCTAAATTATCCTTTTTTAAAAAGATAAGATTAAAGAATTTAAGTTAAATAAAAACTTTCCTTTTACTATGTATAAGTCTAGCATAGGCACCTTTTTAGATTAAATAAAAACTTTTTTGAGTTAAATAAAAACTTTCCTTTTATAAGATTAAATAATTTGAGTTAAATAAAAGACAAGAGGCGAGCTTCAACGACAAGATTTCGTGACCTCTTTTTTCTATTTCTTTTTTATTTACCCTTTCCCCAATAAGTCTAGCATAGGCACCTTTTTTAGATTTATTTTGTAGGATCATTATTTCTTTGCCTTTAATAAAAATGAGCATTTATTTTCTTGCATGTGACCATTTCATTACATTGCATTAAAAAAAAAAAAAAAAAAAAAAAAAAAAAAAAAAAAAAAACACATGTCGAATTAAGCACAAGGTATACCAATGATTTGAGGCACCTCTAGTAGCCACATCATATCACCTTTTCACCTTTTAAATATACAATCCTTTTTTGATAAATTGCTTTGAGCCTTGTCTAACGATAAACCTATCATTTTTCAACCCTATCTACTTAACCTTGGGATGGGATGGTGTGCAACATACGCAATTTCAAAAGATTGAGTGTTTTTAAAAGATTAAAATAGCAAAAAATAAATAAAAGTGTAAAAAAGGGCAAGTGTTCCAATGTCTTTGACATGAACATGTCTTTGATATGAACACGTCTCAGATTGCGTCTCTTATTGAGTGCTCGTTACCATGCCTGAGAAACATGAATTCCAAGTGAGTGATAGACCGCATGATCGGGATTTCCCACACTTATAAAAGAGGGTTCAAAATAAAAAAAATGCAAAATCAAAAAGAAAAGAGAGCTAAAGAAGAGTTAAAACCCTAAAGCATAAAATTATAAAAATTCAAAAGCAAGGTTGCACACCTTGGGGGGCTTATCTAGGGTCTTGAGCTTTTATCCCTTTTTTCTTCAACCTTTAGCCTAACCACGTCACAACCCTTCAAAAGACCTTTTTGAGGTATACACACACTTGTTCGAGGTTCGGCTAGAGCTACGTTCGGCTTGATTCCTAACGGATATGTAGGCAACCTCACATCGAGGTGCGGCCGTAATAAAAATGCATTCACATTCGCATTCACACATCATGATCATATCAAGGGATCTCCTATGCTCATTCCTATCTACTTAGAGCTAGACTTAGGGGCTTGATCCCTACATCATTAGCCTACCCAGCCTAAGAGTCACTATTATTTGACTCTTCTAAAATTAATATCCCACACCATTAGCCTTTGCGGCCTAACCTTAGTATCACTTTCACACACTACACAGATACATGACCAAATAGTCCTTCCCTTAGGAACTCTTTGTCATGAAATCTTAACACAACATTGAAGCATGCCTTGTCATATCAAAATCATTCATCACTCATCATTGCATCACGAAATATGAACTACTTAGCCTCCGCGCCTAACTCACCTAAATACTTTCATTATCGAGTCAACTAGGATAGTATAAGATGTTATAATCCTTGAGAGACAACGTTAACAGATTAACCTCATTCAACATGCACCTTCAAAAACTTTGCTTCTTTCTCTTTTCTCGTCTTTCTTTTTCAGGAGAAAGTCGGTACCCTCCACAAAGATGACATAAATCTTTTGCTTTTTTGCATTTTCGAGTCGCACGATCACATTACAATGCACACACGAGTCATGTACACATTGAGTCATGTCATGTTATCACATTGAGTAAACACTATACACACACGAGTCACACAAAGTGCGTCATCATTAAGTCAGGTTTGTACCTTGAGTCATGTCAGGTCAATGAGTCAAGCAACACTAAGCCTTAGGTCAACCTTAAGATAATTAAAGAGATGAGAAAAGTCCTATAGTCCAAAAATATAAATGCAAGTGCATCCCAGCAAGCAAGAACATTCCCGGATTTTTTCGAAAAACCGCAAATACGCCGCATGAGACTCTTCCAAGATTAAAGGAGTTTGAGAAAAATTACATGGATTAGTAAATTGGAGATGAAGAGCTTTAATTTACAAAAGATTTAAGCAGATTTGGTTGAAAGGAAACGACCAAGTTCAAAGTTAGGAGCGAAAACGAGCAACGAACAGCAACAGCAAAGGCAAAATAGGGAAGACCCGACTCGAGCGCCATACGACAAGGTTTCCACCTGGCGACAGATGAAAAGCACAGCACCAGAGTGTTCCAGCGAGCGCTAGTGCGACTACACAATGCGTGGCCCCCATATTAGATTATGCGGACCTAGTGCAGCAATTTCGGGTTCCTTGGCATGTGTAGGCGTCGTTCGAAGTGCGCCTACGTAAAAAGCATGTGTGAGTATGCTTGGCACTCATAGGAAGTGGGAATTGACATTACGATTAGGGACAACGATTAGGGACAAATAAAGTAGGGAGTCGTCAACAAGTTTTTAAGGAACTTGTAAACCGTTCACGGATCATAAAAGGCAACCACGAATAAGGGACAACGATAGGCAACAACGATTGACCCGTGAAGTTTACACCCCATTCATAATCCATGAGATTACTAACTCCATATGGTTCGGAACCACGAAAGGAGGATCGGGGATGATGGTACGAAGTGAGTCATGGAGTCACATTCGCCCGTATTGGCCTCTACTCGATTCTTATAGTGAAAAGCATTCCTGCGATCTCAAAGGCATACAAACAAAAATTCAATTTGCTCCAAACTATTATTATGCTAAATTGGTAGAATATTAATGCAACACATAATTCTAAAATATTGTGATCACTTGATTTAATAACAAGATTAAAAAGGAACCTAAGCCGGTTGTCCAAATTATCTTATTAGGCGTGATTTTCAATTACATATTCCCTTTAACATGCAATATGGTGATCAATAAAAAAATATAATAGAATTCACATTAATATTGGAACCAATTTAATCCCAATTCCAACAACATAAAATCGTTAGAAAAATAATAAAAACAAAAGGAGCATGATCCTTACTTCGATTCTGTTTGTTTGCAACTATAAAATAATAAACGAGTTAGTAACTTCAAGAAAATAACTAAACAATAACTAAATTAAATTAAATTAAATTAAATTGATTTTGGGACCAAACCCTCAAACAGTTCTACCTTTCACGCTTTGGTTTAAGGACAGAACCTCGAGTAAAATATGGACTCCTTTGAGTGCTTGAAGAAGGAATTTTGAAGTGAAAAGGGTAGGCTAGTGTTTAGGCTAATAGCATAGAAGAGAGAAAATAAAATAATAGAATTACTCGGTGCCCCGTTCATCAGAAATGAGGGGTTATTTATAGGGAAAATGTGCTGAGGGAGCACACGGAACCCTAAAATGCTAAAAACCCTAAAAAAGTATCCCGTGACACGGTCAGACTGTACCGTGACACGGGAAGCCCCACCGTCAAACGGTACACTTTCCCGTGACACGGTACAGTTTTGGAGTGACGCGGGAAATTTTAAGAAAACGGGATTAAAAATGCGTTAAGGGTTTACGTGGAAAGGACACGGAACGTCCCGTGTCACGGCAGACCTCCCGTGTCACGGGAAGTCCCACCGTCAGACGGGAAAGAGTCCCGTGACACGGTGGTAGTCTGCCGTGGCGCGGGAACTTTCAGTCCATTTTTCCGTCTAAATTCATTTTTTAACCCTAATTTCTTTCGGCTTTTTAAGTGCCGATTGATAATTTTGGGCTTTTTTCTGACTTTTATTATTCGGGCTAAAATAAGAAAATAATTAAATAAAAATAAATAAAAGGTTTAGGCCAAAAATAAACAATAAAATAAAAAAGGTTTGGGATAAAAATTAATTAATAAGTTTGGGCTGAAATTAAAACTATGCTTTTACCAGACATCAAGACTAATCCATGGACTGTTAAAAAATATGAACTTAATAAAATACGATTTTTTAAGCACTCTCGGGATTAAATACTAAACCCGACCAATAGTAGCGGTGAAAGGTTATTTATCATCGGGTTTGGTTTTGGGGAGACATTTTTAGGTGTCTACAGAAGCCCCCACTTTACTGAGTTTGTAGAAATGTCAGTTTCGAAAACGATAGTCAAAGTAGCCGATAGGGACGGAGAATGATTTAAGACGTTCTGCGATCCTAAATCACTCTGCATACACCGATACCTGCAAGAAAAATGTTAATTCCACAAATAAAAGAGTAAAGGGATAGAATACATATCTGGCACCAGTGTATCGGTGACAAACAAATCTGGCAGCTTCCTAAGGTTGAAGGAACCCACCGAGCGACATTTGTTGAAATGCTTTCCATGCTTGAGGAAAGCCGACTGAAGAGTTTGGTAGTTTTCCAAGCCTGAAAAAAGCCACCGGATAATACTTTCCATGCCTGAGGAAAGTCAATGTATGAATTTTGTGTCATTCTATGCTTGAAGAATTCCACCGATAATGCCTTCCATGCTTAAGGAAAGCCGACAAAAGAACTTGGAGGTTTTCTATACTTGAAGAAAAATCCACCGATAATGCTTTCCATGCCTGAGGAAAGCCGACTTGGCGGTTTTCTATACTTGAAGAAAAATCCACCGATCACGCTTTCCAAGCCTGAGGAAAGCCGACTTGGCGGTTTTCTATACTTGAAGAAAAATCCACCGATAACGCTCTCCAAGCCTGAGGAAAGCCAACAATTGCTGAAATTGGTAAGTGTATGATGGTTCGATTATCCCCGAACGTGGGCCGCAGATGATTCACACCGATTATCCGACCATATTAAATGCTTAAAATGCCAAAAAATAGACTTTGACGCTTGCCAGGGGTAAAATGGTAATTTTAGTCCCCCTTAAATATCAGTTGGAATTTTCCGCGTAATTCTAGCAAAAAATAACCGCTCAATAATCTCGAAAAATCAGTCAAACTAGTCAAAAAGGCCAGGAATATTCCCTGACCAAGTGCAGAATTGCCGCGCCACGTTAAATACTTCCCGTGTCACGGGAACTTCCCCCCCCCCCCCCTTTTTTTTATTTTGCGGTTTGAATTGGTCAACGCGCCACGTCAAATTGTGCCATTACAAAATAACGGTAACCGTGGCACGGTTAACGGGGTCTGTTGCACGGTTACTTTTTGTTTTAAAATCCATTTTAGCTTCACATCTTCGCCATTTCTCATGTCCTCTATATTTCTCCATTTTCACTTCTTGCTTACAAAAATTGTCGTGCCACGTTTAAGGTAAACCGCCGGCCGTCGAAGCTCATCGTGACACGGTAATCGGCAACCGTGACACGGCGGTTCTGCAGATCTATGTTTTTTTCTTTTTTTTTTATTTTTGCTGCGATTTGTTGTTGTTGTTGTTCACTGCTGCTGTTGTTGTCTCCGCCGGAGCTGCCGTCTGAACCGCAAGAGCTCCGTCTCCTGTGAAGCTCGCCATGGCACAGGACAGCCTCGCCGTGTCACGGATTTTGTTGACCGTGTCGCGGCGGTCCTGCTGGTGGCCGGAAGTTTTTTTCATGCTTTTGGAGTTCGAATTTTCACCAATTTGCTGTAATTTCTTGTTATTTTCCTCATTTTCGACCCTCTAGAAGCATCCATGTAAGTTTCCTTTGATTTTTTGTCTTGAATTTGCTTCACGTAAATAATTCATGACAAACCCTTAAAAATCAATTTGGGGGTTTTTGATTTTGAAGTTTGATGTTGAAATTCTTGACATGATTTTACTTGTATATGTATGTATGTGTGTTTGTGAGAAATTTGAGACAAAAATTGCATGATTTGATGGAGAATTGAGCAAATCATCATTTTTGGGTGCTACTTTGTCAAATAATATTCATGTTTTGCTCTTGAAATGGTGAAAAAATGGTGGTGAATCTGCTGAAATAATGTGTTGATTCATATCTCGCGTATGTACTATATTGTCGTGGAGAACATAGTATCATGTGGCTAGGAGAACTGTAGTATTAGTTTGTCATGGAGAAACTAAATACCATAATTTTGCCAATTTTTAGCCTTGAGGTAAAAATTTAGCATATAATTTCAAAAAAAATTAAATAACTTAGGAAATGATGCTAAGTATTTTTGCAACTTGAATTAAATGTTTAGGAAATGATGCTAAACATTTATATTTTGATAATAGCATGCCTAGACGACGAGATTGCGATCTTTCTACCCTCGGCCGGCGTCGAGCTTTTCGGGAGGACACTCCCACCATTCCTGAGGGTATGGACGACGATGCTTTAGAGTCCAAGCCTCGGGCATCCGCGAGTAGAGGTAGGTGGGTTCCACTTCCGTGGACTCCATACCAGTTGGTTTTCTGCCGTGAAAACCATGTCTCTCATCGCTCACTCTCTGGCATAGTCGATGGCACGCTTCGCCACCACGGTTCTGGAGCCGGCGGTTTGATCCCTCGACTTCACCAGATCATTACGAGGGATCCTGCTACGAGCGCCCTATGGGAATCGACTGGTTTAGTAGATTTCTATACGGCGGTTGTAGGGTTTCGCAGCCCCCGGGGTTGCGGTGCGACGGTCGTTCGCGCATTGTTGGAGTATTTTTGGGATACTACCAACACTTTTCATTTTGCTTTGGGGGAGATGACGGTGACCCCCCTAGACTTCAGTATGATCAGCGGGTTGCGCTTCACCGACCGGGCTGTAGCTCAGATGTCTGATATGTCTTGGGGATCGGCTGAGACAGCTAATTTGTTAGGTCCGATTTTTCAGTACATCAGGTCCCGACCAATGTCTCGAGGTGGTCCTAGGAGCGGACGATCGGAGTTGGCTTCAGTTTTAGCTCGTGGCTTTGACATGGAGGATACGACGGCTGAGTAGTGAGTGCGGATTTTCATCCTGATCCTGATTTCTATGACCCTTTCTCCCGATAGGAGTTCACGTGTACTCCTTTGCTACCTCCCCGCTCTAGTCAGGATCCATGAGATAGGATCCTATAGCTGGGCCAGCCTTGGATACGCCGATCTCCTCTTATTGCTACGTCATGGCTGTCGGCAGCTGAATGACGAGTCTCCCATCACCGTCTATGGTCTGTGGAGAGTCGTAGAGGTGATGATCTTTTCCCTTTTTGTTTCACTTTAACTTGTTCGACTCATGTGCTAAAGATTACTTTTCATCGCATCTGTGGTTCTACGAGTACTTCCCAGGATTGGCTCCTCGCCGGCGTCGTGGAGCGGTCCATGATTTCCCTATCGGGGCCACCTGGCATGATCGAGGAGAGTCGCGGGTGGAGTCTTTCCCTGCACTGCATGGGCTGCTACGCCGAGGCACCTCTTCTGTCGGCGTAAGAATCAGTTTTGTTGCTGTTATTTTCCCTCTGACGTTGTTTCTGTTGTTTCACGCTGACTTTTTATGGTTTTCAGGTTGCCATTGATGTCCAATATCGTCCTTGGGCCGGGATGGCTGATCTACCTGAGGCCTTGCGTCTTTCTGCGCACCGCACCATTTTGGTTGGTACCGGACGCTTTGTCTGGTATTTGGGGGAGCAAGTCGTTCGTTAGCATAGCGGCGATCGTTTTGTGGTGCCCTCATCTCCACCAGAGTCGATGCTGGACTCACGCTTGATCAGAGAGTTGATCAATAGGGAGAACGCTATACTTTTCCATGGCAGGAACTTGTACACATGGAGAGTGACTATGCGCGGGATTTTCTTCCCTCTCTGGCTCCTCCACCCCGTCTTCCTGAGGTATGATTTCTTTTGAGGATCTTCTTTATTAGTCTCTGTTTTAAATAATCGAATAACTAGATTATTCGATCATATTTTCAGACGACTATTTGCCCTGTGGGGAGGATCGAGATTCCTCCTCAGTCTGTTCGCTATCCAAGGCCGATTGGTATCACGGAGGACCATATTGGTGACGCGCCAGAGGGTTACAGATAGGCGCAGGAGTCTCTGCCCGAGGTCTTTGAGCCGGTGAGTTCCCTTGGATGCATTATTCATCCTTTTAACATTGTTTGTTACTGACTTTTCTTTGTTTTATCCTCAGCCTAACCGCCCGGAGATGATGGGACTCATGAAGCTGGTTAACGCCCTAAAGTATTGCATCATCAAGCTTCGGCGTGGTGCGAGTTGTCGGAGCTCTAGCGACGTTCTTGAGGTATCATTCATTTTTATTTCTACCAATTGTTTTATTTTGCATTGTTGACACCTTTTGGTTTTGTATCTTTCAGGAGCAACGGAGATCCCGCTCGCGCTCGAGGCACAGAGGCTCGGACGAGGAGGAGTTGGGTCGTGGTAGACGATCTCCTGAGATTCACCGACGTTTTCATTCTCAGGAGGCTCAGTGGCAGCAGTCTCAGTCTTCTCAGCGCTTTCCGGGCCAGAGTCAGGGGCAGCGTTAGTTGTTTTCACAGCCTCCACAGCCTAAGTTTGGGTCTGTTTTGACTCCCTTGGATCCTGGTTCGTTTTCAGCTCCATTGTCCGGGATTCCTCCACCGGTGTCTGGCTTATTCTCAGTTCCGCTGTATGGGACGATGCCTTCACCGACGACTCCAGTGTCTCTAGGCCAGTCTACTCCCTTTTCCGGTTGGACGGGTCCTGCCTTGAGCTTGACTACTGCTGGGGTTACAGGGACTAGTAGGGACACTACTCCCCGTACTCGGATGGTGGAGGGACTCTTCGGTTCGCCGTTCCCATATGCACAGGATGGACCACATGCACAGGGTGGAGATGAGACTGATTCTGGCTCTAGAGACTTTTGACCGAGGGTTTTTATTTGTACATACTATGATGACACTTGACATATTTATGTATTACGACTCTTAGTACATTATTTACGGCTTATGTATTTATTATTGTGTGTTAGTGTGTGTTTGAGACTCCTTGTGTGTGATTGTGTATTTATTAACGACACGACGAAAAAACATAAGTGGAGTAATGGAGGGTACCGACCTTCCCCAAAAGAAAAAGAAATAAAAAGACAAGCAAAATAAAATTACTTACTCCAAAAGAAGAGAAATAAAAATAAAAATAAAATGATAAATAAATAAAATTACCCTCCCCAAATGATAAAAAATAAATGAAATTACTTTCCCCAAGACAAAATAAAAATAATGTGATAAAGAAATAAAATCTTAAAATAAATAAAATTAAGATAAAATTAAGAATATAAAAGGTGAGAATTTTATTAGAAATAAAACTCTCAAAAAAACAAAAACTGAAAAAACAAACGGTGAAGATAAAATATTATAAAAAATCCGGATAGATACGGGAAAAGATGAAAAAAGGAGAACGCGTGAAGTGCCGTGACACGTCACTGTGTACCGAGTCACGACAGGGCTTGCCGTGTCACGGCAAAGGTTCCCGTGACACGGTAGAACTTCTCGTGTCACGGGACGCGTATTACTTAGCGGTGTGTTTTACGCGTATGAAAAGATAAATTCTGGGCAGTTTCGAGCGCTTTTGCTATAAAATAAGACCAGATTATTCATGATATGCATAATTACGAAACACAAAATAATTTAGAATTTCATATTTCATTAATCATGTCTCAGAATTTTGATAATACATTGCGCGACTGGTCTTATTCTTTGACCAATGCTGAAAAAAGAGAGTTAGAATTGTTTCATGTCAGGGGTTTGCTAGCCCTGCGACACGTAGCTATTGAACACGATTTTCTTAGGGCAGCATTAGATTATTGGAGTCTAGAAACACACTGTTTCAAATTTGATTATGATGAAATCTGTCCTCTGCCGGAGGAATTTGGTGCAATCTTTGGATTTCCTGCTAGAAAACTTATTGCCATGCCTACCCTACGTGAATATTATTACCAAGATTTTGAACGCCATCTGAATCTAACAGATCCAGATTTAAATAGAACTGTTTGTGGTAATGAAGTAGACTTAGAAAAACTAGCTAATTTATATTTTAATCGCCCTATCTCTGAGTCTTATCATGTATATCGTAGAAGGGCATATATTTTTTGCATGTTTAGCAAGCTACTATTTGCAAACGGTAGGGTAGGACATGCTTGTCTAGCGTCTGTGCTTGAGCATGTTGAATCCGGAAGATCTCCTATACCGACGTGCCTTGGAGAAACATTTCGTGGTCTTGACGAGGCAAAAGCTGACCGGAAAGCCATCAGGAAGGGCTCTCTGGTACTATTGCAGGTAAAAACACGCTCAGAATAGCCCCCGTGACACAAAACAGGCACCGTGTCACGGTGGATGTCTGCCGCGACACGGTTAAAATTGCCGTGTCACGGGAATCTGCAATTTTTTTTTTTTTGTTTTGCAGATTTGGTTGATGGAGCGTTTGGAATTATTTGAAGCCCCTGACGATATTGAAAAATATGGCCCTAACGACCTAGTCCGTAGGAAAAAGAATTACTCTACGAACATGTCGTATGAAGATTGGAAAAATTTCTTTGCAAAGAGGGAATTTTCCATTCGTTGGGTGGTGCCTTGGTGGAGGCTTACTAGGATGGTTGGCACAAATGAAACTCCATATTGTCGTGTTCCAAGTATCTCCAAACTGACCTTTTACTGTCCTTCTTGGCTGATGCGGCAGTATGGACTTAAACAAGTAATCCCACGCTATAACGATAGTCCTCGTGAAGTATCGTTGCATGAGAGTAACGTTCACAAGTACGAGGCTTATTGGATTGGAAGACCTTTGTGGACCGTTTCTGCAAGTGACCAAGCTCCTCCTCCTTTATCTAGTGCATACAAGGCATAGTTGAACCCTAGAAGTAGAAGGGAACAATTCGGATCACACAAGTCTGATGTAAAGAGTCGTCTTGGAAATAAGAAGGCTCCTCCTAAAGATCGTCTAGGTCCGAGAACACAAGGAATTGAGTTTAAGACTCCTATGATGCCAAGAAAGAAGAACTATGTGAAAGGGAAGGGTAAAGAAAAAATGGTGTATAGGGAGAAACAACCGAAAAAGTTCAAGAGAGGTGAAAGGGGTGAAAGTTCGACTAGGGATGTGACGGTTCGGGCTACAAAAGACACATTAATGGTGAAGGCCGACCTAATTGAGCAAGAGAAGGATGTTCCTAAAGAGAAGAGAGATTAGATCAATAGTGCTTTGCATTTTATGATTTATAATTATTATTTAAAATAAGGCATATGATGCCAATACTTGTAGTCGCATTTATTTTAATAATAGCACCTTTATTTCAGCCTTAAAAAATAAAAATTACAAAGACTTTATTTATTATTTATTTATTCGAGTCAAGGAGTCGGACGCAATGGAAGAACGAAAATAAAAACTCGAACAGTTAACGAATGCGCCAATATTCCGAAAATAAAAACTCGAATAGTTAACGAATGCGTCACGGCAATTTTTTTTTTTTTTGTATTTTTTGGTTTTGCTGACAGAGGGTGACGTGGCACGGGAACTTCTCCCGTCAGACGGGATAAATTCCCGTGTCATGGGAGTTCCTCTTTCCTTTTTTTTGTTCAGGCCCACCGTGTCACGGTGAACAGTACTGTGACACGGTAGGATGTCCCGTGTCGCGGCAATTCCCTTTTTTTTTTTGCCGTGACGCAATGCTGAACCGACGCGCGTATTTGATCAATAGAGGGCGGATTTTTTTTATTTTAAAGTGGTCAGGCCCCCTTGAGGGGTTGCCTACGTATCCTAAAAAGGAATCAGGCCAAACGTAGCTCTATTGGGTCGTAAACCCATGCGACTAGGCATAGAATTTCTTGAGTTGATCCAAGTTGGTTAAGTTATGGAAGCCGTTACCATCCATGTCTACCAATTGTGCCGCTCCGCCAGACAGGATGGCTTTAACAATGTACGGGCCTGACCAGTTCGGTCTGAATTTTCCTCTTGGATCTAACACATTTTTACGAAGTGCCTTAAGCACTAGGTCACCCTCTTTGATATTTCTGGTCTTGACTTTTTTATTAAAATGTCGTGCCATACGCTGTTTGTAGGTTTGGACATGATGCAAAGCTGCCAAGCGTTTTTCATCAAGCAAGACCAGTTCGTCGTATCTTGCTCTAATCTAGTCGACTTCATCTAGTTGGCTTTCCAATGCGATTCGAAGAGAAGGTATTTCGAGCTCGATTGGTTGTACAGCTTCAACTCCATAGACCAAAGAGAAAGGGGTGGCCCCTGTCAATGTACGAACAGAGGTTCGATAACCCCAAAGGGCGAAATGTAGCTTACTTGGCCAATCCTTATAATTTTATGTCATCTTTTCGATGATAGTTTTCACATTTTTGTTGGCCGATTCGACTGCTCCATTTGTTTGTGGTCTGTAAGGTGATGATCGGTGACGTTTGATATGATATTTCTGTAATAATTCCGCGCATTCGGCTTGGAAATGTGTTGCATTATCACTGATCATCTCATGTGGTACCCCATAGCGGCATATGATATTTTTCTCAATGAATTGAGCTACGTGTTTTGCCGTCAGCTTGGCATATGAGGCATCTTCGACCCATTTGGTGAAGTAGTCGATTGCTACGAGAATGAATTCATGCCCCCTTTGTCCTGGTGGTGTTATTTTTCCAATGATGTCAATGCCCCAAGTGGAGAAAGGCCATGGAGAAGTATACGTGTAGAGAAGCGAAGATGGAACATGCTGTAAGTTTGCATAGATTTGACACTTCATACATTTCTTGACGTATTCGTGACAATCTCTCTCCATAGTAGTTCAATAGTAACCTTGTCGTTGAATCTTTTGGACTAACATCTTTGCATTCATGTGAGTTCCACATATACTAGCATGAAGGTTTTCCATGGTTTTATGTGCTTCTTTCTTGGCTATACATAAGAGATTCCTTCCCATTGCTGTTCTCTTGAGGAGTTCTCCCCTGATGAGCACATACTGTGGGCCAGGAGCCTCAAGGCACGGCGTGCCCTTTTATCAGTATTAGGAGGGTATTCTCCTCTTGTCACATAATTAAGGATGTCCGTATACCATGGCTCTTCGTCTTCTTGTTGTGGTTCTTGTTCATCGTCAAGCGCATGAACATAAGCTGGCTCATATCTTCTCTTTATGGTTAGTGGCATTCTGATTGTGTCAGCTGGAATTCGCACCATTGATGCTAATTTAGCTAGTGCGTCGGCGAACTGATTTTCTTCTCTTGGCAAATACGTATATTCCACTTCATCTAGTTGCTCCGTGAGAGTTTCTAAATGAGCTTGATACGTAGCGAGACTTTCACTTCTAACTTTCAATCTCTTGGAGATTTGGTTAATGATTAGTGAAGAATCACCGTAGATTCTGAGTTTCTTAATTCCCAAGGTGTAGGCGTCGTTCGAAGTGCGCCTACGTTAAAGCATGTGTGAAAATGCTTGGCACTCATAGGAAGTGGGAATTGACATTACGATTAGGGACAACGATTAGGACAAATAAAGTAGGGAGCCGCCAACAAGTTTTGTAAGGAACTTGTAAACCGTTCACGGATCATAAAAAGCAACCACGATAAAGGGACAACGAAGGCAACAACGATTGACCCGTGAAGGTTACACCCCATTCATAATCCATGAGATTACTAACTCCATATGGTTCGGAACCACAAAAGGAGGATCGGGGATGATGGTACGAAGTGAGTCATGGAGTCACATTCGCCCGTACTGGCCTCTACTCGATTCTTATATTGAAAAGCATTCATGTGATCTCAAAGGCATACAAACAATAATTCAATTCGCTCCAAACTATTATTTAACTAAATTGGTTTAATATTAATGCACACATAATTCTAAAATATTGGTGATCACTTCAATTAATAATAAGATTAAAAGGACCCTAAACCGGTTGTCCAAATTATCTTATTAGGCGTGATTTTCAATTACATATTCCCTTTAAACATGCAATATGGTGATCATAAATATAATAGAACAACATTAATATTAAAACCAAATTAATCACAATTCCAACAACATAAGATTGTTAGAAAAATAATAATAATAATAATAATAATAATAATAATAATAATAATAATAATAATAATAATAATAATAATAATAATAATAATAATAATAATAATAATAATAATAAAAGAGCACGATCCTTACTTTGAATCTGTTTATTTGCAACTACAAAATAATAAACGAGTCAGTAACTTCAAGGAAATAATAAAACAATAACTAAATTAAATTAAATAAAATAAGGTTGATTTTGGGGCCAAACCCTCAAACGATTCTACCTTTCACGCCTTGGCTTAAGGACAAAACCTCGAGTAAAATACGGACTCCTTTGAGTACTTGAAGAAGTAATTTTGAAGTGAAAAGGGTAGGCTAGTGTTTAGGTTAATAGCATAGAAGAGAGAAAATAAAAATAATAAAAATTCTCGTTGCCCCGTACATTAGAAATGAGGGGGTATTTATAGGGAAAATGTGCTGAGGGAGCACACGGAACCCTAAAATGATAAAAACCCTAAAAACGTATCCCGTGACACAGTCAGACTGTACCGTGACACGGTCAGACTGTACCGTCAGACGGTACACTTTCCCGGACACGGTACAGTTTTGGAGTGACGCGGGAAATTTTCAGAAAACGGGATGAAAAACGCGTTAAGGGTTTACGCGGAAAGGACACGGAACGTCCCGTGTCACGGCAGACCTCCCGTGTCACGGGAAAACCCACCGTCAGACGGGAAGGGTTCCCGTGACACGGTGGCAGTCTGCCGTGACGCGGGAACTTCCAGTCCATTTTTCCGTCTAAATTCATTTTTAACCCTAATTTCTTTCGGCTTTTAAGTGCCAATTGATAATTTCGGGCTTTTTTCTGACTTTTATTATGCGGGCTAAAATAATAAAATAATTAAATAAAAATAAATAACAGGTTTGGGCCAAAAACAGTAAAATAAAAAAAAGGTTTGGACCAAAAAAAGGTTTGGACTTAAAATAAGTTGGGCTGAAATTAAAACTATGCTTTTACCAAACATCAAGGCTAATCCATGGACCGTTCAAAAGTATGAATTTAATAAAAATACGATTTTTTAAGCACTCTCAGGATTAAATACTAAACCCGACCAATAGTGGCGGTGAAAGGTTATTTATCATCGGGTTTGGTTTTGAGGAGACATTTGTAGGTGACTACAGAAGCCCCCACTTTGACTGAGTTTGTAGAAACGTCAGTTTCGAAAACGATAGTCAAAGTAGCCGATAGGGACGGAGAATGATTAAAGATGTTCTGCGATCCTAAATCATTCTGTATACGCCGATACCTGCAGAAAAATGTTAGTTCTACAGATAAAAGGAGTAAAGGGATAGAATACATATCTGCACCAGTGTATCGGTGACAAACAAATTTGGCAGCTTCCTAAGCTTGAAGGAATCCACCGATTGACATTTGTTGAAACGCTTTCCATGCTTGAGGAAAGCCGACTGAAGAGTTTGGTAGTTTTCTAAGCTTGAATAAAGCTACCGGATGACACTTTCCATGCATGAGGAAAATCGACGAACGAATTTGGTGTCATTCTATGCTTGAAGAATTCCACCGATAATGCCTTCCATGCTTGAGGAAAGCCAACAAAGAAATTTTGTGGTTTTCTATACTTGAAGAAAAATCCACCGATGATGCTTTCCATGCCTGAGGAAAGCCGACTTGGCGGTTTTCTATACTTGAAGAAAAATCCACCGATAACGCTTTCCAAGCCTGAGGAAAGCCGACTTGGCGGTTTTCTATACTTGAAGAAAAATCCACCGATAACGCTTTCCAAGCCTGATGAAAGCCGACTTGGCGGTTTTCTATACTTGAAGAAAAATCCACCGATAACGCTTTCCAAGCCTGAGGAAAGCCGACTTGGCGGTTTTCTATACTTGAAGAAAAATCCACCGATAACGCTTTCCAAGCCTGAGGAAAGCCGACGATTGCTGATATTGGTAAGTGTATGGTGGTTTGATTATCCCCGAATGTGGGCCGTAGATGATTCACAATTTTAAGTCGATTATCCAACCATATTAAATGCTTAAAATGCCGAAAATTAGACTTTGACGCTTGCTAGGGGTAAAATGGTAATTTTAGCCCCCCCTTAAATATCAGTTAAAATTTTTCGCGTAATTCTAGCGAAAAATAACCGCTCAACAATCTCGAAAAATCAGTCAAACTAGTCAAAAAGGCCAGGAATATTCCCTGACCAAGTGCAGAATCGCCGCGCCACGTCAAGAACTTCCCGTGCCACGGGAATGACTTCCCGTCAGACGGGACAAGATCCCGTGTCACGGGACTCTCCTTTTCTCTTTTTTTTTTATTTTTTTATTTTGCTGCTTTTTGAATCAGTCACGCGTGAATGATTGCAACGGTTACTTTTTTTTTTTGTCTTTTTTTGTCTTTAAATTCGCATTTCTGCTTTCACCACTTCTCATCTCATTGTTCATCTCCTCTCTATTTCTCCATTTTCACTTCTTGCTTAAAAATTGCCGCGCCACGTTTAAGGTTAACCGTCGGCCGTCGAAGCTCACCGTGACACGGTAACGGCGACCGTGACACGGTTGTTCTGCAAATCTTATCTTTTTTTTTTTTTTTTTTTTTGCTGCTGTTCTTCGCTGCTGTTGTTCGCTGCTGCTGTTTCTGTCTCCGCCGGAGCTGCCGTCTAAGTCGTCGGAGCTCCGTCAGCTTTGAAGCTCGCCGTGACATGGGACTGCCTCGCCGTGTCACGGATTTTGCTGACCGTGTCACGGCGGTCCTGCTGGTGGCCGAAAGTTTTTCGAACTTTGGAGTTTGAATTTTCACCAATTTGCTGTAATTTCTTGCTTATTTCCCTCATTTTCGACCCTCTACAAACATCCATGTAAGTTTCCTTTGATTATTGCTTTGAATTTGCTTCACATAAATAATTTCATGACAAACCCTAAAAAATCAATTTGGGGGTTTTTGATTTTGAAGTTTTATGTTGAAATTCTTGTCATGATTTTACTTGTATATGTATACATGTGTGTTTGTGAGAGATTTGAGGCAAAAATTGCATGATTCGATGGAGAATTGAGCAAATCACCATTTTTGGGTGCTACTTTGTGAAATAATGTTCATGTTTTGTTCTTGAAATGGTGGTGAATCTTGTGAAATGATGTGTTGATTCATATTTTGCATATGTACTATATTGTCATGGAGAACATAGTATCATGCGGCTAGGAGAACTGTAGTATTAGTTTGTCATGGAGAAACTAAATACCATAATTTTACCAATTTTTAGCCTTGAAGTAAAAATTTAGCATATAATTCAAAAATTAAATAACTTAGGAAATGATGCTAAGTATATTTATTTTTATTTTTATAAATATGTAACTTAAAATGTTTAGGAAATGATGCTAAACATTTAGATTTTGATAATAGCATGCCTAGACGATGAGATTGCGACCTTTCTACCCGCGACCGGCGTCGGGCTTTTCGGGAGGACACTCCCACTGTCCCTGAGGGCATGGATAACGAAGTCTTAGAGTCCGAGCCTCGGACTTCTACGAGTAGGGGTAGGTGGGTTCCACCTCCGTGGACCCCAGACCAGTTGGTTTTCTGTCGCGAAAACCACGTCTCTCACCGCGCACTCTCCGGCAGAGTCGATGGCACACTTCGCCAGCATGGTTCCGGAGCCGGCAATTTGATCCCTCGACTTCACCAGGTCATTACGAGGGATCCTGCTACGAGCGCCCTATGGAAGTCGGCTGGCTTGGTAGATTTTACGCGGCGGTTGTAGGGTTTCGCAGCCCCCAAGGTTGCGGCGCGACAGTCGTTCGCGCATTGTTGGAGTATTTCTGGGATACTACCAACACCTTTCATTTTGCTTGGGGGGAGATGATGGTGACCCCTCTAGACTTCAGCATGATCAGCGGGCTGCGCTTCACCGACCGGGCTGTAGGTCAGATGTCCGATCTATCTTGGGGATCGGCTGAGGTAGCTGATTTGTTGGGTCCGATTGTTCAGCACATCAGGACCCGACCAGTATCTCGAGATGGTCCTAGGAGTGGACGATCGGAGCTGGCTTCAGTTCTAGCTCGCGGCTTCGAGATGGAGGATACGACGGCTGAGCAGCGGGTGCGGATCTTCATCTTGATCCTGATTTCTATGACCCTCTCTCCCGACAGGAGTTCACGCGTGCTCCTTTTCTACCTCCCCTCTTTGGCCAAGATCCCCGAGAGAGGATCCTATAGCTGGGCCAGTCTTGGGTACGCGAATCTTCTTTTGTTCTACGTCATGGTTGCCGGCAGCTGGATGACGAGTCCCCTATCACCGTTTATGGCTTGTGGAGAGTCGTAGAGGTGATGATCTTTTCCCTTTTTATTTCATTTTAGCTTGTTCGACTCATGTGCTAAATATTATTTTTGTTGCAGCTATGGTTCTACGAGTACTTCCCAGGCTTGGCTCCTCGCCGGCGTCAAGGAGTGGTCCATGACTTCCCCGTCGGGGCCATCTGGCGTGACCGAGGAGAGTCGCGGGTAGAGTCTGTTCCGGCACTTCGTGGGCTACTACGCCGAGGCACCTCTTCCGTTGGCGTAAGGATTAGTTTTGTTGCGTTCTTTCCTTCTGATGTTGTTTCCGTTGTTTCACGCCTAACTCCCTAAATTTTTATGGTTTCCAGGTTCCCATCAATGTCTAGTACCATCCTTGGGCCGGGATGACTGATCTACCCAAGGCCCTGCGTCTTTCAGTGTACCGTACCATTTTGGTTGGTACCGGACGCTTCGTCTGGTATTTGGGAGAGCGAGTCGTCCGACAGCATAGCGGCGATCGCTTTGTGGTGCCTTCATCCCTGCCAGAGTCGACGCTGGACTCCCGCTTGATCAGAGAGTTGATCAACAGGGGAGAGTGCTACACTCTTCCATAGCAGGATCTCGTTCATATGGAGAGCGACTATGCGCGGGATTTGCTTCCCTCTCTGGCTCCTCCGCCCCGTCTTCCCGAGGTATGATTTCTTTTGAGGATCTTCTTTATTAGTCTCTGTTTTAAATAGTCGAATAACTTGATTATTCGATCATATTTTCAGAAGACTATTCGCCCTGTGGGGAGGATCGAGATTCCTCCTCAGTCTGTCCGCTACCCCGGGCCAATCGGTATCACGGAGGACAATATTGCTGACGCGCCGGAGGGTTATAGACAGGCGCAGGAGTCTCTGCCCGAGGTCTTTGAGCCGGTGAGTTTTCTTCGACGCATTATCCACCCTTTTAATGCTGCTTATTACTGAATTTTCTTTGTTTTATCCTCAGCCTAACTGCCCGGAGATGATGGGAATCATGAAGCTGGTGGACGCGCTGAAGTATTGCATAATCAAGCTTCGGCGTGGTGCGAGTTGTCGGAGCTCTAGCGACGTTCTTGAGGTATCACTTATTATTTTTTTTTCATTTCGACCATTTGTTTTATTTTGCATTGTTGACACCTTTTGATTTTGTATCTTTCAAGAGCGACGGAGGTCCCGCTCGCGCTCGAGGCCCAGAGGCTCGAACGAGGAGGAGCTTGGTCGTGGTAGACGGTCTCCTGAGGCTCACCGGCTTTCTCAGCGAGAGCTCAGACTACTCAGCCATTTCAAGAGGCTCAGTGGCAGCAGGGTCAGTCTTCTCAGCGTTTTCCGGGCCAGAGTCAGGGGCAGCGTCAGTCATTTTCACAGCCTCTAGTTCCCGAGTTTAGGTCTCCTTTGGATCCTGGTTTATTTTAAGCTCCATTATTCGGGATTCCTCCACCGCTGTCGGGCTTGTTCTCGGTTCCGATGTATGGGACGATGCCTTCACCGACGATTCCAGTATCTTTGGGCCAGTCTACTCCGTTTTCTGGCTGGACGGGACCTGCCTTGATCTTGGCTACTGCTGGGCCTACGGGGACTAGTAGGGACGCTACTCCCCGTACTCGGATGTACGAGGGACTCTTCGGTTCGCCGTTCCCATATGCACAGGATGGACCACATGCACAGGGCGGAGATGAGACTGATTCTGGCTCTAGGGACTTTTGACCGAGGGTTTCTATTTGTACATACTATGATGACACTTGACATATTTATGTATTACGACTCTTTGTACATTATTTACGGCTTATGTATTTATTATTGTGTGTTAGTGTGTGTTTGAGACTCCTTGTGTGTGATTGTGTATTTATTAATGACGCGACAAAAAAAAACATAAGTGGAGTAATGGAGGGTACCGACCTTCCCCAAAAGAAAAGAAAATAAAAAGACAACCAAAATAAAATTATTTTCCCCAAAAGAAAAGAAAAGAAATAAAAATAAAATGAAAAAGAAATAAAATAAATAAAAAAAAACAAAACAAATATAAAGAAATAAAATCTTAAAATGAATTTAAGATAAAAATAAAAAAAGGTGAGAATTTTATTAGAAATAAAACTCTCAGAAAAAACTGAAAAATAAACGGTGAAGATAAAAAAATATAAAAAAATCCGGATAGATACGGGAAAAGATGAAAAAGAAAGCGTGTAAAGTGTCGTGACACGGCACTGTTCACCATGTCACGGCAAAACCTGCCGGGTCACGGCAAAAGTTCCCGTGACACGGTGGAATTTCCCGTGTCACGGGACGCGTATTAGTCAGCGGTTTGTTTTACGCGTATGAAAAGATAAATTCTGGGCAGTTTCGAGCGCTTTTGCTATAAAATAAGACCAGATTATTCATGATATGCATAATTACGAAACACAAAATAATTTAGAATTTCATATTTGAATAATCATGTCTCAGAATTTTGATAATACATTGCGCAACTGGTCTTATTCTTTGACTAATGCTGAAAAAAGAGAGTTAAAATTATTTCAAGTCAGGGGTTTGCTAGCCCTGCGACACGTAGCTATTGAACATGATTTTCTTAGGGCAACATTAGATTATTGGAGTCCAGAAACACACTGTTTTAAATTTGATTATGATGAAATCTGTCCTCTGCCGGAGGAATTTGGTGCAATCTTTGGATTTCCTGCTAGAAATCTTATTGCCATGCCTACCTTACGTGAATATTATTACCAAGATTTTAAACGCCATCTGAATCTGACAGATCCAGATTTAAATAAAATTGTTTGTGGTAATGAACTAAACTTAGAAAAACTAGCTAACTTATATTTTAATCGCCCTATCTCTGAGTCTTATCATGTATATCGTAGAAGGGCATATATTTTTTGCATGTTTATCAAGCTACTATTTGGAAATGGTAGGGTAAGACATGCTTGTCTAGCGTCGGTGCTTGAGCATGTTGAATCCGGAAGATCTCCTATGCCGACGTGCCTTGGAGAAACATTTCGTGGTCTTAACGAGGCAAAAGCTGACCGGAAAGCCATCAGGAAGGGCTCTCTGGTACTACTGCAGGTAAAAATACGCTCTAAGTAGCCCCCGTGACGCAAAACAGGCACCGTGTCACGGTGGGTGTCTGCCGTGACACGGTTAAAACTACCGTGTCACGGGAATCTGCATTTTTTTTATTTATTTATATTTTTTTTTGCTGCCGTGACACGGGGACTTCTCCCGCCAGACGGGATGAAATCCCGTGTCACGGGAAAATTTTACACTTTTTTTTTTGACTGATTTTTTTTTCTTTCTTTTTTTTTTTGCAGATTTTGTTGATGGAGTGTTTGGAATTATTTGAAGCCCCCGACGATGTTGAAAAATATGGCCCTAACGACCTAGTCCGCAGGAAAAAGAATTACTCTGCGAGCATGTCGTATGAAGATTGGAAAAAAATTTTGCAAAGAGGGAATTTTCCATTTGTTGGGTGGTGCCTTGGTGGAGGCTTACTAGAATGGTTGGCACGAATGAAACTCCATATTGCCGTGTTCAAAGTATCTCCAAAGTGACCTTTTACTGTCCTTCTCGACTGATGCGGCAGTATGGACTTGAACAAGTAATTCCACGCTATAACGATAGTCCACGAGAATTATCGTTGCATGAAAGTAACGTTCACAAGTACGAGGCTTATTGGATTGGAAGACCTTTGTGGACCGTTTCTGCAAGTGACCAAGCTCCTCCTCCTTTATCTAGTGCATACAAGGCATTGTTGAACCCTAGAAGTAGGAGGGAACGACTCAGATCACGCAAGTCTGATGTAAAGAGTCGTCTTGGAGATAACAAGGCTCCTCTTAAAGATCGTCTAGGTCCGAAAACACAAGGAATTGAGTTTAAGACTCCTAAGATGCCAAGAAAGAAGAACTATGTGAAAGGAAAGGGTAAAGAAAAGATGGTGCATAGGGAGAAACAACCGAAAAAGTTCAAGAGAGGTGAAAGGGGTGAAAGTTCGACTAGGGGTGTGACGGTTTGGGCTACAAAAGACACATTAATGGTGAAGGCCGACCTCATTGAGCAAGAGAAGGATGTTCCTAAAGAGAAGAGAGATTAGATCAATAGTGCTTTGCATGTTATGATTTATAATTATTATTTAAAATAAGGCATATGATGCCAATACTTGCAGTCGTATTTATTTTGATAATAGCACCTTTATTTCAGCCTTAAAAATAAAAATTATAATGACTTTATTTATTATTTATTTATCCGAGTCAAGGAGTCGGACACAATGGAAGAACGAAAATAAAAACTCGAACAATTAATTCGCAACGAATGCGCCAATAATCCAAAAATAAAACGGGAAAACTGAAAGTCCACCGTGTCATGGTGAAAGAATCCTGTGACACGATACAAATTCCCGCGTCACGGCAAATTATTTTTTTTTTATAGGGGGTGACGTGGCACGGGACATTTATCCCGTCAGACGGGATAAATTCCCGTGTCACGAGAGTCCCTCTTTCCTTTTTTCTTCGTTCAGGCCCACCGTGTCACGGTGAACAGTACCGTGACACGGTACGGTATCCCGTGTCGCGGCAATTCCCCCTTTTTTTTTTTTACCGTGACGCAATGCTGAACTGACGCGCGTATTTGATCAACAGAAGGCGGATTTTTTTTATTTTAAAGTGGTCGGGCCCCCTTGAGGGCTGCCTACGTATCCTAAAAAGGAATCAGGCCAAACGTAGCTCTATTGGGTCATGAACCCATGAGACTAGGCATAGAATTTCTTGAGTTGATCCAAGTTGGTTAAATTATGGAAGCCGTTACCGTCCATGTCTACCAATTGTGCCGCTCCGCCAGACAGGATGGCTTTAACAATGTACGATCCTGACCAGTTCGGTCTGAATTTTTCTCTTGGATCTAACACATTTTTACGAAGTGCCTTAAGCACTAGGTCACCCTCTTTGATATTTCTGGTCTTGACTTTTTTATTAAAATGTCGTGCCATACGCTGTTGGTAGGTTTGGACATGATGCAAAGCTGCCAAGCATTTTTCATCAAGCAAGACCAGTTCGTCGTATCTTGCTCTAATCCAGTCGACTTCATCTAATTGGCTTTCCAATGCGATTCGAAGAGAAGGTATTTTGAGCTCAATGGGTTATACAGCTTCAACTCCATAGACCAAAGAGAAAGGGGTAGCCCCTGTCGATGTACAAACAGAGGTTCGATAACCCCAAAGGGCGAAATGTAGCTTACTTGGCCAATCCTTGTAATTTTCTGTCATCTTTTCGATGATAGTTTTCACATTTTTGTTGGCCGATTCGACTGCTCCGTTCGTTTGTGGTCTGTAAGGTGATGATCGGTGATGTTTGATGCGATATTTCTGTAATAATTCCGCGAATTCGGCTTGGAAATGTGTTCCATTATCACTAATCATCTCATGTGGTACCCCATAGCGGCATATGATATTTTTCTCAACGAATTGAGCTACGTGTTTTGCCGTCAGCTTGGCATATGAGGCAGCCTCGACCCATTTGGTGAAGTACTCGATTGCTACGAGAATGAATTCATGCCCCCCTTGTCCTGGTGGTGTTATTTTTCCAATGATGTCAATGCCCCAAGTGGAGAAAGGCCATGGAGAAGTATACGTGTAGAGAAGCGAAGGTGGAACATGCTGTAAGTTTGCGTAGATTTGACACTTCATACATTTCTTGACGTACTCGTGACAATCTCTCTCCATAGTAGTCCAATAGTAATTAACCTTGTCGTTGAATCTTTTGGACTAACATCTTTGCATTCATCTGAGTTTCACATATACCAGCATGAAGGTTTTCCATGGTTTTATGTGCTTCTTTCTTGGCTATACATAAGAGATTCCTTCCTGTTGCAGTTCTCTTGTGGAGTTCTCCCCTGATGAGCACATACTGTGAGGTCAGGAGCCTCAAAGCACGACGTGCCCTTTTATCAGTATTAGGAGGGTATTCTGCTCTTGTCACATAATTAAAGATGTCTGTATACCATGGCTCTTCATCTTCTTCCTGTGGTTCTTGTTCATCGTCAAGTGCATGAACATACGCTGGCTCATATCTTCTCTCTATGGTCAGTGGCATTCTGATTGTGTCAGCTGGAATTCGCACCATTGATGCTAATTTAGCTAGTGCGTCGGCGAACAGGTTTTCTTCTCTTGGCAAATACGTATATTCCACTTCATCTAGTTGCTCCGTGAGAGTTTCTAAATGAGCTTGATACGTAGTGAGACTTTCACTTCTCACTTTCCATCTCTTGGAGATTTGGTTAATGATTAGTGAAGAATCACCGTAGATTCTGAGTTTCTTGATTCCCATGGCGACAGCTGTTTCTAACCCCAAAATGTATGCTTCATATTCTGCGGCATTGTTGGTGACATCAAAGTCAAGCTTCATGGAAATTGGGATGTGCTCTTCATTGGGTGATACGAGCAAGACTCCTACACCACATCCCTTTTGGTTTGAAGCTCCATCGAAATAGAGCGTCCAACTATCATCTTCAGTCATGAATAAATCTTCGTCGGGGAAATCGTACTCATCTTCTTCTTTTTCAGCTTCTTCTAGCAGAAAGTCTGCTAAGAAATCAGAAACTGCAGAACCTTTGATGGCTTTTTGTGGCACAAATCTCAAGTCAAATTGAGCTAGATTGACTATCCACCTTGATAATCTGCCGTTGAGTGTTGCTTTCTCGAACAAGTATTTGAGAGGATCCATCTTGGACACGACATGCACTGTATGAGTGAGCATGTAATGTCTTAGTTTCTGTGCGGCCCATACAAGTGCGAGACACAACTTCTCGAGTGGTGTGTATCGCGTCTCATATCCTTGAAGTTTCTTGCTCAAGTAATAGATTGAATTCTCCTTGCTTTCGATCTCTTGTGCTAGCATTGCCCCCATCGTTTCTCTTGTGACCGTAAGGTAGAGTCGAAGAGGAAAGTCAGGTATTGCTGGCGCTAGCACAGGTGGGTTTGCCAAATACTCTTTGATCTTGTCGAAAGCCTTTTGGCAATCATCATCCCATGTGACTGGGACATTCTTCTTAAGCTTCTTGAATATAGGTTCACATATCGCTGTGAGCTTTGATATGAACCTACTTATATACTGCAACCTTCCAATGAAGCCTCGAATCTCCTTCTCATTTTTGGGTGGTGGCATTGCCGTGATCACTTTTACTTTTGAAGGATCTATTTCAATCCCTCGAGAACTGATCACATATCCAAGTAATTTGCCTGACGTGACTCCGAATGCACATTTTGCTGGATTTAATCTCATGTTGTACTTACGGAGTCTTTCAAAAAACTTGCGAAGTGCAACAATATGGCCTGGGCGATCTTTAGACTTAACGATCATATCATCGACATAGACCTCCACCTCTTTGTGCATCATGTCATGTAATAATGATGTAGCTGCTCTTTGTTAGGTGGCACCCGCGTTTTTCAACCCGAATGGCATTACCGTATAGCAATATGTACCCCATTGCGTGATGAATGTGGTTTTCTCCATGTCTTCTTCGGCCATCAATACCTGATTATATCCGGCGTAACCATCCATGAATGACAGGAGTGCATGGTTTGTTGTATTATCGACCAGAATGTCAATGTGAGGTAGAGGGAACCCATCTTTTGGGCTTGCTTTATTGAGATCCCTGTAATCAACACACATTCTGACCCTTCCATCCTTCTTTGGAACTGGAACCACATTTGCTATCCATTCCGGATACTTGGATACTCTGATGAAACCTGCGGCCAATTGCTTCCTGATTTCTTCCTTGATTTTGAGAGCCACATCTGGTTTCATTCGGCGCAGCTTTTGTTTGACGGGCTTCATACCTGGAATGAGTGGTATTGTATGCTGAGCTATTTCCATGTCAATTCCTGGCATATCTTGGTATGAACAAGCAAATACATCAACAAATTCACTAAGCAAGTTAATTAGCTCTTTGCGTTCATCTTGACTTAGTGTTAATCCAATTTTTACTTCTTTAACAGTCGTATCATTGGAAATGTTAATTGTTTCTGTATCTTCAATAACTGCTGTTTTATTTTCGTGTTCTTCCATTGCTTTTATTATTTCTTTGTCATTTTTATCATTAGCAAAGCAATATTGATCAGGGCTAGAGGAATGGCACGCATCGTAAGCAAAGGTACTCATTTTATTGAATTCACTGGCTAATACATCAAGAGAGGCAAGGTCGGCTGCGACCTCACCAGAATTATTAGGGCTAGAAAGAGAGGACTCAACAAGAGACTTAGGGTTGAACTCTATAGCAGAAAGAGGGTCGGCCTCAGACTCTAAGGACTCGTCTACGGACTTAGACTCAGACTCGGAATCGGACCCAGACGACTCAGACTCATTAAACATAGGACCTTCGCCAGCGGTTATTTCCAACTTCTCTCCACTCGGCGTAGTGATCCTCAATGTCTTGCGCCATCCCCTTGAAATGTTGTCAGCTTGGACGATTAACTCGGAGGGGTCAAAATCCTTGTTCGCTATGACAGCTTGAACGAGCTCGGAGTTATTATCGCAGACCGGCTTGGATTCAATTTTCTCCATTCCAAAAAGAAGGTTGATTCCCAGATCATCAGATTTCAGGCTAGCTGGCTTCTCGGCTGTGGAGAGCTCTTCATCAATGACGTCACAATCTAGGAACATCTCGAATCCCGGTTCACGGATCCCGTTATGGACAAATGGTTCGGGGAATTCATAGCGTGGGAAGTCTTCCCCTTCTTTGATGTACTGTCCATTGAGGGTGAACGGATATGGATCCATGGCCATTTCCATCTTCGTGATTCGAGCGTTATTGCGAGCCTTCATTTTCAATGCAGCTCGTTTCAGATCTTCTTTTGTTGGCTTGAATCACAAGCTAAAAATATCCTTCTTAAGCGCACCAGGATGGCCCCAAGATTCAGCCATTTTCTTTTTGAGTCCAAGGGTCATTCCAGGGAAATGACCTTGCTTCTTCAGAATGGCATTGATACTGATGTTTGAATAGGGATCGAAGTCGAGATGGCACTTTTCCTCCTCTTCGATCACGAGAACATCATCTAGTGAAAACCCCTAAAGATCTTCATCTTCTTCGCCATGTTCAACATGGACGATAGGAGTATCAATTACTTGAATGCGCATAGGAGAAGAATCGATAGTAATCGGAACCCCTCCAACTATGGCTTTCACTTTTTGGTGAAGCGATGACGGAATCGCCTTTAGCTCATGAAGCCAACGGCGTCCTAACAACAGATTGAAAGAGGCCTTCATGTCCACCACCTGAAATTTGGTGCGACGCTTAATGGCCCCAGTAGTTATATTCAGTATGATAGTACCTACGGCTTGACGACGAGTATTATCATAAGCTCGAATCCCTTGAGTGGAGGGAGTCAATTCTTCATTCTTTATACCCAACTTCTTTACAGTACGGAGTGGGCACACATTGATTGCAGAGCCATTATCAACCAGGTTCATGGGAACATTCATCTGACTACACACTACAGTGAGGTGTAAGGCCTTATTGTGTTGGTCCCCTTCCGGGGGTAGACCCTTATCAGAAAAGGAAATCATATTGCTAGTACTTGGCAGCTCAGTAGTAAGAAAGTTGACCAATCCTTGAGGAGTCATGTCATCATCGACTCCTATTTTCACCAGAGCACTCATCACAGCCTTTCGATGCTCGTGGGAAGTGGCCAAAAGCTTCCATACAATCATCTCCACCTTGGTCTTTTGCAGTTGTTTGACCACATCGCTACTCACAGGGTCGATGGGATCAACTATCAGATGTGATTGTGGTGGGGGGTGGAGGTGGATTAGGTTGTTGCAACCGTCCACTTCTGGTGAGAACCTTGACCTCAAAGTCCCCCCAAACGTCTTCACTGGTTCCAAGAGATGAACAGGCTATGTCTTTGAGATAGACGTCTTCATCATCACTATCCCAGATCCCATTCACTTCTTCAGTACTTGAGATAAATACAACCTCCGGGAGAGGTTCATTCACAGGTTGAATGAGTATTGATGGATCAAAGGAGACTTCATCTCCCATGATAGCCAAAGCATCAGAAAGAGGACCTGTTTGAATGTTAGGCTTCTTGCCCCCTGGAGGAACAGGAAGTTGATTAGCATCGATCAGATCTTGGATTGCATTCTTCAGCCTCCAACACTTCTCAGTATTATGACCCTTGCCTTGATGAAACTTGCAATAAGCATTGGGGTCATAGCTAGCGGCCCTATTCTCTGGCCGAGGTTTTAGAAATGGTCCGATTGGCATAATCAGTCCTTGACCATGCAAACGGTCATAAGCAGCATCATAAGTCATCCCCAAAGGCGTGTAAACCCTCCTTTGCCTTTGGAATCTTTGAGGAGGAGCATTAAGGGCCAGCACATCATTGATGTTGATATTGTTGGTAGCATTATTGGGCTTAGAAGACGAAGACGAAGAAGAAGGAGTGTCGTTCTTCTTATTTTTCCAAGTGTTGTTGTTATTGTTGCTACCAACAGACTTCATCAGTTCATCCTCGATATTGATTCCAATATCGTATACAACGTCAAAGGTACTCAGAGGCAGAAACTTCAAGTGTTGCTTGTACTTATGAGTCAGATTGGCAATGAACAAGCGAACCATTTCTTTCTCCTTGGGGGGATCCACCAGGAGCGCAGCTGTTTCCCTCCACCTGCTTAAGTAAGTGGTGAAGCCTTCATTCTCTTTCTGTTTGAGAATGGAGAGTTCACGTTCAGAAGTCTTGGCCTGGATGTTACACTTGTAACGATTCATGAAGCTTTCAGCAACATCCTCCCAAGTCATGACATGTTTGGATTCCAAAGAATAGAACCACTATTGACAGGCATGCTCTAAGGGAAGAGGGAACATCGTAGGGAAGAGTGTCACATCTACTCCCTTAAGAGCCATAGTTGCAGAAAAAGCCTTCAAATGGAAAAGCGGATTATCAGTAGGCTTGAATTTGGGAATGTCAGCAGTGGAAAACTTCTCAGGAAGCTTGTCTCTTATAGACGAAGAGGCGACAGGCTGTTCCACATAAGTGAACTCTTCAGAAATCTTGCTCATCTGTTCCTTAATCTTGTCCATTGCAACAGTAGTGACATTGTTCTGATTGTCTTGTTCTACAGTGCTGACTCTAGTGGTGAGTGTCTGCATCATGTCAGACAATCTTTCAATTGTCCTATTGAGGTTCTCGATGTCTTCCTTAGTGGCCATTGGTTGAAAGTAGACTGGAGATGGATTTTGTGGAGATGATTGAGGTGGTTTCCTTGTACGCCTCTTTGGTATAAGAGGTTGTTGAGGTATGGACTCGAACCGTAACAATCTACCCCTGCTTCTTGACCAAGTGCTGTGACACCGAAACAAACACACCTTTAATGACCAAACTTAACCTTAACCCATCCGGATAAAAAAAAATCTATGGTTTTGAAATTATTTTTGTTTTTTTTTAAAAAAACATATGGGAGGATACCATCCGACTTACTCCGAAAAAAAAACGACACAAAAACGAGACTTCCCTAAAATACGGTCAAAAAGTGGTGCACGAGTAAAAAAAAAAGTGTGTGAACACGATATGTGAGTGATTAGGTGAGGTTATAGACGCGTGTTTTGACCGTATAGCTAGACACGACACAAAACTGGACACAACATTCGCACGAAAATCGAAAAAAAAGACTGACAAGACACTTTCCTGGGCACCATGTCACGGTGCAGAGTGTCGTGACACGGTACAGTCTGCCGTCAGATGGTAGACTTCCCCGTGTCACGGAACTGTTCACCATGGCGCGACAGAACATGTCGTGACACGGTGCGCAGTTTCAGGTCAGTTTTGTGATTTTTTCAGATTTTAATCGATTTTAGGTCCGTTCTAATTACTAAGTGAGGATTAAAACCCCCGGTCATGGGTTAAACAAAAGAGCAAACACATGAGGATTAGTACCAAACAACCACGTCGCATTTAGGCACGATGATAAAAAAAGTTCGCAACCTAGAGTCGAGATCTATGTTTAACTATTGGTCAAGCTTTGGGTGTCAAAAGGGTACCATGGTTACGAGTTTGGACGCGTTAGCAAGGCAGCCTCTCTTGAGGGTGTATGCCAACGGGCGGCTCCGCGAGTTCGTGATGAAATCGAACTCGACTCCATGGTTTGGGTGGATTTAATAACTCGGATGAACCCTTATTGCCATGAGCGTTTTTGGGTCGATAGAGCTTAAATCCCCCGGGGCTAAGAGGCATGTAGAACACATACGTTTTCAGAAAAATCGAAGGAAGTCGACTGTGAGAAAAGAAAATAAGCCACCGGACTGATTTTAGGACTGCCGTGGCACGGCAGTCAGAAAATCTGACTGGTGCCCTGTTTTCTTTTGTGCGCAACCAAGTTATCCAATTTTTCCTACGGGACAGACCTGAACGCGACGTTAAAACGTCTATGCAGATGCAAAAATGCCAAATTAATCACCGGAATATTTTTTCAAGAATCTTTCAAGTCTCATCCACTCATCTTAATTAAATACCGATCACTCAAATCGATAAATAATTAAGAATCGTCCCCAGTGGAGTCGCCAAATTGTAGGCGTCGTTCGAAGTGCGCCTACGTAAAAAGCATGTGTGAGTATTCTTGGCACTCATAGGAAGTGGGAATTGAAATTACGATTACGGACAACGATTAGGGACAAATAAAGTAGGGAGCCGCCAACAAGTTTTTAAGGAACTTATAAACCGTTCACGGATCATAAAAGACAACCACGAATAAGGGACAACGATAGGCAACAACGATTGACCCGTGAAGGTTACACCCCATTCATAATCCATGAGATTACTAACTCCATATGGTTCGGAACCACGAAAGGAGGATCGGGGATGATGGTATGAAGTGAGTCATGGAGTCACATTCGCCCGTATTGGCCTCTACTCGATTCTTATAGTGAAAAACATTCCTGGGATCTCAAAGGCATACAAACAAAAATTCAATTTGCTCCAAACTATTATTATGCTAAATTGGTTGTATATTAATGCAACACATAATTCTAAAATATTGTGATCACTTGATTTAATAACAAGATTAAAAAGGAAACTAAGCCGGTTGTCCAAATTATCTTATTAGGCGTGATTTTCAATTACATATTCCCTTTAACATGCAATATGGTGATCAATAAAAAAATATAATAGAATAAACATTAATATTGGAACCAATTTAATCACAATTCCAACAACATAAAATCGTTATAAAAATAATAAAAACAAAAGGAGCATGATCCTTACTTCGATTCTGTTTGTTTGAAAATACAAAATAATATGCGAGTTAGTAACTTCAAGGAAATAAATAAACAATAACTAAATTAAATTAAATAAAATAAAATTGATTTTGGGGCCAAACCCTCAAACAGTTCTACCTTTCACGCCTTGGTTTAAGGACAAAACCTCGAGTAAAATATAGACTCCTTTGAGTGCTTGAATAAGGAATTTTGAAGTGAAAAGGGTAGGCTAGTGTTTAGGCTAATAGCATAGAAGAGAGAAAATAAAATAATAGAATTACTCGGTGCCCCGTTCATCAGAAATGAGGGGTATTTATAGGGAAAATGTGCCGAGGGAGCACACGGAACCCTAAAATGATAAAAAACCTAAAAAAGTATCCCGTGACGCGGTCAGACTGTACCGTGACATGGGAAGCCCCACCGTCAAACGGTACACTTTCCCGTGACACGGTATAGTGTTGGAGTGACGCGGGAAATTTTCAGAAAACGGGATGAAAAACACGTTAAGGGTTTACGCGGAAAGGACACGGAACGTCCCGTGTCACGGCAGACCACCCGTGTCACAGGAATTCCCACCGTCAGACGGGAAAGAGTCCCGCGACACGGTGGCAGTCTGCCGTGGCGCGGGAACTTTCAGTCCATTTTTCCGTCTAAATTCATTTTTTAACCCTAATTTCTTTCGGCTTTTTAAGTGCCGATTGATAATTTCGGGCTTTTTTCTGAATTTTATTATTCGGGCTAAAATAAGAAAATAATTAAATAAAAATAAATAAAAGGTTTAGGCCAAAAATAAACAATAAAATAAAAAAGGTTTGGGCTAAAAATTAATTAAAACTATGCTTTTACCAGACATCAAGATTAATCCACACTAGTGGAAAAAATCTCATTCGTAACAGGCTATTTGTAACGGGCATACCGTTACATTAAATATATTCGTAACGGGCAAAATAGTGTCCGTTACGAATACTTAGTTATTCGTAACGGGCAAAATAGTGTCCGTTACTTCATTTGCCCGTTACGGATATTATATTACAAGTAACGGGCATATTGAGCCCGATACAACTGCTTGAGCGTGGCCCATATGATAAGAGGAGCCCATTACTTGGCTTTGGCTTTTTATTAGGGTTTACCTAGCCGACATTCACCTCTTTTCTCTCATTTCACACAGTCACTCTCTCTCCTCTCCTCTCCTCCATCAATCTTCCCCATTCAATTGGTGATGAAACAAGGCGAGAAAAATGGCGATATGGGACGAGGAGAGAGAAAAAATGGTGAAATTGGGGGTTTTGATGATTTTTAGATCGGAGGGTTTATTGATTTTGCTCTAAGGCTTCTCCATTCTCCAACTCGCTAGATCTAGCTTAGTCAACCCAGCTTTCCTCTTTGTAAAAGAAATAAAATCAAATCAAATTGAATTTCGTCAGTCCAAGCAATTGAAGCGTTCCATTGAAGCGCACTTGACGTTCTCCATTGAAGCAGCTTCTGAAGTAAGTTAAAGTTTCTTTTTCTAATCTTATCAATTTCACAATCTAGGGTTTATCTTTGATTTAATTTAATTGTTTAAGGTTCGAATATCTGAATGGTTCAAATTAGTAAGATTATGAAAGATCATAACCAGCGATTATGTTGTTAGAAAACAAAATTATGACCCGAATTTGATAATTGTATCAAATATGCCTTAAATTATGTGATTTTCCGAGCGTAATTTGATAATTGAATCAAACATGCCTAAATTTATGTGTTTTTTCGAGCCTAATTTGATAATTTAACCTGAAATTATGTTTTCGAAACAAGGGTTTTTCTGCTTTTAGATTTTAATTTAATTTTTTTTCCCTAAAAATTATGCCTTTTTCAAATAACTGCAGCACCGTAAATTATATACTACAGATCTTTGTTTCTAAGCTAAAGGTTTAAACTGGTATTGTTTTGATGATTTTTGTTATTTAATTTTATGGCTTATGATATGACTCGTGATTTTTCGAAGTTTTTGGAGTTTGATTTACCCAGATTTGCTGAGTTGAAGCTAATTTTGATGTTTTTGGGTGGAAGGGATTGAATGTTTTTCTGGGGTTTTAGCTAGTATTGTTAATTCAAACTGTGTAAAAGGAATTAATTCTTTGAGGTTTATTTGTTTACTCGTGATTGATTGTTATTTGATTTCGGGTGTATGCCAGCTACATATTTTTATTATATCTCGATTTTTTGCTGCGTTTTCATGGTGTCTCTTGAAATATTTTGATGAATAATGTGTTGGGATAATAATGGAAGATGAAAAGTAAAGTGGAAGACTGAACAAACTGTAGAACCATCCTCCTCCGATGCGCTCAGTTCTCTCGCTTTTCCCCTTGATTTTTGCTCTTTTCGATTTCCCTTTTTTTTATAATTTAAATTTCTCTTGTAAAGTTTGTGGAATTAAATAAGCAGTCAAAAACTGAATAAAAAGAGGAGGTCTTCTCCCGTGATTAAATTATAGACAAGAGTCTTCATTCATACCTTAGATTTAGGTGAGCAGATTTTGTTTATATTTGATAAGATTTTGTTGAATCTGACCTGGTTTTATTGAATTTTAAACTAATTTATTTTACAGAACATTATATGCTAGCATGGTTAAGGTCTCTTGGCTCTGATCTATTCTCAATCCAAAGAATAATGATTCAGCGCTTTGTTATACTCTCTATTAGTGATTATATTGTTCTTCTTTTTTTTTATTTTTTTTTTTTCTGATCTATTCTGAGAAATTCTGATTGAAGCCATCATTGGCTGCTGCTGGTGTTAATAATGATGTTACTTTTTTTTTCTTATAATTAAAATAAATGTAGTAGTTGAAGAACAATCAGAATTTTTTCAAGGAAATTCAACAATAAGATATGTTAAGGTGTCTTATGTGAATGGAATATGAAAAATTGTTTAACTGTCAGTTTGAAGATTTAATTTTAGATGATGGAGTAAGAAATTAGATAATATTTAAGTTGATTTTATTGGGATGGATTTTACTAGTTTATTGCGTCATTTAGTGTTCCCTGTTGTAAGCTCTTCAACCTCTCAATATGTGTGTTTCTTTTTTTTTGGAATTTGTGAATATAAACTGGATTTTGTTGTTGAAAGTTTCTTGAGATTCTTACACAATCACCTACTTACATTTTAGGTGACTAAGCTCTCCCTTGAAGAAACTGAGAGTGTGACTGCTGACCATGGTGAGAGCATTAGTCATGTAACTTTTGGGCTAAGAACTAGATCAGGAACCAAGCAATTGAAGCTGGATCCGAATATCTACTTTGCTTTGATAAAGGAAAAGTATATATCCATACTCTTGTTCATGGATCGATGTTATGCCATATCTTGTCTTGTGTGGTCATATTATGTGTTCTTTTATATACTCCTTTTCTCCCATAACCTCAGTTAAGTGAGTGAGTTTATGTTTACCATGTCTATTTCCTTGGACATTTCTTGTTAGATTTGGTGCCATCTTTTATTTTCCGGGATTAATAACCTTAATTGGGCATGTACTATTAATTTTCATGACTACAAGTTATACACTGATAAAAATAACAATGATTCATCAGCTAATGAAATACCTGCAACATTATTCCAGTTTGAAGAATTTTTCTTTTGGACACAACATGCTCTAGGTAGGCTTAAAAGCCAAATAGATTTTTAATGAATGTATTAAATTTTATAGAAGAAGAAAAAAACATTAAATTATGTGTTCAGAAATGATTCTTAAGTAAGCACCTGATGCTTAGGTCTAGGTTTGATGTTAACTGTCTAGATATGCAAATCAATTACTGATTGTTTTAGATTTCGGACAAAGGAAATACATTGATTCATTATTCGTTGTTATATACACTCGGATGGTTCGTTGTCAGTTACTGCATTTCTTGCTTCAGTATCTGATTTTAGTTAAATGCAGATGAATTTCTGAATTCAGTAACCAGTGTTGTGTTGCTTATTAGCATTATAAATATCAAATTTAGAAAGTAATGATATAGCGCGATAGAGCTTAGAATCTCAAGTACATCATGGCTGATTTGTTTAATCCATTGAATATCCTGACAACAAAAACCAATGCCAATCTTCATGTCAAATCCGGGGATTAGGGGAGGCAAATGAATGATGAATGATATTTAATCCTGCAATCAACCAAAGATCATATAGAAAATTAGTGAAAATTATATATAATAAAGTTTTTATGATTCTTTGGCTAATATGCTAATAAGCACTAAGCAAACAACTAATTACTCGACGCACTTTTCTAATCTCCATGTATTATTATCTAATCTCCCAAATTATAGAAAGATATTACTTTGGCTGGCTGGCATAAGCAGGTTTTGATGTTGGCAATTACATGAAATACTCTGGTGGTTGTGTTCTAGGGTTCGCTTGATTTGATTTTCTGAAATTGCTGTAGGGCAAGCGGGGGTTGCCTACACACAAAGTGTTTTGTATTTTCTGACTGTAGAAGAAGTGTTCATTGTTTTGCTCTGAATGTAATATGGGTTGTTGCTGATTTAGTTTGTTATATGAGGAGAATGCTTCAATTTTATGGCTTAATAGGTTATTTATTTGTAGTGAATAAACAGCGTTATCAGGTTTTGATGGAGTGGAGATCCATGGAGCCCATGGCTACCTCATTGACCAATTCCTAAAAGATGGCTGTACAAAATTTAAGCTTCATCAAGACAGTATACAATTCTACAAGATTTTTCAAGTTCTTAGTCTACTATATGGAATATAAAACTTGTTTAAATTTTCATGTTGTATTACAGAGTATTATTTATTTAGTAGCTTTTGACTCATGTTGAGAGTTGTTGTAAAGTCAATTTGGACATTTGTGAAAGTTGTATATTTGATTTTATAATTAATTCAATTTTACATTTATTATTATTATTGACAATAGTAATTAAAATTTGGCATCATAGCAGATTATCAGGATAGCAGACTAGCAGGTATCACCTGCTGCATTTCTTTTTTTAATTTGGGTTCAATTGTATTCGTAACGGGCGGTCAAACTGCCCGTTACGAATAACATAGCCTATCCGTAACGGCAGCATACGTAACGCCCGTTGCCCGTTACGGATAGGCTATTTTTGCCCGTTACGGATAGCTATTTTTCCACTAGTGCCATGGACCGTTCAAAAATATGAACTTAATAAAATACGATTTTTTAAGCACTCTCGGATTAAATACTAAACCCGACCAATAGTAGCGGTGAAAGGTTATTTATCATCGGGTTTGGTTTTGGGGAGATATTTTTAGGTGTCTACAGTATGCCAGTTAGCCCCTATAAGCAATTTGACATGATTTAGTAATCGGCTTGGTTACAATCACATAAAGTGACCGACCTGATAAATGATCGTCTCACTTAGCTTAAATCGCCTAAACATTGGCTCGTCGCAAAGGCACCGACATAATGGTTCATAAACAACAGAAGCACCGACATACTGGTTCACAAGCAGCAAAAGCACCGGCGCACTGGCATGACAAAAGCAAAGTTCAAGCGAACTTTAATGGATCAACAATCGTTGATCTTCGATAGTTTCCTTGGGATTATTATCGTAACAACTGAGGATGACTTCAAGTGAAGTTATCTTCAACAGCATTTGCTAAGATTGTGGAGGTTGTCACCAAAGATTTGAGAGGATAACACGAGATGGGCGGTCTTCGACAGCACTTCGCTAAGATTATGGAAGTTGTCACCAAAGATTTGAGAAGATAGCACGAGATAGGCGGTCTTTGACAGCACTTCGCTAAGATTGTGGAGGTTGTCACCAAAGATTTGAGAAGATACCACGAGATGGGCGGTCTTTGACGGTACTTTGTTAAGATTGTGGAGGTTGTTACCAAAGATTTGAGAAGATAGCACGAGATGGGCGGTCTTCGACAACACTTCGCTAAGATTGTGGAGGTTGTCACAAAGATTTGAGAAGATAGCACGAGATGGGCGGTCTTTGACAGCACTTCGCTAAGATTGTGGAGGTCGCACGAGATGGGCGGTCTTCGACAGCATTCGTTAATATTGTGGAGGTTGTCACCAAGATTTAAGAGGGACGGTTCATGATAAGGCGGTCTTCAACGACTTTTGCTATGATTGGGAAGGTTGTCACTATAGGAAAAGGCTCGAGATGTAGTAGCATTGATCGACGGTGTTCCCTAGCTTGTGGAGGGTTGTCACAAACAAATGTAGTTGATTTCAAGAGAAGTTATCTTCGATAGCGTTCCCTATCTTGTGGAAGGTTGTCACAACGACAAATGCAACAATCGGTTAACCTCAGAGACGTGTGCTCAACGGTGCAAGATACACGTTTCTTAACCCTTTTATCTGTTTAATAACGCTAGTTAGCAGGTGTCGACGTTACAAGAATGATTTAGGATCGCTGAATCAATCTCCGTCCGTATCGCTACTTTGACTTTTGTTTTCAAAACTTGCGTTTCTCCAAACTCAGTCAAAGTGGGGGCTTCTGTAGACACCCATTTGTGTCTCCCCAAAACCAAACCCAGTGATGAATACCTTTCGTGTCATTTAATTATCAAACAAAGCGAAAGTGTGAAAAGTCTAGTGATGAGGATGTTTTTATTAAAATAACTCTTCTTTCTGTTTTTAAAAATATTTCTTTTTTTACCCTATTTATGAAAAACATGCATTCCAGTTTAGTTTGGTCCATGATATGGGTCCAATAATGGTGTAGTTTGATGGGGCTTGAAAATATCTTTCCAATTCAACGATATATTATAAGCCCAATTCCGATGAATAATAAGGAAGTTATGGCCAAAATACTAAACTAGGCCCGAACCGGATTTTACCTACGGTCCAATGATCATGTGGAGGGTACAAAGGTCTAATCCTATTCCTAAACTAATTAGGATTAATTAGAAGCTTCTATAAGTTTCTAAAAGATCTTAATTATCCTTTTTTGAAAAGATAAGATTAAAGAATTTGAGTTAAATAAAAACTTTCCTTTTATAAAAACTTTCTTTTTTTAAATCCTAATTATATTCGAATTTAAAGTTGTCAAAGACAGTCAGATATTAATTTCGTACCTCATAATCTTTATCCAAATCTTATATGGTTTAATCAAGAATTTCTTGATTCTCTCTCTCTCTCTTTCTAGTCAAGTCTTTTACAAACACAATTCCTCATACATTAGCACTAGACACACCTAGCCAAGTTCGAAGTTGCCTTCGCCCTAGACGTGAAAGATTTGATATTTCTGAGGGTTTTGTCCCAAATCACTATTTCAAATATTTAATTTAATTCTTTTGATTTTATTATTTTCCTTGAAGTTACTAACGCGTGTATTTTGTTAATTAAAAGAGGTACGAGGCATCCGAGTAAGTTCTTTAATTGATTTATGGATATTATGATATAGAAATCATGCGTAGATTGTTATTTTGATTCCTAGTGTCATGTTAGGATGTTTTATTGCTTCCTAGTATCATGTTTAGGGTAACAACTATAATTTCTAATATCAAACATGACAATTGTGATTCTTGTGATGCTTCCTATTTTTTTTCCTAATATTCATGTTAGTATCATGTTAGGGTTAAAGCTTTGATTTTTATTGTTTTAGTGACATGATAGGGTTTGTTATTAATCTTGTTAGTATCATGCCTAGGATCTTGCTATTATGCTTTAACATGATTATTTTATGATGATTATTATAATTGTTATAATAATTGTTATTATGAGTATTATGTTGCTTGATTATATTTATTATTATTGTTTGATCACACCTTTTATGCATGTTTAAAGGGAATTTGTACTTGTAATCACGCTTAATAAGATAATTAATAATCTTGTTTAGGGTTAATTTGATTATAATTTAAGTGATCAACAATAATAGATTTATTTGTGCATTAAATTCAACCAACATAGATAAACAGGTTTAGGGTTAATCCTATTGATTGCATGTTAGTCAGAAAGCGCACATGAATACGGTCAGAATAAAGTAGAGGCCTATTATTAGGGCAGGTTCAATCTCTTTTAGGTTTGATTTGTACCTTCATCCCCGAACTACCAGTCATGGTTCCAAACCTATTGGAGTTGCCGATCTTCTGGATCGTTAAGGGGTGTAACCTTCACCTCGTGAACGGTTTACAAGTTCCTAAAACTTGTTGGCGACTCTTTTGCTCTATCTTCTTTTCCTTTGGACGCCACCGTACTTTAGTGCATGATCACAGTGTGGTTCAAGTTTGGGGTAATGCTTGAAATATTCCCTACAGTTAGGAAGCCCAAAACTTTCTTATCCACTCCATATGGCCCGCCACTATAGGGGATGAGGCCCATGATAGGCCTCGTGCTCGATCTAGGCCCTTTGTGTAACCTTATAGGATCCGTCCAATTGGGGGCTATTTTACTACTCCAAAGATCGTTAGTACCTCTAGCTATGGCAAAACGACGACCCAAATGTACGAACTTAATTATCTCCATAATTTGATCCAATTATATATCTAGTAATTGCACATGACGAAGACATAACTCTTTCATAACAGACAAGAATCACATAATTATACCTTTGAAGTGTGATTTCCATGTAGCTATTTGATCGGCAAATCAAGGAGAGAATAGAGCCCCAAGCATGACTCCTCTACTTAGCTCACGGGATTCAAATGATGAGTCGTCCACCAATGCTAGATTCGTTGAATGAAGGAGGAAAACTACGATCACTACCTTTGCGGACAGCTGACCACCACACGAACCACCACCACCACGAAACACACCACCTCCGTCGAGAAGGGAAGAGAGAGCCGTGAGAGAGAGAGAGTTTAAGAGAGGCTTGGTTTCATGTTTGCTAATTAGGGTTTTCACAAATTAACAGTAAACTATTCTCGGGGAAAAAACTAGGCACCTAGCCTATTTATATTCCTATTATAATTAGACTAGGTTACGAAGCCCAAAGCCCTCCATTCTCCTCCATATGGTCGGCCACCTAGGGGATTAAGCCCATCATGGGCCTTGTCCTCTAATGCTTAATCTAGGCCCTTTGTGTGACCTTAAAGGATCCGTTCAATTGGAATTTGGCCTATTTTACTAACCCAAAGATCGTTATTACCTCTAGCTACGATATAACGACAACCCAAATGGACAAACTTAATTATCTCCATAATTTGATCCATTTATACATGTAGTAATTTCACTTGACGAAGACATAAATCCTTCATTATTAATGGTCTAATAGAGTATATAACTCGTAAAATAGTCGTAGGCTAAAAGTAGTGAGTTTAGTTGTGTCTTGTTTTCACCGCTGCCCAAAAAACAAAAAAAGGTTAGGCACCCTTAACTCTTTCATTAAACCTTATTCCATATCATTTATTTTTCATATCTATAGTACTATATAAAAAGAAAGGACTTCTTCGTCGATAAATATAAATTTTGCTTTTCCTAAAATACCCTTCTATTTTTTAAAAATTACATTATTTACCAATACAATTAAAAATTAATTGAAAACTACCCATTAACATAAACCATTATTTAAATAAATAAATAACTACATATCACCCTATACTAACTGCTACATTTCTTTCACATAAATGTATATCTTCAACTATTCTTACTCCCTATAAAAAATAAAACTGCTCTTGATTTTTTTTTTTAATTTATTGTTAATTTCTTTTTTTTTTATATGATATATGCATAGTGTGTACCTCTTCACTTGTACATGTAAAGTTAAAAGTACAATCATTAGAAACATAAAACACTCCTCAACATCATAATACAAAATTAAGAACTAAACAATGAACTCTCTTATTCAAGCTTAAGTCTCCTTCCTGCTCCTTCCATGGTCACCACCCCTTACCCTAAATCCGGCCAACGTAGCCATCCCTAAACCCCTAAAACAGACCATTCATAAAGGGTCTGTTCTCATTGACTGAACTGAGCTGAACTGAACTGAAATAAATATTTTATAAGAGAAGGAAATTAGGAGCTGAACTGAGCTGAACTGAACTGACCAGAATTTCAACGTATGAGAACAGACCCGAAACCCCTAAATTTGACGACCTCTTACCCAAAATAAACTTCAAATTGCCACAATCAAAACAAAAATCAGTCGAGCACTATATATTTTCCTCGCTCAAACCCTACAATCGCAGAAGTTCTGTCACTCTGAATATCATGATTCAAAGCAATAATTTTGACAACCCCAATTGAAGGAAACATGTCTTCAATTAAATGCATTGACAATAATACTCCTTGTCACAGTAAACTTGCCGAAAATCTCTCAATGTTGTTCTTCATTACCATATTTTGCCAGCGAAACTGACACCCATTTCTTCATCATTCACCATTTTTACTTCTGAAAAATGGTCATTAATTATTATTTGCATCACCATAAATTACTAACTATATAAACAAAAGCAAAAATTTAACTGCCATCTTCAAAAACTAACTTTGATTATCATCTTGTTTAGCTTTAAATGTTAGGTTAGCTACACAACTTGTTTTTATTGTACTTCTAATGCTTTGGTTTATGCCCACTAACCGTTCGATAAAATGCATATATACATACAACCTATAGAAATTAGGGCTCATAAACTCGGCCCATAACACGACCGTAAGATATACACTAAATAGGCTTAACAGAGTAATTTGTTTTTATGAAACGTTTCATAATAGAGGAAAGCTAGGCTGCTGTTCGGTGGTGAATGGGGGTGGGGAGGGGGGCTACTGCCTGCTGTGCGTCGGGAAGTTGGGCTGCTAACAGGGTGGGATTCCGGAAGGAGGCTAGGTTTTTACTAAATATTTTTGTTTTGTTTTTTTTAATAATAAATTAAAATTGGACCAATTAAAAGGTGATACGTGGCTAGTTATTAGCTTGAGCGGATTATCATAAATTCATAAGTTTGATCAAATTAATTTAGAAGAGTTAATGTTGAACAATATTAATAATTGAATGAAAATATAATAAGAGGTTATATATAAGAAGAGTTTTTTAATTAAATTAAGGCAAAATGGCCTCAACAGTACAAACTTTTAACAAGGTGTAAAGAGCATCATGAACTTTAACTAGTAGCTATAACAATACAAACTTCTTCATTAGAGGCACAAAATATCGTTAATGAAGCTTAATACCAAAATTTTTGTTGAAAACTAGGTATCCTATATTTTATTATGAGAAAAAAAATATCACCTAGCATTGCGTGCCTCGATTTGTATGCGAAAAAAAAATGATCAAACGAGGTTTTGGAGGTCAATTTGGTCAGTATGGGTCAATTTTTGAGATCAAATTTAGCAAAAAAAAATTATAAAAAAGCATCAATTTGTGTGCTATAAAAATGTATCGATTAACATCATGGGTCAATTTGGATCTTGAGGACTAAATGATATCAGAATTTGCAAAAAGTTAATAAAATATAAAAGATTTCACATTTTCGACAAAATTTTCGATCCTAGGTTTTAATTATGATATTTTGTGCACCCATTGAAGAAGTTGGTGTTGTTACGACTATTAGTCAAAGTTCATGCTGCTCTATGCACCTTGTTAAAAGTTGATGTTGTTGAGGCCAATTTTGCCTTAAATTAAACCCTATCGTAGTTATAGAAAATCAAAGACCTAAAGTTACGCCAATGAAGAGTTTTAGTTAAAGAGACTAAATATTAATACAATTTAATATGGTGAGTGAAAAGTGATGACACATAGATTGACATGTATCACACATGTGGCATATGGGTGACACATATCATTACCATGTTGTCCTCATGAGTTTTAATAACATTATAGATAGATTTCACAAACCGGTAAAATGACTGTTTTGAAAATGTAGAAGTTAAAGGTGAGATTGTTTCTAGATTTCGAAAGGGTGAGATTGTTTTGAGAAAAAATGACAAAGAGGAGATTATTAGTTTCCATTTTTCTTTTACT